>NC_048599.1:16738897-17040392 GCF_003668045.3 Cricetulus griseus
GTGTGTGTGTGTGTGTGTGTGTGTGTGTGTAAGTAAATATGCCAGAGGTAAACCTTGGGTGTTATTCATCAGACACCATTCAATTTGGGGTTTTTGTTTTGTTTTAAGAAAGGGTCTTTCACTGGAATGTGGGACTAGACAACTAAGCTGAATGGGCTGGCCAGAATGCCCTAGGGACCTGCTTGTCTATTACTTTTCTGCTGCTGGGATTACAAATATGAGTACCACCACATCTAGCTTCAACAACAAACAAACAAACAAACAAACGAACAATAACAACAAATTGGCACTGGGGATCAAACTCAGGTTCTCATGCTTGTATAGCCATAACCTTATGGACTAAGCTATCTCCATAGACCCTAGCCAAAAAAGAAAGAAAGAAAGAAAGAAAGAAAGAAAGAAAGAAAGAAAGAAAGCAAAGCAAAGCATTTTGAGGGCAAACAGGATGGTAGCCAGAAGAAAGGTTTAGAGGAAACAAAGATGGCAGCAGCTGCTGGCACCTGCCTCAAAGTTCAGAGGAATCTGACAGACTCATGGAGGCTTCAAAGAGTTTGCAGAGTCCACAGTAGCTCCAGAACAACTTTTTAAAAGGCAAGTCTTATGGGAAGATGCTTTCAAAAAGTGGACTCAGGAGCCTAAACTGGCTATCTCTGGTCATCAGACAAGACTTCCAGTGGATTTCACCAACCCAGCCACATAACCTTTGACTTACAATTTTCCCTGCCTACAAGATAGGCTGGGACAAAGGTGGCCCAAAAATTATGGAAGTGGCCAACCAATGACTGGTCATGCTAGGAGAGAGAGTCCACCTCTGACACTGCCTGAAGAGCTAGGATCCAGAGGTGGGCAGCCCAGAGACCTAGGATAGATGGCCCGTGTTGCCACTGAAGGCCAGGCAGATGTCTGTGGTTTGTACTGCCACCAGAGACCATGCTGAGGTCCATGGCACAGACAATGCTGGAGACTGTGGATGTCTATGGTCTGTGCTGTCATCTGAAACCATGTGGAAGTCCAAGATCCATGCTCCCACTGACTGTTAAGAGCAAGGAAGCTACTTTTGCAGTAGTATTGATGACTATAGACTTACAATTGAGAAATAGGGGCATGGAAGGCGTCTATGACAACCCCTCAAAAAGTTTATACAGAAAACCATTGAAGAGAACTCTTAAAAATTGTGGAAGCGATGCTCTCACAATTAATGGCTTCTGACTGGAGTATGGAACAACTTCTTCTTCTTCTTCTTCTTCTTCTTCTTCTTCTTCTTCTTCTTCTTCTTCTTCTTCTTCTTCTTCTTCTTCTAATCCTCCTCCTCCTCCTCCTTCTCCTTTTCCTCCTCCTCCTTCTCCTTTTCCTCCTCCTCCTTCTCCTTTTCCTCCTCCTCCTCCTCCTCCTTCTTTTCTTCCTCCTCCTCCTCCTCCTCCTCCTCCTCCTTCTGTTTTTTTGGGGGCAGGGAGGTCACAAAGGTAGACTTGGGAGGACTGAGGAGTGAGTGTGATCAGGATGCGAGCGTGATCAGGATGCATGACGGGAAATTTCCAAATATTCAATAGACTATTATAAAAATAGAAAGAAAGGTTGATAGGCACAATGTGGGATGCATGTTTGATGTGGAGACAGGGACAAGCACCCTCCAAAGGTTCTGCTCCCTAGGATGGAAGAGGAGTGCTTCCAAGAGTGCCAGTGAGTCATACCTGGGGCCAAGTGCTCCAACACAGAATCCCATGTGCAAAAGGAGGGGCCCCTGCTTGAAAACAGCAGTCCCTGTGGGACACAATTGTGTGCAGGGCCCTAAATTCTGTTTCTCCATATTTATATATGCTGTTATCTAGTGAATACCTGATTAAGGAATGCAGCTGCCAAATGAATACATTTGTTGCTCATCAAATAGCACCATAAAACCAGCAATGATGGGGCTTATTAAAAACCTTCTTTCACTCTGCAAAGAAATCCCCCCTCCATGTTCCAGCTTGTCTCAGTATCAAAGCTAATGAAATGGGTAACCAATAGACAAAGGGATCTGTTCCAGAACAAATTAACTGCCTCAGGAATATGCTGCATAAAAATTGCAGCCTGCAAAACAAATAGGCAGGGAACTGGGCAAATTGACCTGTGTTTAAGTGCTGATGTGTTGGGACTACTGGTGTGGCTTCTTCGTGGAAGTAGGCAGTGTGGGGTCCTGGCTATGACCTTCTGAGTTCTAAGGGATGAAAATGATCCAGCAAACATTTGTTGACTCAATTCCACATGCCTTGCCCTTAGTATGTGTGATTATGTACTGGTTACATCATCCTAGGACATTGGGATTCTATAATTTTGGTTTCATTAACCATTACCAAGTAAAAAGATTGGAATAAGAGGCTACCCAAATGAGATTCCATTTCCTTAGTGCATCTGAATATAGCGTCAGGAAACCACATTTTTCCTTTAAAATATGACTCCTTTTTAAAGTGCCCCAGACACTTCTGAATGCCTTCAAGGGAAGTCCTGGCTCATGATCTCCAAAGTTGTTTCTGCCTAATATTCTCATGTTCACATTCCATTGCCTGTGTTATCTCAATTCTCCTCTGATCCTATTTGAGACCAAAAGGAAACAGCCATTGTGTGGAATATTAGTTGAAGATGTGTGTGTCACATTCGTTTATGCTGTGGAATACTTGTTTAATGATACAAATATGTGTTGCATCCTTTTATGTTGCATTTGCTTAACTCAGTGAAGCTGTGTCACTTTGCCTGCCCAAAACATCTGATTGTTCTAATACAGAGTTCTAATACAGAGCTGAAAGGCTGATAGCTAGGCAGGAGAGAGAGATAGGCGGGGCCAGTGGGAAGACTGAAGAGAGAAGGAGCAAGAAAAGGGGAAGAGGGAAGAGGAGGATGCTAGGGTCCAGCCACCAAAGCAACACAGCAGACATGGAATAAGAAGGAAAGAAAAGATATACAGAAATAAGAAAACGTAAAAGCCCAGAGGCAAAAGGCAGATGGAGATAATTTATGAAAAGCTGGCTAGAAATAAGCCAAGCTAAGGCAGGGCATTCATAAGTAAGACTAAGTCTCCTCTGTGTGTTTATTTTGGAGTTGGGTGGCAGGCCCCTGAAGAGTAAAAGAGAAAAACAATCAACTACAAGCCACTTACAGGCTAAGCAGTCATTCCTTGAAGACCCAAGGTAAGGCCTGCCTTCTTCCTCTCTCCTCATTCCACCTTATAGACACAGGAACACTAACCCTCCCACCCCCAACACATACAAAGGCTGAGTACAGATATAGTGCCAGAGGCTTTGGATCACACAGACCAGGGCAGGTCACCTGACTTTCCTGAGTCCTTGTTGCCTCTTTGGAAGTGGATGTGATACTGTGTTCTTTGAAGGTAGGTCAGGAAGAGTTGCTGAAACACCATTAGTTATTCCAAATCATGGTCTAAGCTAAGATGTTTACAGACCTTCTTTCTCTTACAAAGTAGCCATGTACAGGGCTTCATGGAAAGGAAGGTCATTGTGCCTGTCGCCTGGCTTTTCTGAAAAGGGGCTAAATAGTCTGATTTAACAAGACCGCAGAGACAGCACACAACAGCCTTGAGTGCTGAAGTGTTCACTCCCAAGCTTTGTCGGGCAGCATTTTCATTAGCCTGATTATGATGATTATTTTTCAAGGAAAGCTAATGAATTGTTTGGGCTTATCTCCTGACCCATTTTAGGTTAATGGACAGTACATTTCCATTCGAACTGAATGGACTCTAAAGGGCTGCAAGGGCTGTGCACCCTACTTGTTTACTGGTGCATGTCTTAGGTTGGGCTCCAACAGAAACAGACTCTAAGACAAGGGTTTTAAGTAATTCTTGGATCTGATCTAAAGGGGCAGGTTGGGATGGGAAGTAGGTCAGGGAGAGAATGCACAAGATACCTTAGTCAGCAGCTTACTGCTACTGACAACTGGGGAACGTGCAGTGGGCAGCATAGAACCCATACATACCATGACCACTACACTAAGGATTGAGGAAGCTGGGTATTTATTCTCTGACTCTGGTCATTTATTGATTGACTGCTATTCCTGCAGATAGCATTATCATTTATCATCATCATCATCATCATCATGGCAGTCTTCTCCCCCTCCTCTTTCTCATCCCTCTCTCCCCCGACCTTGTTCCTCTTCTCCTCCCTCTCCCTCCCTTTGAGCTGAAGCTTTGCTTTGTTGCTCAGGCTGACCTCAAACTTGTAATCTTCCTGTTCCATTCAGATCACAGGTGTGTGCTACCGTGTCTGGTAGAAAATTATTCCTCGGTATTTCATACACACACAAGACCACACAGCAGGTGGTGGTGGGGCATTAAAGCTTCCGGCAGGAGACAGCTATCACCTTTCATGGGAATGGGGAATGCTAGAGGATGTGGTTAGGCATGGTGCTATTGGATCAAAATTAGAAAATCTGCATCCTAAAATACTTCATACAGAACATGTCCCGTATAGTGATTTCATATTTGTCTTCTCACCAGACTTTCTGAAGGCAAGGCAATGCCTTGATTTCATTTCACTGTGTAGTACAAACCCAGCTCAGACAGTGGATGAATGGTTAAGGGGGAAATAATTGATAAAAGTCTTGAAAATGTATCAGACAAGGATTTAAACTCAGATGTGTTGCATGATAAATAAAAGACTCAGAGACTGATGTTAGGATTCAAGCTGAAGATCAGAAAAACAAAGCAGCCGGCCACTAACTCTTACCTCTATCTCAGGATGAAAGGTCTGACCCATGAGCCCTCACAAACCTCAGACTTCTGCCTCTCTTCAGTGTGGCTGGAGAATACTGATACTGACTACTGAAGACCCTGTTCCTATCTTTTATTCCTCTCTAGTGCTGGGATTAAAGGCATGTGATCCCAGGTGCTGAGATCATCTTTGTGTGAGTTGTTTCTCTCAACGTTTGATCAATTTTGTGTAGTCAGTGTGGCCTTGAACTAACAGAGATCTGTCTATTGTAGAGGAAAATGCTGACCACGCCTGCTTGGGGGATGGCACAGGTGACGCTGTCCACGCTCACTTGGCTTTAAATATGAGGGACACACGTATGCAGCATGCAGCTCTCTCTGTTCCCTCTCCCCCCTGGTTGGACAGGACTGGCTCCATTGTATGAATACTTCCTAATAAACCTCCTGTTTTTCAAACTAGTTCTGACTCCATTGTGATCCGCATTAATTGTGTTCCACATTAGCCTATCTCTTAATTCTGAGTCCTAGGATTACAGGTGTGGACTACCACTTCTTAGCTTCTGGCTGCTGGGATTAAAGGTGTATGCCTGAATTCTATGGCTTGTGGTTGACTCTGCTTTTTGAATCCTCAGACAAGCTTTAATAAATCATAAATAATATCACCACAAGATGCCCAGGAGGGGCAGGGGCATGTTTTGAATGAGTAACATGGTCTAGAAAGAAGAAAAATAGAAAACAGGCATTGTGAGACCTAGAAGACCTATGTCTTGTCTCTGAGGACAGTTGCCACTCACTTCTGGGTGATTGCCATCTTAAGGGAATCATATCCATGATTTGTAGACATACTACTTCTTAAAAAGGAAAGACAATACTTGATATTTTATGTGAAATTCTCTGATTTAAAAAAATCAACAAAATGACTTAAAGTATTTTGAAAGTAAGAGACAGATACCTCAAAACACATCTGGGTGTAATGACTCATTGCCAGGCATATGTGGCTACCTGGTCATATGGAGTAAGGGAGTTCTTCTAGAGAGAGCTATGGCCTTCCAGATCCCCAGAGGTCTCCACGTGGCATTGGATACTATGGTTTAACAGCATATAAAATAACCATAAAATTTATATAATTCTGGAGCCTGGAGATCTGGGTTCCAGTAGTAGCCACTTTGGGAAACTCCTTTCTTCCCATGTCTGTAGGGCAAGCACATCAAAGCCTGATGTTTTGTGTGGAGAGAGTGTAGCTAGTGCCCTTTCTAGAACTCTCCCTGCTCTCCTAACAACAACTTGCTCTGCTTAGGGTAAAACTCCTAGGCTCTACTCTCATTGCTACTGCAGGCCCTCTGAGTTTCTTGTGGTTGTCAGGATTCCATCTGGTGGTCTTTGTTAGAGCCTCCTGATATGCATCAGGTGCTTGGAAATTTTAGAGTAATGTACTCAGCTGTGGTTTGGGTTTGGTTCTCAGATACTGTCTCTGGACAGGGTTACTAAACTGGGTTCATGGCCCCAAAAGACAAACAGGAGATTGGTTTCTGTTTTTGAGGTACTTACATCCCAGGGAAAGCAGACCCTCATTCATAGCAGCACAAATGCTGGAAAGTGGTGGTATTCCTTTGTTTACCAAGCCCCACTCCTTTTTCTCCTGGACATGTAATAACATTCTGTTTCTCAGACTCTCTTGCAGTTAAGTGAGATCACATGACTGAGTTCTGACCAGTAGAATTTGGCCAGAAGTGAAATAGATTAGTTCTTTAATGGCCTATAAATATCTCTTATATTATCCTCAAAATTTAATCTCATTTACTAGCAATTGGCTAAGTGAAGAGAACTCCAGGCACTTAGAGCCACAAGATAGAAAGAGCCTGGGTCCTTGAATGACTTTTAGAGCAGAAGTCCCACTTCTCCAACAGAGTGTATCACACTGTGATGTGAGAAATAAAGTCTCTTGTGCCATGCCTTTGAGATTCTAGGCTTCTTGTTATATCAGTTAGTCTGCTTCGGTTGATACAGTGTCCTTCAGGGAAGTGTTTTATGAACTGGCTTGAGAACTTCTTTAGAAGAAGGCTTCCTGCTGGGGAAGGTTCTGATTCAACTCAGACCTCACGGATGAAGACTGGAGGTTCTTTACCCAGGTAAGAGAAACGTGAAGCCAGGGAGGCAGGTGGAGCTTCATCTACACATATCACATTAATCACAGTTAAATGGCTCTGTGATGCGCCTTGAGAGCGAGAAGAACTCAAGGTTTCTGGGTCACTGTCCCAAACCATGATTGAAAGCTTTACATTGTATCCTCCAATACTTCTCAGCGTGACACATCTCAAAGGTGCAGGGGTGATATTCCAGGGACAGCTGAGGTCCCTGAGCTGTGTTCTCTTTCTGAGAGTCACTTTCCTTGCTTACTACTGGGACAATTGACAGTAGGAGTGAGCTGTGTGTGTCTGGCAAAACCGGAGGTGGAAGTTCTAACAGTAACTTCCTTCTCCTAAGGACTTGGGATGGAGAGTTTTTTTTTTTTTTTTTTTTTTTTTTTTCTACCTGGTGCATTGGTTTGAAGAAAAAAAGGGGAAACAGTTCAATCTCATGTCACTTGGGGTGGATGTTTCCAAAGAGTCAGTTATGTTGCTAGGTGCCTATATTGACATGTAGAGAACCATCTAGGAGAATTTGGAAGAAGTGGTTCTAATTTCCCGAAGGTTTATATTATAAGGTTCAGAAGTCAACTCTTGCTGACTCTGGGAATGGAGGTGGTAGGAGTTCTTTGAATGGCTGGGGTGGAGCAGGTGTAGGAATGAAGGCAACTCTGGGGGTGATGGAGAAGGAACGTGGGATGGGAAGTTGTAATTGCTCTCTGCTTGAACTTTAATGTGGAGGAAGGGAAGCTAGTTATATAGTGTGATCTGGTCTAAGGTTTCCAGAGGTATAAATATACAAGGTCCTAAAGGCCATTTATGAGAGACATCCTCAAGGAGGTTGTTACATTATCTTAGCCACCTCCACCCTACACATGACTATGCCAGTCACTGTGGCAACTGACCATTAACCTCCAGCTTTAGTGCCCCTCTGAGTGATGGCTGAAGCCTGGGAGATGCAGAGATTTTGTGTCCAGATGAGACAGTTCTCAGCAGGCTCGAACCTCCCAGCTGCTGAAGAGAACTTCTGAGATGGGAGTTGATAGATCCTCATTGCTTCCTCATTCTCTATCAGGACAAATGGCTCATCCTCCAGGGCTCTTTTATTTTTTAGTGTGACCAACTCTCAGATGTGTCTGTGTTTCATGTCTCCTAAAATTAAGTAGTTTCATTGTCTGTACTCACTCATATGTGGATTTTAGACATAGAGTAAAGGATTGCCAGCCTGCAGCTCAGGCTGCTGGAGAGGCTGGTAAACAAGGAGGACCCTAAGAGAGACATACATGGTCCCCTGGAGAAGGGGAAAGGGACAAGATCTCCTGAGCAAATTGGGAGCATGGAGGAAGGGGAGAGGGAACTAGGAGAATGAGAAGGGGAGAGGAGGAGGGGTGAGGAAGACATGATGGGACAGTGAGGTTGAGTTGGGGGAAGAACAGAAGAGAGCAAGATAAGAGATAATATAATAGAGGGAGACATTATAAGTTCAAAGAGAAATCAGGAACTAGGGAAATGTCTGGAAAGCTACAAAAATGACATCAACTAACAATCTAAGCAACAGAGAGGCTACCTTAAATGCCCTCTCCTGATAATGAGATTGATGACTAATTCATATGCCATCATATAGCCTTCATCCAGCAGCTGTTGGAAGTAGAAGCAGACACCCACAGCTAAACCTTGAACTGAACTGAAATCCAGATGCAGAGAAGGAGGACTGATAAGCAAAGGGGTCCATACCAGGCTGGTGAAACCCACAGAAACAGCTGACCTGAACAAGGGAAAACTCTTGGTCCCCAGACTGATAGCTGGGAAACCAGCATGGGACTGATCCAGACTCCCTGAATGTGGGTGTCAGTGAGGAGACCTTGGAAATTTATGGGGCCTCTTGTAGTGGATCAGTAATTATTGATACCGTAGGAATGGACTTTAGGAGCCCATCCCACATAGAGGGATACTCCCTGAGCCTAGACACAAGGAGGTTGGCCTAGGCCCTATCCCAAAGAATATGACAGACTTTGAAGACCTCCTATGGAAGGCCTCACCCTCCCTGGGGAGCAGAAAGGGTATGGGATAGGTAGGGCGCTAGTTGGGGGGGCAGGGGAGGAGGGGGAGGGAGAGGGACTTGGAATTGACATGTAAAACAATTTTCTTTCTAATAAAAAAATTAAGTAGTTTCAAAGTAACATTTGTGCCCAGGTGTACAAGAGTGGCCTGGGCAGTGCTGAGAGTCATTGCTCAGGCTTAGTGTTTGAATAGTTGATATTATGCTAATGGTGGTGGGGCTGGGTACTAGAAACATGGGTATGCTAGGAGGACCTGTGACTTCAATGTCTTCCTATCCTCAATATGGCTGGAGAATGAATCCTAATACTGATTACTGAAGATCCTGCTACTATCTTTTATACCCCTCTAGTGCTGGGATTAAAGATGTATGATCCCAGGTGCTGAGATCATCTTTGTGAGAGCTATTTCTCTTTAGGACCAGATCAATCTTGTGTAGATCTGGGTAGCCTTGGACTCACATAGATCCATCTACTTCTTAAGCCTGAGTTCTAGGATTAAAGGTGTGTAACACCCCTGCTTGATCTCTATAGCTTGAGGCTGGCTTTGCTTTCTGAATCATCAGGCAAGCTTTAATAAATTATAAATAATATATCACCACAGATAAGGTAGGGTGATATGAGAGAGCGAGAGAGAGCGAGAGAGAGCGAGAGAGAGAGAGAGAGAGAGAGAGAGAGAACTGGGACAGACAACTGGAATCAGGGGTGGGCATCTCTGAGAAGATATAGAAACCTAGTGCAGTGGAAACTCTCTGGAATCTATGAGGGTGACCCTAGCTAAGGCTCCTAGCAATGGGGGATACGGAGTCTGAACTGGCTATCTCCTGTAACCAGGCAAGACTTTCAGTGGAGGGATTGGGACACCAACCCAGCCACAACACCTTTGCCTACAATTTGTCCTGCCTACAGGATGTGCTGGGGTAAATAAAGGTGGTACAAAAATTATGGGAGTGGCCAATCAATGACTGATCCAGCTTGAGACCCATGCCATGAGAGGGAGCTCACCCATGACACTGCCTAGAGGTCCGGGACCCAGAGGAAGGGTGAGCCAAGAGACCTAGGATAGAACCAAACATGACTGGCAAATAAAAGTCAATGAAATGATTCTCATGATAGTCTACTATACTGATAGATTGGTGCCTAGCCCAATGGTCATTAGAGAGGATTCACCAAGAAACTGATGGAAACAGATGCAGAGACCCACAAGCAAAACATTGGGTGGACCTCGGGGAATCCTGTGGATTGATTGTAGGAGCCAGAAAGGTCAAGAACACCACAAGAAAACCCACAGAATCAACTTACCTGGCTCACAGACACTGAACCTACAACCAGGGAGCCTGAAAGGACCTCTGGATATGTTACAGTTGTTTCTTGGTCTTCTTATGAGACCCCTAACAGTGGAAGAAGGGGCTGTTTGTTGCCTGCTTTTGGGACCCTTTCCTCCTCCTGGGTTGCCTCATCCAGACTTAATATGAGAGGCTCTAGTCTCACTATGGTTTGTCATGTCATGTTTGTTGATATCCATGGGAGGCCTGTCCTTTTCTGAAGAGAAAGGTGTAGCATGAATAATAAAAACCCAGAGACAGATATTGGGGTTCAAGCTGAAGATATGAAAAGCAAAGCAGCCAAGCCACCAGAGAGCTCTCACCTTTATCAATAGTTGGGGAGATCCTGTCATCAATGTGGCTGGAGAATGGATGCCAGCTCTGAGACTCTGCTCCTATCTTATATACCTCTCTAGTGCTGGAATTAAAGGCATGAGCTTTGTTTTTCTTTTAGACTGATTGACTCTCATGTAGCCCTTCATAACCTTGAGCTTAAAGAGATCCATCTGCCTCTGTCTCCTGAGTCCTGGGATCAAAGGTGTGAGCCACCACTGCCCAGCTTCTATGGCTGTGGTTAACGTTGCATTCTGATCTCTAGGCAAGCTTTATTAGATTATAAGCAATATAGAAAGGGACGAGGGGTGGCTGGGAGTAGGAGAGGGGAGGGCTGGGAAACTGGGAGGAGAGGAGGGAGGGGAAACTGCAGTCAGGATATAAAAACAACAAAATAAGTAAATAAATAAATAAATAAATGTAAAAACAAAACACCCCCTATTATCTGTAACTCCAGTTTCAGAAGATTTCTGACCTTCCCCCAAAAGAGACCACTTTTTTGTAAATATTTTTTAAGATTTTATTTATTATGAATACAGAGTTCTATCTGCATGTATCCCTACAGGCCAGAAGAGGGCACCAGATCTCATTATAGATGGCTGTGAGCCACCATGTGGTTGCTGGGAATTGAACTCCAGACCTCTGGAAGAGCAGTCAGTGCTCATAACCTCTCAGCCATCTCTCCAGCTCCCAAAAGACCACTTTTTAAACAAGGTGAAAGATGAAAATAAACTACCATGGTTGGCCTCTGATCTCCACATGTATGCCATGGCATGTACTTGTCTGTTGCAAACACCCACACACATCATACACACATACACAAGGACACGCACACAGATTTTTTTTTTAAAAAAAGCTTAAATGGATATAAGCCATAAGATTATGCATGTAACTTTCCTTATAAATTAATTTCTTGACATGTTATGAAGCTGTGTGTTGGGGAATCACTGTGGGCGAGAGTCAAGGGATTGGGCTCCATTCCATTGGCCACCACTTCCCTCTGAGTCTGTCTCTCCATCTGTAAGGTCAGGAAGAGGACGACATGGGCAGAATCAGCCAATATGGGCCCTGAATGAAGACTGCAGATGTCCTATGGGGAGGATGAGCTTCTTGCTGCCACCCCAGGTCCTCAGGCAGCCTTCCTCATTCCTTCACCCCTTCTTCTCCTCTCTGCTGTCCCAGGTTCTCTGCTAGTCTTCCTCACTCCCTCTCCTCCTCTTGATTTCATGATAGACCATCATGCCTGGGGCAGGGCAGGAAGAAAGAGGCACTTGCACCTCTCTGAAATTGTCTATTGACATCAAAGTGCATTTTTGAATACATAGCAAAGCCAGGAGCTCAAATTCCTGCCCCAGTGAGAGGTTTCTTTAGAGTTATTGCCCTGGGGCTGTGCCTTATGGTTTTAGTTCTTATGAATAGATATTTCAGGAAAAGCTCAGCAGACAGTCATGAGTATGGCATTTGTGTTGACTCTGTAGGATAGAAGGGGAGAAGGACCAGGCCTGGACTAAGGGGCCGTGAAGAGCCTGCTGAGCCCTTTTCCTTGAGTGCATCACCTCTGAGACCCAGTTTTCTCAACAGTAAGATTAAACTGCATTACATAGATGGCAGGTGCCAAGAGTCTGGCACACAGTAGGTGCTCAACAAAGCTTCATATTTGTCTTCCATCCCTTCTTTGAGAGTAGGCAGACAGATTGCCTTCCTCAGCCAGGAAGCCCCACTGTGCCTACAACTCTGGGTTTGTAGTAATTAGGATTCGGCAGCCAATGGTATCCAACACTGCAGTGTTATCAGTTCCTCAAGCTGTTTCAGTTGATGTAGGCTTGGGTGGTAGATGACAGCTTGTTTATCCAGTGAGGCAGTAAAATATTCTGTCGGGTAAACACACAGAAAAGCCCATTTGTCTTGTCTTTTGTCTCCACCCACACATGGTCAGAAGGGAGGTTTTCCTCCCATCTTCCTGGCTGCCTTCTCCTCCAGTACCACTTGTTGGACCCTTGTCTGCCTTTGTCTGATAGTACCAGGGCTGCCCAAGTCCTCTCACTATGATGCCCTCGGAAATGTTCAGGCTGTATGGCACATTCCCAAACTCCTATCCCTAACCTAGACTTCTCCCTAGAGTTTCTAGACAACTCTTCAGATGTCTTCCAGACCCCAACTACACAGCATACCCCGGACGAAGCTACCTTCCTTCCCACACTCACTGCTTCTTTCCTGGTTCCAGCCATTGGTGAGTCTGGGCACTCATTCCCTGAACCCTAAACCCCAGTGCCCACTCTAGGTATCTTACTCTTTCTTGCATGCACATCTCCCCAAAGGTCTTGATCATGTTTCCTTTAAGCTTTCTGTCCTAGGTTGATGAGATGGCTCGGCTAATAAAGCACTTAGCCCCGAGCCTGGTGATGGGGGGGGGGTGGAGTCCTTCTGTATATTTGTTTCTCTTATTGGTTGATGAATAAAACACTGTCTGGCCAATGAGGCAGAAAGATAGGGGAGACTAGGACAAGGGGAATTCTGGGAAAGGTAGGCAGAGAGGGCCCGCTCACCAGAAGAGTCACCATGTAAGGACTGGGAAGAAAGGGCACACCAGGCATTCTTTGGTAAGATAAGACTATGTGGAAATATATAGATTAATAAAAATGGGTTAATATTTAAGACAGAGCTAGCCCTAGCCACCAGTCAACAGTTTTATAACTAATATGGTGTCCATGTGCTTATTTGGGGATGAGAAGGGTGGCTGGACAAGAGAATCTCCAACAATGGCCTGGTGACATGAGTCCAGTTTTCTGAACCCTCATGATGTAAACAGAAAACCAACTCCCAAAAGTTGCCCTCTCACTAGCACATGTGTGCCATGGCATGCACACCCCATCTTTTCTCCCAAATAAATAAATGTAAAACCTTATAGCCAACCTTCCATTTAGCTCTAGTGTGGCCTCTCTGAATAAAGGCTGTCCTGTATTTCCCACCATCTATTTTTCTTTCTTCAGGACAGTGGCCAAAGGGATGCTTCTAGAACACATCCCAAATGGTAGGTCTGAATAAGGTGGAGGAAGAAGTTTATGTAAGCCAGACAAATGAGTGCAGGGCTGTTGTCTTCTTCCTAGAAGGTGGAAAGGCTACTCATGCTCATGGATGGGTAGAATTAATATTGTGGCTATATTACTGAAATAAATCTACAGACTTAGAGTAGTCCCTATATTCAAATGACATTCTTCACAGATTTAGGAAAACAACCCTAAAATTTGTATAGAAAGATAAAACTCCCTAAATCTATACCTAATAGATGAAGCAGTACTGGAAGTATCACAATACCAGACCTTAAATTATATCATAGAGCTGTAGTAGCAAAAACTATATGGTCCTGGCACAAATGGAGATATTTAGGCCACATGAAAAAGAACCCACACAATTAAACACCTAATTTTTTAGATCAGACATTTATTGACAATCATGCTGAATTTTAAAAAAGATTCTTTGGCATAGCTATCTAATTTTTACCATCAATTAAAGACTAAAGCTAATTTGCATAATACTGAAATAGATGTACTTTTTTGATGGGACACTTTTATTACTCTGTCATTTTTCAATACAATATTTTATTGGTTAATTGGGAGTTTCGCATACTGCACCTTGATCATATTCACTTTCTTGTCTTCCCAAATCCACCTCCACTCCTTCTGATCTCTCCCAAAGGGGAAGAAGAAGAAAAGATAAAAAGATAAAAAGATAAAAAGAAAAAAAATCAACCAAGTCCAACTTGGTCAAACTCCTGGTGGGTGGGCAGCCCCTTAAAGAAAACTGAGTGCTTCCCCACTTGCTCCCTGCCAGAAGCCATCAACTGTGGAGAGCAACACTTCAGGAACACTATCACCATTTTTAAGAGTTCTCTTCTGTGCATTCCTGTCTGGCCTATTTCTATTTTATTGGGGGGAGTGTAGGAGAGGAAGAGGTTGTCACAAAGCCTTCTATGTCTCCCATTCTCAACTGTATAAACACCTAAATTTTTGACAAGGCTGCTAAAAACATACATTGGGAAAAAGATAACCTCTTTAGCAAATGCTGCTGAGAAAATTGGATTTCTACATGCAGAAGAATGCAATTAGATCTATATTCCTACACACAAAAAAAACTCATCTCAAAATGAATCAAAGACCTTAATATAAGAGCTGAAACTTTGAAACAGTCAAAGAAAACATAGGCAAACCACTTCAAGAAACAGACCAGAGCTGGAGAGATGGTTCGGTGGTTAGGAGCCTACACTGCTCCTGTGGAGGACCCAAGTTTGATTCCCAGAACCCGTGTGTAGCTCCAGCTCCAGGGTATCCTATCTGGAACCTCTGGCCTTTGTGGGCACCTTCACTCACAGGTACACACACATGCACACATACACACAAGCACACACACCTGCACTCATGCTTGCACACACACATGCAACATACACACTTAAAAATAAAACAAATCTTTTCAAAGATGATATAGACATAGTAAGGATTTTCTGGATAGAACTCCATACAGTAAATAATCCCAAGAATTGAAAAATTGGATTATATGTGATTAAAAAGCTTCTGCATGTTTCATAATTTCATTTTTCCTTATACTGAATAATATTACATTGTGAAAGTGCATAACATTTTTATTATCAGTTTGTCAATTGATGAACAACTAAGGTGTTTTTCTTTTATCTCTTGGCTATTATGGATAGAGCATCAGTGAACAAGGATGAATAAGTATCTCTATTATAGGATATGAGATCCTTTGGGGACATTTCTAGGAGTGTACAGTGGGATCATATGATAGGTTTATTTCTAGATTTTTGAAGAACCTCCACACATATTTCCATAGTAGTTGTATAGGTTTTCACTCCTACCAACAGTGAATAAATACTCCCTTTCCTTACATCCATGCTACTTGTCTTTTCTTTTTAAATCTTAGCCATTCTGACTTGGGTAAAAGAAATCTCAAGGTAGTTTTAATTTGCATTTCCCTGATGGTTGAGGATGTTGAACGGATTTTTTTTTAAGTCTCAGTCACTTGCATTTCTTCTTTTGAGAACTCTCTATTTAGTTCCATGCCCCAATTTCCAATTAGATTGTTTGTTTTCTTGGTGTTTAGATTTTTTAGTTTATTATATATTCTGGACATTAATCCTCTGTCAGATGTATAAGTGGTAGAGGTTTTTCTTGTTCTATAGGCTGCCTCTTCATGTGAATGGTGGTGCTATTTGCTGTGGAAAGCTGCTAGGTATCATGAAATCCTATTTGTCAATTATTTGTTTTAATGTCTGCACTACCACAGCTCTGTTCACAAAGTGCTTTCTTGTCCAATAAGTTGAAGCATATTCCCTACTTTCTCTTCTACCAGATTCCGGGTATCAGGTCTTATGTTGAAGTTCTTGATCCATTTGGAGCTGAATTTTACGTAGCTGGAGAGACAAGGATCTAGTCTCATACTTCTACATGTAGCTACAGGGTGTGGGTTTATATCTGGGTCCTCAATTCTATTCCATTGGCCAATATGTCTTTTTTTTATGATAGTGCTATGCTGTTTGCATCACTAGAGCTTTGTAGTATAACTTGAAATCAGGAATGGTGATTGATCTGGGAGTGTTATGTTATTCAGGATTGTTTGGACTATGCCAAATCTTTTGTGTTTCAATATGAATTTTGAGATCAATTTTTTGTGAAAATTTGCATTGGAATTTTGATGGGGACTGAATTTGCACCTGTGGATTGCTTTTTGTAGGAAGGTCATGTACACAATATTAATCCTACTTACCCATGAGCATGGGAGGTCTTTTTATCTTCTAGAATTTTCTTTAATTTCTTATTAGAGTTTTCATTCTACAAGACTTTCAATTGCTTGGCTAGATTTATTCCAAGATTTTTTGGGGTGGCTAATACAAATGGGATTACTTTCCTGGTGTATTTCTCAGTATATTTATCATTGGTTTATAGGAAGGCTAAATTTGTAGGTAAGTTGATGGAGCTTGAAATAAGCATGCTGAGCAAGTAACAGACCCAGAGAGACAAATGCTGCGTGTTTTCTTTTGTATGTGGATGATAGCTTTGGGTATTTAGATATGTGTATTTAAACTGGAGTATTCCTAGAAGACAGCAAACTAGTGAGGAACCATGGTGAGGGTGATTTCAAGAAAAGTAGAGTAGGACAAGGTGATATGAAGGGGAAAGGGGAATAATAGGAGGGGAAAAGTTGAATAGGGTAGGGTGGGTCATGGAGGGCAGGGTGAGGAGGGGTCACTAGCACAATGACCTTTGTACATTCCATATGGAAATCTGTGACTATAGAACTTACACACACACACACACACACACACACACACACACACACACACACACACAGAGAGAGAGAGAGAGAGAGAGAGAGAGAGAGAGAGAGAGAGAGAGAGTTTAAATGGAGCTATCCTACAATGAAGGAATAATGCCTTCCCAAGACACCATAGGCAATCGGATAAAAATCCCAGTGTTGATTACCTTCTTTTGAATTGTTAGTGGCGTCTTGTAGACCTCCTCAATCACTAATGTCTATTGCTACTGATCTTGGTTACTCTTCAGAACTTGATGGTAAGAACCCATTATTGAAAACCATGTACCTAAGTCATAGAGCACGGAGAAATCAGGCTGGTACTAAACTGGAAGCATTATACTTCATAGTGCTGGAAAGTTCCACTCATACTACCCAGGAAGAAAAGTCATCAACCATCTTACTGAGTGGTGAACCCTGTGAGTTACAATAATGACTGACTCAGTAAAATTTGCTCATTGGTATAAGAGTAGCAGCGATATTATGGCAGTAATCAACCACTTTCTGATTGGCCTTATAGTCCACTCCACATGAAGAAACCTTTGCTTGGTGCTGTTAACTCGGTCAAGCGTCTGTTGCTGGCTAGGTCACAGGCCTTAGGGAAGAATCTAGTAATGGGGGAAGAGCTTCTGTGTATGTGATTGTCTTACTGGATGATAAATAAAATACTGTTTGGCCAATGAGGCAGCAAGTTAGGCAGGACTAGGAGTCAAAGAGGATTCTGGGAAATGTAGTAGAGAGGCAGGAAGTGACATAGCAAGGAGACTCATATTTAAGCAAGGAGAAACAGGAAGTGGCCTTTTTCCCCTTTGCATCCTCCAGCGGTGCCATGTGAGCCACCGGTAAGAGAGGGTGCCAGCGGAAGGCATCCTCTATAAGATAAGTCTTATAAAATATATAGGTTTATGATAGTTAAGACTGAGCTAACAGATGACAAATCCTAGTCATTGGCCAAGCAGCATTGCACCTAATACAAGTTTCTGTGTATTAATTTGGGGCCTAACTTGGGTGGGCAGCTAGTGTAAAGCACACACGTGGCAGTGGGGCTCGGGTGGCTTTTGGCGGGAAGATTTATCGTAACAATCTAGTACTGTTATTCTACTAAAAGAACATAGCAATAAACTGTCCAAATAAGTTCTTAACTTTATGCCCATAGATTCATGCATCTTTCAGCCCTCATCGGAGAAGCTTCTATGGCAGTGGATGGTGACAAATACAGAGACCCAGAGCTGGTCAATGTGTAGAGAATAAGAGACTGTGGAGTGCTCAGCTCTACATGGGACATCTCTATCATACCTCCTGCCAAGGATAAGGGATCATCATAGGAGAACAGAATGAGAGAGAGAGAGAGAGAGAGAGAGAGAGAGAGAGAGAGAGAGAGAGAACATGACGTTTGGAGGACAAAGTGGAGAGGCTGATAGGGGAAGAATTGGAGGGGGGAATGTAAGATATATTTGAACCAAACACATTATATACATGTAGAGATATTAAAATATTTTTGAAAGCTCATGCACAGCAAAGGAAACAAGCATCAGAGTGAAGAAGACGCCTGAAAAATGTTAAAAACAAAAACTTGCCAACTACTCACCAGACAGGAGAGGAATATCAAGAAGGATATGTAAAGACTGCAAAGATTAAACAAAACTCCTTAACTACCCAGTCAATAAATGTGCTAATGAACTGAATAGACTATTCTCAAAAGAAGCACAAATGACCAATAAATCCTTTAAAAAATGTTCCATACCCTTAGCCACTAGGGAAATGCAAATCAAATTTGCCTTGAGAGTCTATTTCATTCCAGTCAGAATGGTATCCATCAGGAAAAGAAATGACAAAAAATGCTGGTTGGGGTATGAGGAAATAGGAATTTCACTCACTAATGGTGGAAAAATAAATTTGTAAAGCTATGTGAATCAGCTTGGAACTTCTATCAGAAACTTGAAAATAAGGGCTGGAGAGATGGATCAGTGGTTAAAAATCAAAACAATAACCTGAAAATAGGGGATTGGGGATTTAGTTCAGCAGTAGGACACTTGCACAGCAAGTGCAAGTCTGCTGATGGTGCATGCCTTTAATCCCAGCACTCGGGAGGCAGAGGCAGGCGGATCTCTGAGTTCAAGGCCAGCCTGGTCTACAGAGTGAGTTCCAGGACAGCCAGAGCTATACAGAGAAACCCTGTATGTTTTTTTTTTGTTTGTTTGTTTTCTGAGACAGGGCTTCTCTGTATTGTTTTGGAGGCTGTCCTGACCAGGCTGGCCTCGAACTCACAGAGATCTGCCTGTCTCTGCCTCCCGAGTGCTGGGATTAAAGGCATGTGCCACCAACTCCTGGCCAAACCCTGTCTTGAAACAACAAACAAACCAACCAAATAAGCCTGAAAACAGAACCATCCTATGACCCAGAGAGAGGTATGTGCATGTTTGGTGTGTTCATGTGCGTGGGATTTGCCCACCTGTGCATGCAACAATTATGGAGGTCAGAGATTAGTGTCAGGTATCTTCCCCTGCCAGTTTATTTTATTTCCCTTTTGAAATAGGCTCCATTACTGATCCTAGAGCTCAGGGACCAGCTGGCACAGCTGCTAAGTGAGCCCCTGGGATCCTCCTCTCTGCTCCTACAGTGCTGGGGTACAGCTGCACTTTGCTCTGCTCAGCCTCCCTCCACAACTTAATATTTTTTGGGGAGGGAATTTCACATAATGCTCCCTGATCACACTCACTTCCCAGGCTTCCCAGGTCCACGCTCCCACCCTTGTGACCTCCCCCTTTTAAAAGAGGAAGAAGGAGAAGGAAGTAGGAAGGAAGAAGAAAGGAGGAAGGAAGGATAAAGAAGAGGATGAGGAAGAAGACCAAGTCTAATTTGTGTTGCCCATGGTCAAATGCCCAGTGTCCAGCCCCTTAAAGCAAACTGAGCCCCCTCCCCCACCCTGCAGCCTTTTATGTTGCTTCTCCTAATGCAAACTCAGACCCTCATGATTGTTCAGCAAATACTTTACCCACTAAGCCATCTCTCCAGCCCCATCTATTTTTTTTTTGAGATCGTAATGGCTTCATTTCCCCTTCTCGTTCTCCCCCCAAATCCTCCTATCTACTCCCATTTCTCTCTTTCAAATTCATGTCCTCTTTTTCTTACACACATAAATATAATCTGCTTAGTCCACATGATGCTCTCTCTCTCTCTCTCTCTCTCTCTCTCTCTCTCTCTCTCTCTCTCTCGGCTGACCTGAGTGTTGGGTAACCAACTGGTGTGCTCTTCCACTCTAAGAAACTACACTCATGATGTCTTCTTATTTGTAATAGTTGCATGGTACTTATGTTCTTCTGTGTATGTTTATCTTATTGGTTACTGAATAAAGCACTGCTTGATCCATGAGGCAGAAAGTTAGGCAGGACTAGGAGTTGAGGATTCTGGGAAATGTAGGAAAGAGAAATCTGGTGATCCAGGCAGGAAGTGACATAGCAGGCAGATTCAGAATATAAGCACGGACAAGAAGAAAGTCGTTCCTTTTCTCTTCCTTTTCCTCCTACTCTCTTCTCTCTGTAGAAGTGCCATGTGAGTCCAGGAAGACAGGATGCCTTCCACCGGCATCCTTCATAAGTCTTATGATTATGGTTGATAATTAAGACTGAGATAGCAGATGAGAAATCCTAGTCTTTGGCCAAACAGCATTTGTACCTAATATAATTCTCTGTGTATTATTTGGGGCCCTAACAAGGCAGGGGGAAAGTGCCCACGTGGTGGCAGGGCTTGGGCTGCTTTGGAGTAAAGACATATCGGTACACATATTTATGGGGTAGAGTGCAATAATTTACTACATGTAGGCACATAATGGTGATATAATGGAGCCATCAGCTTTCCCTTCTCCTGAAACATTAGACATGTCATCACTTGGAGAACCCAGACTCTCTCCTTGTTCTCTATCATAACAAACGATAGTGAGCTGCACTGTAGAACTCCAGAGCACATCCTTCCCATCTAGCTGTAGTTTGAGAGAGCTCAGGTTTTGGAGAAATAACAAACCAATGAGAACAACACAAAATTTAACCTCCCTGGTCTCTAGCTCTGGCACTATTACGTGCAACTTGTAGCAATGTTTAAAATCTCTCATGGCATTTAGGAGCTATGTGGATCCTTAGGCTGGGTAAGGGCTAGCCTCTCACTGTGCTTCACTTTTGAACAGTGCATTGCAGTTTTCAAAAGTTTTTGATAGTTCCCCCTTCTTCTCTTCCTCCCTCCCTCCTTTCTTCCCTTTCTCCCTATTTATTGTGTGTCTACTATAAGCTTGCAACAGTACTTGATGCTGTGGCAATAAGTCAGTCTTCGTTTTCTTTCTCCTTGAGATTGCATTTTTGGTGGAAGGACATCAAACAAACAAGTAATATGGTGTAGCTAGCATTAGGCAGTGTAAAAAGTCAAGCTAGATAAGGTAGAAGTGATGGGGATTGGGAAGTTCCTGGTTTGAGCTTAGAGATTAGTGGCAAAGAGAGTCAATAACAAGCCAAGGGGTAATTAAAACGATTTACAGACTGTTGTAAGTGCTTCGAGGGAAGTAAACATAGTTGTGTGAGCCCACAGATGGGTTGAAAGAATTAAATATTAAAAGTATATGGAAAGTGCTTTGAGGACTGTAAATGGTAGATGGTTGATGACCCATTCTTTCTCTGAATAGCTTTCTTTTCTGCATGTTTTTCTTCCCTGACTTGGACCCTTCCCAATAGCACTTTACATATACACAACTCACTTAATCTTAGAAAACACAGTTCTGCTCCTAGCTCCTTACCGTCTTCCTTTATGATCCCACTGTAGTTCCTCAGGAAGAGCCTTCCTAAGGGGTTGTCCTTGCTTCTACCTTACCAACTGTTCCAATGGATTCAGTTTGATTTCTATCCCTGGAGAAGTTCTAGAAATTGCTCTCACTAAGTCCCTGGAAACTGCCATGGTCATCAAGTCCACTGAGTTCTCACCTCCTCAGTCTCTGGGCCATATGCAACATCATGACAACTCTAGTTCCCAGTGCACCACCAGGTAGCATGTATATGCCCATCTTCACACAGGTTCCTCCCTTGCTGACTCCTCTTCTGTTGGTTGTCCTAAGACTCTATCTTGTGTGGGCTAGTGACATTTCCATCTCTAAGACAAATGCCCAAAAGAAACAGTTTAAATGAGGGATGGCTTGTTTTGGCTCATGGTTTCAGAAGTTTCAGGCCATAGTCACATGGCTCTGTTGCTTCTGGACATCTTCAGGTAAGTCAGAGCATTATGGTAGGGGCATGTGGTGGAGAAAAGTGCTTAGCTTAGTGGGTAGAAGATAGTTAACTAGAGACAGGAAGGGGATTAAGACAAGGGAGTCCCTTAGACTAAGTCCCACCTCCCACTACTTGTCAATAATGCCACCAAACACAAATCTATTAATGAATTAGTCCATTGATGCAGTAGAGTATTCATGATTCAATCACCACTCAATGGTTGGGTTTATTAGTTGGGGACCAAGCCTTTATGTGAGCTTTTGGGGGAAACTTCACATTCAAACTATAGCACTGACTCTATTTGTCTTTTAAACACATTCCAAGGTAATGGTGAATTCTTCCTCATCTATCATCCAGCCCAGTTTGCACACTTAACTCTTGATTGTATTGTCAGCCATTCTTGGATATTCTCACTTGGATTCCCATAGCCACCTACGTTTAACATGTACAGATAGAAACTTGCCTTCTCCCACCACAAATCCTGCTTGTCTCATCTTTCCATCCTGGGGAATTGTTTCCACTCATCTTTCCAAGCCATAGCTTCAGAATTTCCCTGCTTCTCCCTTAGCACTAAGATCAGACACCCTGATTGCTCTCAGATCTGTTTGCCTCTCACCATTTGCTCTGTCCAGCTTTATAGCCCAGGCCTTCATACCTGGACAACTATGTAGCATAGTACCAGTTCCCACGCCTTCATTCCAGCCTCCCTCAATGAACCTGTAGACAGCAACTTGTCATCTTGCTATGTGAATCTGGTGGTTTTCACTCTCTTCTTACAAACACTGAGGATCTTCATTGCCCACAGGTTAAAAAAAAAAAACTACTCACTTTTGCATTCACTATGTCCATAGGCTTAGACATGGCCTCTCTCTTGACCTCACCTGTCCTCTGTCTTGTCTCATGCTTTCTCCAGCCAAACAGAACTTCATCCAGACCTCAGGCAATGCTGAGCTCTCACTTGTCCTGGATCCTTTTCAATCCCCATCCTCTAACCCTCTTCTCATTTGACCACATATCCTGTCTGGGAATATCTATGCTAGTAAATGAGACATCAGATGCACAGATGAAGTGCTAAAGCAAAATACACTGAGCTAAGGTAGGGCTAATAATGTGAGGCAGAACTTGTCAATGAATGGACGACTGGCTGCTGATTAAGCTGGCCAGACCATGATATAGACCCCCATCCTGACCATAGACTAAGCCCTCATCCTGGCCATGGAGCAGATTCTGAGGATAGATCTAGGTCCAGCTATATCCTTGGCTTTAATTCTGGTTATATACTGAGTCTTGACTGCCATCCAAGAATGAGCCCTGACTCTGGCCATATCATGAACCCTCTTTCAGAGCGATCTCTGTCCTTCCTTCCACTCTGAATCCTGATATTGCTCTCAGACTGATCTCTTATGCTTGTCTTGCATTGAGCTGTGTTTCTATTTCCAGAATGAACTTTGACCTCGGCTTCAGTTTGTGCCCTGGCTATGGACTGAATCCTGCTTGGTTCCCAGCTATGGGCTGCAAAGTCATGGTAAGATGGAGCTCTTAGAGTGGCTTTTTCCGAGCAGTATGTGCCTCTTATGTTACTCCCTTATATCTGGGGGCTCATGATCCTCAGAAGAGACAGGTGCAAATGGTTGCTGCAGAACCATGCTTGGCAGGGCTCCCCAACCAGTTCAACTCCCAAATAATGATGAGCTGTTCCTACCAATACCTGTCAAGCTGAGATGGAGAGCATTTCAGGGAGAAGGGCCTTAACAACCCTGCAAGGATTTGGGGCCTAATGAAGCACACATCGGAGAACGATTTAATCTTTCCCTCATAAAATCTTCACAACAAGGAGATCAACTTCAGAATCCAAATTCATCCTGACATTAAAATGTGAGCCTGAGACAGTTCCAGATCTTGAAAACTGTCTGGGGCTAATTGCTGTGGCCTCTGGAGAGTTAGGAGAAGGCAAGGGAGGATGGGTGTGGCAGAGGGCATCTGGCAATATGCCAGGGCACCTCTCCAGGCTCTGCAGGGAGCTGGCTATAAGTCACATTGTAGAATAAAAGAGGATAAAGTGAAGAGTGGTAGGGAAAGGTTGTTTGGCTGCAGCTGGTCTGTTCTTTCCACAATTGGTCTCCACAGTAGGTATTCTTCCCTCTCCAAGAGCATGAATGGCAAGCAGACCAAGTGGAGGCTACCACTGGGAGACTCAGGTGTGCACAGGCAGATGACCACCTTGGGCCTGGCTCTCCAGCTCCCCGGAATTAGAGGTGGATGCTCTATTATTGGGCTTCTCTCTCCCTCCCACGGTTTGCTGCTGGTTGGGGTCTCTTACATCTCAAAGCCTAGCCCATCAGGGAGCCACACCAGGAGGGAACCATCTCTCACCCATGTTCCCTGATGCAGATTTTGCATTTTGCTATACAAACATATAGATGACATTGTAGGGGAAATAGTAGACTTTGAACAAATAGAGCCCAGTTATTCATCTCAAAAGAAGATATATTTCATAATAATTAGATGGTAAAAAACTGGAAATGATGAGAAGCAAATGGAATCAAACCCTGGTTGATGCATAATATAATCATTTATTCCAAATTTAGGTCAATAATGTACTGTGCAGCCAGGAAACATAAGATAAAGTAATGGGATCTGCTTTTTTTTCTTTCTGTCAGAAGACAACTTTCTTAAGTAAGACACAGAGCCTTAAAGGAAAAGATGAACAGATTTTATTACAGAAAAATTTAAATGTAAACAACTTGCAGGCAGTGAAACAGAGTCAGTGTTAGAAGTAAATGAAGACCGAGAGAGAATATTTGAAGTACACAGAGCAAAGGGTTAAACTTCAAGGCACACCAAGAGTTTCTGCAGATCTACCAGAGAAAGAAAAGAGACCCCAGAAAAGTAGATGAAGAGGAAAGCCAAGTGAGTTCTAGACAGGGAGATTGCAGTGGTGGCTGTAGGTGTCTACTCTTCCCATCTGTCGTCAGAAGAACCTCCTACTGGAGAAGAGATGATTGGCAGCATGAAACCTGAGCATCTTTGGATCACTGTGAAGCTCATGCTAGGCTGTACTCTCCATAGGCTGTGCTCAGACAGAGTAAGTGTTGTGAGGTCCTGAAGGCAGACTGTCTTGGGAAGTCCACATTGGTCTGGTAGACACTTCTTCAGAATTGCACTGTGGTCTTGAGACTGGAGAGAAAGACAAGGAAGATTATGGGGACATGGGAAGAATAGGAAGCCCTCACTCCATAGGCATGGTTGTAGCCTCTCACAGAGAAGCAAGGCTTCCAGCACAATTAACAAACTACATGTACTGTGAAGGTTACCTACATATAGCTAATGTTCATTTTGTATATACCTATGTTAGACTAGCCATGAATCAGGCTCTAGGCATGAATGTATATGATTTTGGGTAGGGACCTATTATTTTTCCTGCAGCTTCTGGGGATCCCAAAATAACCTATTACCTTTGTGTACAGTAAAGATACTTTTTGTATCCTTGTTGTGCTGACTAATTTTATGTCAATATGACACAAGCTAGAGTCATCTGAGAGAAGGGAACCCCAGTTGAGAAAATGTCTCCAAAAGATTGGGCTGTAGGCAAGCCTGTAGAGCATTTCCTTAATTGGTGATTGATGTGGGAGGGCCCAGCCCATTGTGGATGGTGCCATCCTGGGTTGGTGGTCCTGGTTCTATAAGAAAGCAGGCTGAGCAAGCCATGGGGAGCAAGGCAGTAAGCAGCACTTCTCCATAGCTTCTACATAAACTCCTGCCTCCAGGCTCCTTCCCTGTTTGAGTTTCTGTCCTGACTTCCTCCAGCGATGGACTCCACATTTATATGTGGAATCTTAAACCAATAAACTCTTCCTTCTCCAATTTGCTTTCGGTCATGGTGTTTCATTATAGCAATAGTAAGCCAAGCTAAGATGCTTATAATCTACAGACTATCAATTATTATTCTGTCAGATGCCCCTCATAAACCATCCTGTCATCACATTTAGGTTTCTCAGCAAACCACCAAAGGCAATAGCTTCAGATGCAGCAACTTCCTGTATATGACTATTGTCTCCTTTTTGAGAAGACTCACACTCACATTTTGAGTGTGCCTTACCCCGTTTTTCTGAGCATCCCTCTTTCTCTCTTCACTCTCATGCTTAATATCTGCATTAAAATATCTCCACTTGAACCCTGAATTTGCTTCAATTTGAAATTCTTTTCTGAAGCCTATCCACGAATCCTGGTTTTGCTAGAGAACAGATCACTGAAAAGATTAGAGAACTCCCTTAGGCTACTGAGGGGAACAGCATGGACTGTGTCTCTTACTCTGTCACTATTGACAGTCAGAGGATCTCATCCACTGTCTCCTTGCACAAAGTTTTGAGATGCATCTTGGTCTCCAGGCTCTCCCAGTCTCCTGGCCCCTCCCAGTTGAGCCAGTGGCATCTTACCCAGCAGATCTCTGAGTCCCAGCTTGGCCAACTCCTTCGCAGAGAGTCTAAACTGACTACAGCTAGAGCCTCAAATGGAAAGCTCTCCAGCTTCACTCCTAATGAAGGAGATATGGATTGAAGTGTGATACTGTTTCCAACATTTCCAATTGACAAACATTCTTAAAAGGTCACTAATAGCTTATGTAGCGAGGAAATACAAAATGAATCTCATATTGTGCTGATGCCAAGAACATAAAGTATACATATTCATTAACTCGGTGTCTCACATCCAGGAATCTGTTCTGGAGGATATGTGCATATATATGTATAGAAATATGTTCATTGTGACATTATTTATATTAGGTAAGGAACCAGAAAACAGCCTGAATATTCATTAGTAAGAACAGCTGCCTCAGATATAGAACACCCACACAATATATTTTGCAGATGTTTCAAACAATAAGGTCAAGTTATAGGATATGAAAAGATGTTTGTGGTGTCAAATGAAAAAAATAAAGGCAGAACAATATGTTGGGTTTAAAAACAAAAAACAAAAAACAAGTGCCCTGAATGTGTTTGTATGCACACAGATTGGCAGATGAACATAAACACCTAGGAAGGTAGATGCTAAGCTGCTAAAATTGTTTATCTTCAGGGAGGAGAATGAAATAGGGCTGACTATTCAAGACAGCCCTCCCTTTGTTTCTTTCCTTATTGTTGAGATGTTTCTCCGTGAGCACAGATTATTGTTTTTAATTAAAATCAGCAATAGGTAGAAATAAGGAAAAAAACCCTAGCGTGTCACCACTAAAATGAGCATTGACCTCTTAAGGAGGTGGTGTCCACATTCCAGTCACTGTGATCACAATATTTGGACTCCACGGGGGATAACTTCAGTGGCAGGTAATAGTGTAAGAAAATTGCTCTCATTCTTGTCTTTAAATTTTAAATTATCCTTTAAAGTTATTATTTTTGCAGAAGTGTTGGTGGGAAGTGACATTGCCCACCTTTGGGTCTTGGGTGATTAACTACATCTGACACCAGCATTTTGTTTGTGGAGACAAGAGTCTTTCTAAATAGACACAGCTCAAGCTGACCTTGAACTCACAACAATTTTCTTGCTTCAGCCTCCCTCATGCTCTGAATGTTTTTTTTTTTTTAAGTCTTAAAAAAAATCTCATTACCACTGTCCAGCTGAAGGCCACATATGGTGTCATTGAACTTACTGTGAGCCACCTCAAGTCTTCTGGTGTCAGTCTGACCATATGTATCAGAAGAGGTTGGGTTAAGTGGCTTCTGCATTTGTCTAAAGTTTCAGCATTTGGAGATGAGTGTTGGAGTGTCATCTTGACACATCTGAGGAGCTGAGATATAAGAGAAACCCACCCATGTCCTCAGCCTGCTCTTAAACCAGGTCTTGCAGCTTCCCCTCATACTCTCAGGCTTCAGCAGGAGGCGTCGCTTGGTGAGAATGCTCTTGGGTCCACACCCTTCCTCCTCTGCATGCTTAGCTCCACCCACAGGTTAAGGTCTGTTAGTGATGCTTTCATAGTTCCCTCTGATGAGCCAGTTTAGAATATCATTCCATTTTTCTCTGTAGATCATATGGTGTAGAAGCCAAAACTGTCACGTTGTTCTGCTTCCAATATGATTAAGCACATCACATAATAGACTGGGGGAGGAGGAAGAGACACTGAGTCCATACGACTCCGTGTTCCTAAGCCTGAGATTAACTGAAAATACCGGGGTCCCCTAAGTGATAAGCTCTTGAATATTTCCTTTAAACCCAATCTCTTAACAAAGAGATTTATCCCCAGTTCGTGCTATGATGGTCCATGAAGATAGGTGGCAACCTTGTGGATGTGATAACCATGGGAAAAGCTGCTGTTTTCATGCCACCAGATGATGGGATGATGAATATAACCTCAGGTATCCTGGACTCAGCAATTGTTTTCCTCTCAGTGAAGGTTGAGATCCTTTTTCAAAGCCCCACTTCCCTGCACTGTTCCTAAGTTCATTTTTTTTCTACATACTGTCTAAATACTCCTGTCTCTGAGTCTTCCTTTGACAGATGGGATGGGTTAATGCATTAATTTGTGTTGTGTTCCTATAGTTTCCTACTGTGTCTTCTCAGGATGGTTTAACACATTGATTTGTGTTGGGTTTCTATAGGTTCTTGCAGTGTCTGTTTAGGATGGCTTATTGCATTAATTTGTGTTGTGTTCCTGCAGTGTCTGTTCTTAGTTTTTTTTTTTATTTCTTTAGCAAGAGAGGCTTGTACTATTGAGTTTAGAAATAGACGTTGTTGGGTGTAGAGGCACATGCAACTCCCAGCACTATGCAGGTGGATCTCTGTGAGTTGGAGGCCAGCTTGGCTTACAAAGGGGGATCCCCACTAGTCAGGGCTACATAGTGAGGCCATGTCTTAAAAAAGCCCCCAAACAAACAACCTCAACCAAACCAAAACCAAAAAATTATATGTTGTCTAAAAAGAGCTATTTTTCCTTAAAACTTAGGTCAGTGATGTGTTGGTTTTGGGGAACGCATAAAGAGGGAGAAAGACCTTTCACATGGGGAGTGGGAGATGCCATCTGGGAACTATCAATGACATGATATTGTGTTATGTAAAGAAGAAGAAACTTTTGGGGTAACAGCATGTCCAAAAGGATTCCTATGGGGGAGTTCTTAGGCTCATGTATTGGGGTACACACTCTGGAAGGCAGAGTCCTGATCACTTGGATAACAGCTTTATCAAAGGCAATGTGTGTGGACTTACAACTACTGGGCACCCCCAAAGTTGGTCAGTATGCTGCTTAGTTTTAACTGTCAACTTGACATAGCTTCTATCACCCAGGAAGAGGGCCTCCACTGAGGAAATGTCTACCTTGTGTTGGCTTGTGGGTGTGTCTGTGGGGCATTGTCATAAATGTTAATTGGTGTGATAAGACTCAGCCCATCATGGGGAGGCACCATTTTCCAGGATTGGGATCCTGAAAAGTGTAAGAGAGGAGAAAGCAAGCAAATGAGTGAGGACCCCCGAGTTTATTCTCTCTGTTCTTGGCTTTAGGCTCCTGCCATGGCTTCCCAGAAATAATGGACAGTAACCTCCAATGAAAGGCAAATAAATGCTTCCTCCTCTGTGTTATTTTTTGTCAGGATACTATCACAGCAACAGAAATGAAACCAGGATATAAACATTAATATGGAAGAGCCTTGAGACCTTCACAAGGTCCTGGGGGATGAACAGAGAACCCAGGGATGGCCAGAAAGCCAACACCCGTGATTTAGAGAAAATAAAATGCTGGTCGCAGTTCTTGCTTTTCTGAGCACATGACACAAAAATGGCACCAACTGCTATTTACCCCTGATGTTTAGCCCTGAGAATCTTGTATTGTGGCTTGTATTGTACCCCCCCTCCGACCCTGCTACATCCTGGCAATTTCTTGCAGTTCTTCATCGTGTTCTCTTCCACCCCACTCTTGTCTTCTCAGCCTCTTATTTCTCCCATGGGGTTTCCCTGGTTGAAATGGACCAAGTTTCACAGAACTGTACTCCCACCATCCAACTATAGTGCTGAGTTCTGTGTCTGATAGGTGTTGGGCAAATGTTTGCAGAATGCAGAAGGATGGGTGGATAATACTACAGTGGCCACATGGGTGGTGACAAAGATGAACCTGAACATGTAAATTCGGGTGCATTTGTTTAAAAGCACAGTAGTGGCCTGGTTTAATCACAGGAGACTGGCCAGGAAGCGGTCTGTGCATCTGTGAAATGAGCCATTTTCTGCCAGCCCGCACCCAGGAGCCGGTGTGGTTTGATCAATTAACCCCACACCCTTGTCCTCCATCTGCACATGGATCTGGATGCAGCTTGGCAGTGGCGAGTGCACGAGGTAATGTCTGTCCTGTGAATGTGTTGTGTGCACAGCAATTGATGCATTACTGGGATCTGGGTGAGAGGAGAGATGGAGAGAGGAAGAAGGGCGGGAGATATCTGAAATCAATCTCAGGGCTGTTCACGCCTGGTGTACTCCCAGGGCTTGTCCCTTGCTGTCCTCTCACTAGGGACACTGTCAGGCTACTTTCCAAGGGCTGCAGGGAGGACTTGTCTCTTCTTGATACAGCTCTCGCTCCTGGCAGAGAAAGAGTTCTGATTGTGCCTGAGGCTACCCAGACACCTGTTGACTGGTAAACACAAGCCGTTTTTAAAGGCAATGTCTGGCAATGTGAGCATGCTGGGCTCGTCTGACTTATTTTTAAACATGTTTTCAAAGTAAGTGAGACTATTGGGTACCCCAGTGTTTTCCGGAGGGCATGTTATCGGTGGCTGGTTGGGCTAAGTGTGGCCTCTGGATGCATACTGCCCTGGGGGACCCACTTGCTAACTGTGAACTCTTAGGTTTTGTTTCTCCGAGATTCATTTCCTTCATCTGAAAGGTGGGGATAACAGTATGTACCTGCAGACACTTTTGGAGGGTTAACTGACAGGACGGGAGTGTGTTTGGTTTGGGGCTGGATTTTGTGTTAGAAAGTATCTTCACAGGAATGTACAATCTCTCTTCACATCTGTATCCTTAAGGTTTTGTGAGGGATGTGGCTTGTATTGTTACTCTTAGACTGCTAAAAACCTAGCATTCTGATTCAAAGAAGATATGCAATAAATAAGTGTATTAAGAAGGAAAAAGGAAAGTGAGGCGGGCATAAGCCATGGACCCAAAGGAGGCTGGGATGGCAAGAATGAGGTCATAGTCTTCAGCCACAGCTCACAGTGGGGTACCAGAAGCCAGTGATGTATATTATAGGAAGAGAGGTGATCTTGGGCATCTCTTGAGACTCTGACACAGCCTGAGTGGGGGCTTGTGGGTACCAACCCCAGGCCAATTCAGCTTGAGAGTCCATTTGGCTGGGCCAGAGGGCTCATATGGCCAGACACACTTGTAGGTAACAGGTCAGGCATGTGGCAGGCCAGGATCCCATCAGCCACAGGTTGATAACTCAAGTGACCACCAAGATGACCATGAGGGCTTCTGGGAACTGACATTGTTTTTGGAGTCATACAAGTATGCATGTAGATCCCATTGTCCGCTTTGAGCCTAGAGAAAATTACATAATTGCTTCAAAGCTCAGCCTCCTCATCTGTGACAAGGGTTCTCCACACATGATGCTGTGTGGTTCAGCTGTAGAAGACTCCGTGCAGTGCAGGGCGCAGTCACCATTTAAAACCACCAGTTCTCTACCCTCCACCCCTTGGGGAATCATTGAAAAAGCAACAACATCCTTTCTTGTTCTACTCAGTAGAAACAAAGTGCTCTGCAGATGCCTTTATTAGGCAGGAGTGAGTGATTGACCCTCAGATTCGCTGTGAGGATTCAGTGATAATTCTTGAATATGTGGAGTGTTAAGGTTCCTGCAGCCCCTTGACTTTAGAGGGACACCAGCACCAACTTTTGACAGTCCCTGCAATTACCCTGCAGTGAATCAAGCTGAGGCTTGTCTTGGTGCCTGAGACTGGTGTGGGCTTCGCTGCCCCTCACCCTCTACACTTACATTTCAAGGTAGCAGCTAATTATGATTTATGGTGCTGTCTGGTTGAGGGTGACCTGCTTGCTTGGGGTAGAATGGTAAAGGGGTCTCTTCTTTGTCGGATAGCAGCAAGGAGATTCGAAGATGGCTTTGGACTCTGGTGACTGAGGAAGCCAGCATCCTGATTATTAAAAATAAATAAAGTCTGGGAACATACACTAATACCACATGCTGACAACCTGTGATTCCCATGGCACGGCAAGATGCAGCTTCCTGTAGAGTTTTGTAAAGAAATGATTTCCAGTGGAGAGGGATGATGTGTACAGAGGGAGGTTGTGTACAGAGAGGCTCTGGGTTGGGGGCTCTTTTCACTCTGTGCTGGCAGAGAAGGGAGCCCAGGCAGCTGTCGGTGGGGATATGTATGTTCAGAGTTTGGTAAGTCACATGTATGTATGGGGGGAAGGAGTAAGAATTCATTTCATTCTTTATTTTGAATCAGTACATAAAGCAACAGTTTTCTTTTCTTTCTTTCATTTTTTAACTCTTTAATTCTTCGGCAATTTCGTACAATATAATGTATTTAGATCACATCTTCCTGGAGACTTTCAAACAATACATGCCACTTAATTTCATGTTCTCCCCTTTCTCCTCTGTTTACTCCTCCCCCTCTTCCCCTTCATCATCCTTTATAACCCACAGAGCCCAATTAGTGCTGCCCATGTACACACGGGTGCAGTGTGTCATCCACCAGAATATGAGTAGCCTACCATGGGCCATACTACAAAAAATAGCCAACCAATCAAACAAACAAAACAAAACAACAACAACAACAGCAACAACCTGAGTTTCTTTTTTTCTAGCCACCATCAACTGCCAATAGCCCCTTAGTCAGGTGCGCAGTCTACTGAGCCCTTTCCTTCTCCATGCTGGAGTATTGCTTGGCTTGCTCTTGTGTCAGGGTCCTTGACATGGTTGGCTCATGCCACCAACACATATTCACCCAGCACTTCTCTACACATTTCAACCTTTTGTATGTTTGTTTTTCAAGTGTAGCCTTGTCTATCCTGGAACAAGCTCTGTAGAACAGGCTGGCCTCAAACTCAGAGCTCCACCTGCCTCTGCCTGCTTAGTGCTTGGCTGAAAGGCATACACCAATGTATCCGGCTACATTTCAATCTTTTAAGTGGAAAATCCAGGACCTGAATCCAGCCAAATGATTACAGAGACTGAGACCAAACCACACTACTGCTCAGTAGCTCCTTTCGGATGGGTGTTTAACTTATGAGCCAGCATCTGGATGGGCTTGCATATGTTGTCTAGAGTCTTCACTGGAATCTTTATCTCCTCTTTTAGCTTCTTTTTGATTCATTTGATTGTCTTGAGGATAGATAGAGATTTTATGAATATTTTTTTATTCTACATTAGTAGTATTAGTAATAGCGATATCTCAAGTAACACAGATGCACATTGGGTTCGTGTATGTCAACTCTACCACTAATGTTTTGTCAATAGTAAGTACTTAAACTTCATATCAACCCTGTGATGGTCTCCATCTTGTTATATAGGTGAGGAAACTGAGACATAGAGTGGTTAAAGCCATTTGTTATCTTTCTGGAAGTCGCCTTGAAAGACTTGGCTGCAAATAGCAGAGAATCTAACAATAGCTTGAAGTGTTTTATTTTTTTTTCTCAAAGTCTCATGTAACAAGAAGCCTGGAGGTCAGGAGTCCAGGGTTGGTGAGGCAGATCAAAGATGCCATTGAGGATCCGGGGCTGTGTTCCCATTCTTCTCTCCTCGGTATCCTGGAGCTTTGTTACCTGTGGTTGAAGGTGGCCGCCCCGCTTCTCATTTCATCTTTGCCTTTCAGACAGAAAGAAGGGAGAGATATGAAAGCAAAAACATTTCCAGAAATACTCAGTAGATTTCCACTGCATTCCGTTGGCTGGGATGACGTCATGGTTCACCTCAAGCTGCAAGAGTGACAGGGAACTAGGTCCTTCCATCTGATTCTTTATAGTGAAGGAGGGTGAGAAAGGGCTAGGCCTGGGCATTGTTTGATCCCTGTTGATCTATAAATTTTATCCCCTGAGTTTTTGATTTTTTCCACCACACTGATATTTTGAAGTGTTCAGGCTAGTGGTTTTTATAGAACATCTTATATATTTCCCCCAGTGTTGCTTCAGTATTCTTTATTGGGATATAATTTACATATACTATAAAATTTTCCATTCAGAAATGTAAATTTTGAGGGTGGGGAGACAGCTCAGTGAAGTTCTTGCTTTGCAAGCTTGAGTACCTGAGTTTGAGCCCCAAGTATAAAACCAGGTGCCATGGTCCACACTTGTAATCCCTGTGCTGGTGAGATGGGAAGCAGGGACAGGCACCTGGAAGTTCACTGGACAGCTAGCTTAGCCATTTGGTAACATTCCAAGGAAATGAGAGACCCTATCTCAGACAAAAAGTGGATGGTGCCTGGTGGTTAGAGATGGTGCCTGAGGCTGTTCTCTGACTACCTGATGGGGAATGTACTACTGTGTATGTTTATCTTATTGATTATTGAATAAAATACTGTTTGGCCAATGAGACAGCAAGTTAGACGGAACTAGGAGTCAAAGAGGATTCTGGGAAATGTAGTAGAGAAGTGCTGATCCAGGCAGGAAGTGACATAGCAAGGAGACTCATATTTAAGCGAAAGAGAAACAGGAAGGGCCCTCTTTTTTCCCCTCGGCTCCTGCTCCAGCGGCACGATGTGATCCACCAGCTAGGAGGGACGCCAATAAGGCGTCCGATAAGATAAGTCTTATAAAATATATAGATGTATAATAATTGAGACTGAGCTAACAGATGAGAATCCTAGTCATTGGCCAAGCAGCATTGTAACTAATACAAGTCTCTCTGTGTATTCATTTGGGCCTAACTCGGGCAGGCGGCTGTCGTAAAGCTCACAAGTGGCAGTGGGGCTCAGGCGGCTTTTGGCAGAAAGATTTATAGTTAACAACTACCCCCACATGTAAGCATGCACACACACACAAACACACACACACACACACACACACACACACACACACACACACACACACACTTTGGACACATGTCTCTAAAGACCTGAATGTATACAGTTGAGCATGGATCTGCATACCAATGTCACAAAAGCACCATTCACAATAGCCTAAAGGGAAACAACTGAAATGTCCGTTGGTGGCAGAATGGATAAGAGATAAAAAGGTTCTAGATAACCTACAGTGGCATATTAGTCCACTTGGACAGAGAGTGAGTGAAATTCTGATACCTGGTGTAACATAGATGAACCTTGCAGACCTTTCTTGTGCCGATCAAAATAAGGCAGCTAAAGAGGATAAATGTTGTGTGACTCTTGATATACTCTGTACTAGAATAGTCAAATTTGGAGAGACAGAATCTACAGTTGTGGTTGCCCAGGGCAGGGAGGGAGGTGGCATTGAAGTTATTTAAGGGGTACTTCAGCTTGAAAATGTGATGGGCGATTTTATGGGTCAGTGAGCCATGGAGTGTCCAGCTATTTGGTCAAGCACTTGTAGATGTGTTGGTGAGGGTGAGTTTGACACTGGGTTCAGTGGACTGAGGAGAGAATATTGTCCTCTCTAAATGCACATCATGCAGTCAGTCAAAGGCTTGAATAGAATAAAAGTTGACTCTTCCTCAAATAACAGGAAATTCCCTTGGCAGGGAGTTTGGGGGAAATCGTCTTCCCCTGCTTTTGGATGTTGGCTTTTATTTGGTCTTCAGCCTGCTGGCCTTTGGATTAGCACTGTATCATCTGCTCTCTTGGGGCTTTTAGCTTGTCCACTGCATATGTTAGAACCCAGACTTCCTAATCATATGATTCAATTCCTTACAAAAAATCACTGTATTAGTATATGCGTTTACACAGACACACACACAGAGGTCAGGACATTCAAGAGAGGGAAAATGGTGATGGTTACACCGTGTGAATCCACTTAATGCCACTGAACTATGTGTTTGACAATGACTAAATGGCGATTTTATATTATGCACATTTGACCACAATTTAAAAATCATGGTTTAGTTGCTTCAAAGTTATGCAATCATTGGTGGTAATTCCAGAATATGGTTATCGCTCTCAAGAGCGCCACACCTGTTGGCAGTAACTCTTCACTTCCCTCTTGTCCTTAAACCCTAATAAGACACAAAAGACCACACAGCGTGTGAGTGCATCTTGTGCATTACACAGAATAGGCAGGTGCTACTGAAGATTTTAAAGAGGACACTTGTGAAGATATTTTTATCTGAAGCGATGGGAGTTGAGGGAGGAGATGGGAGTACATGGAACAGGTCTTCATCTCCCCTTATCTTGAATTCCCATGGAGTCAGTAGTATTTACCTTGGGTGAAACAGAAGGAAGTCAAGTGTGGGAGTGAAATTAGTGCTTGCACCATGGTGGCCTTCTTCATTGTATTTAAATCAGTGATGAGTGGTGACTCAGGAATGACAGAAAGAACTGAGACTGATGAACTAGATGAAGGAAGAGAAGGCCCAGGGAAAACCATCAGGGGTTGTTGCTGAGGTTGAAGGGAAATATGGAACCATTAACAAAATGGGAATCCCTGGATTTCATTCTGGCTGCTACTTCCTAGCTGTCATACCTTAGGCATATTAGCTCTCGGAGTGTCTTCCTTCACCTTGGTAAAATGCATGTAACTAGAAAATTGTAGGGTTGGTAAAAGAATTAATTGAGCTAGCTTTGAAATACATCATGTCATTTCCTTCTATGTGACTGCAGAGTGTGGAGCTGTAGCTGCTCATGTTCAAGGAATAAATTGAATCTGTTGATACCTAAGCCTCTGTTAGGCATGGGGCAGTCACATAAAGCCATCCATTTGAGGAGGTAGATATTCAAGAAAGTGATTAAGAAGGTCACTGAGAACCTAGTCGTTAACTCTGGAGTTTTAGGAAATTCTCACGCTGGGGCCCAATTCAAGCCAGGTCTTCAGCATGGGGAGGATTTCTCCAAAGAAGGCCAACAGCCCTGCAGTGGAGAGATCGCCACAGTCAGAAGCAAGGCATGATGAAGCTCACAGGACTTGAAGGACGTAGGAACTTCAGCGAGGGTGCTGATGGTATGAATTTGGTATAGTAGTGGTGAGAAATAAGGTCAGGAGATGGATCACACTAGATGATAAAGAAACTCAACCATGGAACCTGGCAATGTGCAAGAGAGCGTAAAACTTTCTATTAAATATTATTTAGAAGAATTGTGGAGAGCATAGTGAAAGAGGCTCCAGAAGCAGGTAGGTCAACTGGGAGGTTGCTTCCCAGTTGGAGGGAAGGTAATGAGGTTGAGTTAGTGATGGGAATGTATAGGGAATCAGGCAGGGGAAACTTGGAGAAGGATTAGGGGTTGGTCTTTGAAATGGAGATGCATGGAGACTGGCTTGTCTAAGAACCTATATGAATCAGGCAGGGGAAACTTGGAGAAGGGTTAGGGGTTGGTCTTTGAAATGGAGATGCATGGAGACTGGCTTGTCTAAGAACCTATATGAATCAGGCAGGGGAAACTTGGAGAAGGGTTAGGGGTTGGTCTTTGAAATGGAGATGTATGGAGACTGGCTTGTCTAAGAACCTATATGGTGATGGTAAAACACAAAAAGTGAGGTGGCCGAGGGTCAGGACCTGATAGGAGAGTGGGGACCAGAAACTGAAACATCCAATTTAACACGTGGAAGAAGCAAGTTCATACGGGAGGCTGGAAACCCTCTGTACCTGAACTTCATTTAACAGAGCATGCAGGAAAATGGCCTGTGACATATGAAGCTGAGAGAGGCAGGTGTTATGTAAATACCCTGGAAAGGGTCATTGGCCGTATGGTCCAGTACTTCCGGGGCTCTCACCTCAGCCTACCAGCCCACTCCCATTCTTTGCATTTCTTAGGAAGATGTCTCTGTCCTTTATAGCCACTTGTCCCTGATACAATCCTTTGCCTAAGGACACAAAAGCATAGACTCGGGTGCCTGTTGAACTCAGATCCTTAGCACCCTAGGCCTTTTCTGAGCCCTCCTGCCTAACTTAAAAGGCATGATGTTTTCTTCATATCCCTTCCTCCTCGTGGCTGCTGGTATTTTCTGCTTGTCTGTACTGTTTTCTCCCAAACTCAAGAACAGTTTGACTTTTTTCTGAGTCTGCTTTTAAATTCTTTTATAACTGATACTCCGAGTCCTACAATGGAGCCTCGGTTTCCTTGGTAACAAGAGAGATCTAGATCTAGCTCCTAGCATCAACACTGTATACTTAGGGCAGCCCATAGGCTGCCCCATTGTGAGTTTCCTATCTCTAAGGCAAGAATGGAGGTGACCATTGACTGTATGGAGATTCCATGAGATTCCCTGGGGCACATTTACATGTTGGCAACCTGCTAGTCTGACAGCATCTCTACAGCACTGAACTCTCAGCACTGTTTACCTAACATCATCTGTGTGCCTTGGATGCACTGAAGTAGATTAGAAACCACCTCACTGTGCTCAAAAACAGGGCAGGATGCTGCTTACACCAAGAGATTGCATCAAAGAAAGTTCTTCTTTGAAAAACTCAAAGAGCTAGTCTTCTTCAGTCCATGCTTTCACAGGAGACACTGAGCTGGGTGTGAGAAATAACTGACTGTCCTCAGAGCGCATGCTCTCTAGTTGCCATAGGCTTCGCTGCATCTCATCTACTCTCCTTGTCTGTATCAATGTGGGCACAGTGTGACACAATGTTATCATTGTTGCAGTTTGTGACACCTGGCGTGGTCCAAGTCGTTGTATTCAGTGAATACTTCAGCTTCAGAGGCTGGAATATGAAGGCAATACTGGGATGTTGTGAAAATAGCCCAAGATGGGGACTTGGGTTAAAGTTCTAGGGACAGAGAGGAGTGGTTGCTCATCAGAAGTCATCATCTGGAGATAAAATGGCCCTGGGAGAAAGCAGAGACTTTCTGAAGTTACCTAAACTTTGAGACTGGATAGAGAGTAGGGTGGGAAATGGGTGTGGAAGGCAGAGAAATAGGATGAATGGAATGAATCAAGGCATGGGGCCAAGTTCCAACCCTGTCCCCATCTCTCACATCCCCAGATTTTTTTGCCTTAGCTTTGCTCATTTCCCAGAGCTGTGTAGACAGGCTTGACCACCTACCCTTATAGCTCTTCAGATGTGCTGGACCTATATAAGCCCCCAGTTCACTGGGAGCCATGCCAGGAATCCTGGGCTTTCCTTTGCTTCAATTATCCCATTGTAAGCACAGGACAAGTCAGTGCTATTTGCATTTCTCTGACTCATGATTTGTGCAGATGCCAAGGGTGTAGGCATGGCCCCTGGGCTGAGCTTCTGCCATGCTTTTCCAACCAGCACTACTCACCATCCTTGGGAACAAATCCACTGCTTACAATTGAGGGAATTTTCCGTCTGTTCTTTCGTGCATTATCATGTCTCTTCCATCTGTCTGTTCAATCCTTCTAGAATTCTAAACTGGAGCTTTTTGGGCTTCCATGGTTCATTTCTCCATCCTTCTCCCTTGTCTCACTATTTTTGTCTTTTCCTCTGAGTCTGAAGAAGTCTCTCCCACTGATCTTCCAAATGACTGCTTCGAGTCTTGGCAGCATCCAATCCATTGTTTAGATTCTACTAATTTAGATATTTTGATGATTGTATTTTCTTTTCTGCTCAAAATAGCTCTAGATTGCATAGTTCTATTGTGAGGGCGATGTTCGTTTTGCCGAGTCTTATCTTGCTTTATTTTGGAATGACTCTAGATTTCTAGAAAAGGTGCAAAGACGCTACTCAGGTTTTCCACTCATCTTTCATCCATTTCCCCTAGCACTTACATCCTGCAGTGTAGTTTGGATATGACCACAATATTTGAGAATGTGTTTCTAAAGATGCCTCATATGTTTCTCCAGGGGAATGTTTGCAGGGATTATGTAGAACTGGGCATTGTTTTGAACACTAAATAGTCACTTATGATAGGTGACTTTTAAATTTTATTTATTATCATGTGAGCTTGGTGTGTGGGTATGGGTGTGCCATGCTACAGCATGCACATGGAAGTCAAAGGACAATTTAGTGGAGTCAGCTTTCTCCGGCCATCTTTACATGGGCCCTGGGGATTGAACCCAGGTCCTCAGCCTTGTGTGCAAGTGCATTATCTGCTGAGCCTTCTCACTGGTTCCAGGAGGTGACTTGAAACATGCTCTGTTATTATTCTTTGAGAGATTTATGTGTGTCCAGGATTGACATGGATTCTGTCAGATATTATAGTTCAGCTTTAGTGTTCCTCTAAAATAGGGGAGTGGTATCGAGTTGTGTGTGTGTGTGTGTGTGTGTGTGTGTGTGTGAGAGAGAGAGAGAGAGAGAGAGAGAGAGAGAGAGAGAGAGAGAGAGAGACTATATCATGGGGTGTAGGCATTTAAAGGAGCAGCTCTTCACAGGATGTGTCCTTTGTCATGCTCACATTAGTTTGACATTAGCACAGACAACAGCCCTCATCCCTACAAGGCCCACTGCTTATTTAATGTGCAGCTCTATGATAGCAGTGACTGCATTGTTTGACTTGCTAACACCCCTTCAGAATATTCAGTTAGTACCTCACTTTTGTATTTCCTCAGAAACAGATCCTGACATAGTTGGAGAAGCTATTTCACCTTCCACAGGAGGGAGAAGTGAGGCAGGGAGGGAAAGGCAGCCCATTCGAGGTGCACAATCTAAGAAGTTCCTGGATGGATGATTGGAGCTCACCACAACTGGGGAACACTAGCCCAGCATAAAACATGCACCTCGGCAGAATTCTCCCACCTGGGAGGAGAGCTGCCATGTTTACACCCTGCTTCAGTCCCTTGAGACTTCTGTTTTGCCTCACAGGGACAGAGTTGCCTGTGGGGGTGACAGACAGAATGCATTGAAAACCCAAGTGCTAGATATTAAAGGTGAGGCTAGCATGCACGAGAATAGGTGAGTCCCAAGATGACCCCACAAGCTCACTGTACCTACCCCGTATTTCCTCTACACGTGATAAGTGGTTGATATTTATCCCTCTGACATGTATCTTACTTTTACCTTTGTATACTAATGCTGAGCCTGGAATATTCTTTCCTTTGGTAGGGCTTGGAGAATATGTTCTATTAGATATCCAAGTTTCATACTCTTTGTTTTTGTTTGTTTGTTTTGAGGTTTCACTATACAGCCCCGGCTAGCCTAGAACTCACTGTGTGGGCTAGACTGGCTTTGAACTCATAGGGATCTTCCTGCCTCAGCCTTCTGAGAACTGGGATTAGATGCCTGTACCACCATACCTGGCACACATACTTTCTGAGTAGGGTTTCCTCCCCCGGCTTCTTTTGGATTGTGGGTGGGGTAATAGTACCCTCAATCTAATGTCACATTCATTATGTCCTAGACATGCCACAGTGGTCTTGGCTTGCTGAGAGAAGCTGTCCTTGATTCTAGCCTGGAGATAAACTCTTTCAATTAGATCTTTACATTTCTTGGTACATTTCTATTGGAAGATTGAAGAGAAGGGATTTAAAGGTGGGCTCAAATTGGCATTTTCAAATGGAAGTATGACTTATTCCCCAAAGGTATTCAACATATTATCTCAGGGGCATTTAAACTTATGTGTATTTAATTTAATAACTCTTACAAAAAATAGCAGGAAGAAGCAGCTGCGTTATTCATTTGGTTCAAAGACCATTTATGTTTCCCCAACATTAGCTTCCTGCACTTAAACTGACAAACCCTAGATAAATGCAATAATTCCTTCACATTTCACCATGATCAGCTCTTTACTTCTAACAGCAACAATTGTGTTTCTCATTAACTTGTCCACTGCTGATCCTTGGAGTGTTTGAATCTTTAAAAAAATAGCTGTAAGAAACTGTCATAGCTACTGTAAGAGAATAATGAAGCAAAGAAATGAGCTATTGTAGTTTTCTCCTAGAGATAAGGATGCTGCTTGGGATTTGAGTTGAAATTCATCCCATCTTCCTCCCTGGCTCACGGTGTGTAATTTTGCATAAGCTATTTGTAGTTGATGCTGCTTGGGCATGAGATGGGAGGGGTGGGGGAAGGCTAAGAGAAGGCTGGGGCTATAGAAGTCCTGGGGTGTGAAAAGGGAAACAAGGGTTTAAAAAGTAGATCTGTGGAATGTTCCATATGACTTTGGCATCCTATACTGACCTGAGATTAGAGTAAAGTACCCAAGGATAGTTTTGTTTCACACCACAAGAGAGCATTTCACTCTTTGGATGTTTTACACAGAGCCTGGCTATGTTCCTTTGCTTTGCTGGGCACCCAGCCTTGTATGCATCAGGTGTGGCCACATAATGTGTTCTAGCTAATGAAATATAAAGAGAGTGATGGCTGTCACTTCCAGGTCAAGTCCATAGCATCCTTAGTTGTTGTCCTTGGCATTCATTTCACTATAATGCTAAGCTGGGATCATGGAGAGTTTGGAGTTGTGCAGTGAAGATAGCTTCTATCCACCATAGATCTCTGAGTCACTGCATGGAGGGGAGCCATCTGTGAGTGAAAACACCTCTTTATGCAAAGAGAAACACACTGATGCTGGTTTGAAATGTTATGTACCAACACTTTCTAGCAGCAGACGGTATCTTTACTAACATCTCGGGTCTGAGGCCAACTAAAGAGGACCCAGGCAGTCTATACTCTAGTCTTCTCAGAGTCAGCTTTGTGAGAAATCTAAGGTGGGACAGAATAGGGGCTGGTCTGAGAGGCTGATGCAAGGGGGGACAGGTTAGAGGTGGGTTGTCTACTACACCAAGGGCAATGAAGATAGCATTCCTGGTGGTGGCTGAGGCACATCCTGTCTTAAGGTAGTAGGTAAGTATGAAACTTTGATTGGCAGTGAGCTGGGATATTTCAGTAGAAGGAAAAGTGATATGTGGAACAAGGGAATGAAGAAATACAGATTGTATCCACAGCTTAGAGGAATCAGATGGAGATTGCTAAGTGGACTGGGAAAGCTTTGAGTGACAATTAGATCATTTAAAGCAGAGGGACTCCCTGGTAATGAGGACAGGAACTTCTATCCACAGTAGGCCAAAGGCAGAGAAATCCAAGGCATTGAATCATAGTGAAGGCAAACTTGATATTAACAGCAGTGGCTCCCAACCTTCCTAATGCTCTGACCCTTTAATAAAGTTCCTTATGTTGTAGTGACCCCCAACCATAAAATTATTTTCTTTGCTACTTCATAACTGATTTTGATACTATTATGAATTGTAATGTAAGTATCTGTGCTTTCCAATGGTCTTAGGAGACCCCTTTGAAGAGGCCATTCCACCTTTAAAGGGGTTGCAACCCACAGTTTGAGAACTGCTACCCCCAGGAGATAGAAACCAACTAAGGAAAGGGCAGGGTAACAGTTCCAACCCCAATGCTGTGCCCACTCTGGCGCCTGTGCTGATGGAGTGCATGGTAGACACAGGTGGCTTAATGTTGTATTGAATCTAGTCACAGACACAGTATTGCATGTATCCAGTATGCATTCACAACACACCCAGAAATTTACCCAGTCATGCATGTGTGCACCCATGCATTCAATACACACCCACCATTCACATTCATTCTAAACACACTTATTGATGAGTACTTAAGTGCAGAACTTAGTGATGGACACTGGAGGTGATGAACTGAGCAAGACCCAGCCCATCTTTAATGATCTCATGGCCTCAGAGAGGAGACCTTTGTATGGTCAGCACAGCAAGATGAGGGTAACTCAGGAATTACCATAAGTCTGGATCATGGAAAGGCTACACTGCCTATCTTCCTGAGAAGAGGGCAGCTTAGCCTGGCCTTGAAGGGTGTTTAGGAGGTTCATAGGTGGGAAATAGGCGGTCAGTAAAATTTCTGTCAAAACAAATAGTACCTTAAAGGCAAGAGAAAAAAATGTCCCCTTTTAGATCTAGACACAGAGGGGTACAAGGAGTCAGACAGCAGGAGGGAAGGCAGGGCTGTCATAGTGCTCCAATTAGATGCAGGGGTGAGGCCTGGGTGAGCCTTGGGGAGGTGAGACAGGCAGCTAAACACAACACAAAGGAATACTGAGAGCAGAGAGCATGCAGGGAGCTGGGTAGGAGGCTTCTCCACAAGTTAGAACCATTCAGATGGTTCAGAGAGAGTGGGCGGTCACTGGAGGTATCCAGTGGGTGGGACTAATGGGATGTGGCTGCATCAGTGGAGGGTGAAGAGTAGGCCAGCCTTCCTTTCATGGTTTCAGTCTTGGCGATTGGTGATAGAGTTAGAAGATGTGATGATTCCAATGGCTGAGGATGGAACACCTGGAATCAGCTCATTTAGGGAGGAAGTAAGAGTGTAACCCCAGTGGAAAGATCCCATTTATTCCTCTTAAAATGGGAAAAGGTGGGTGTAGAACTCACTAGGACCTCAGCTGGCTCTGAACAAATCATGGGAGATATGGACCCCTTGTTTTCTTCTCCTAGACACCAGACCTGTATTTATGTTTCTTAACATAAGACTAGACTCTGCACATCCAAGTCACACCATGGAGTCACTCTAATGTTACACTGCCAATTTGATAACATGAAGACTTTTTTTCTTCTGTCCTGGGAACTGAACTTAGGGCCTTATGCAAGGAAAATGTTCCACAGTTGAGACATAGTTTCACTTTGAGACAAGGTTTTACTACATTGCTGAGGTTGGCTTTGAACTTGAAATTCTCCTGCCTCAGCCTTCAATGTAGCTGAGAATATAGGCAATGGCCACCTGCACAGGTCACAAAGAGCTTTGGACCTCAGGGGACTGACAGCCTTTCTTTCTCAACTCCATGATGGGATTTGGCCTACTACTCAATCTGGTGAAAATCATCTGGAAACCCCACTTTTCCATTCAACACATGGGAGAAAGTCAGAAGACAGTCTGAGAATTTCAACTTAACTTTTCAGCTTCTTTAGGAAGAGTTTCACTGCTGAAGTTTGAGGTAGGCAGGGAGAACCTAGAGGGCCTTTTTGATGTCTTATTTTGCAAAGATTTTTGTGAAGACCTGAGACTAGGGGTGGATGTGTGTGTGTGTGTGTGTGTGTGTGTGTGTGTGTGTGTGTGTGTGTGTGTAACACAGGGAGAGTATGGAGGCAATGTAATCCCTTGAGAGGTGGAGGCAGGGGAATCAGAAGTTGAAAGGCATCCTTGACTACATAGTGAATTTGCTTGCATTTGGGGCAGGCTTGGATTACATGAGCCTCTGTCTTAAAAAAAAGGAGGCAGGCAGGAAGGGAAGAGGGGAAGGAGACAGACAGACAGACAGACAGACAGAGATAGATAGATAGATAGATAGATAGATAGATAGATAGATAGAGAACAAGCTGATACCAGTAAGACTAATTCCCCAGCTGTTTTAGGTCTACATTCAGTTAAAGCTCTGGGCAAAGACTCAGATCCAGTGTTGTTTTGGGTCCAGTGTTGTTTTGGGTCCAGTGTTGTTTTGGGTCCTGTGTTGTTTTGGGTCCTGTGTTGTTGTTTCCAGGCGGGTGGGGCTGTTTCAGTCACAGTGGGTCTGTGTCTACTTTCATTTTACATATACTCACTGATATTTACACCTGAAGGCTCTGTGCTTGTCCTTGGGCACCAGATACAAGTCTACTCCATCAGAGCTCCTAGGCAGGACACAGGTAGTCCTGACTGTTGGAGTTCCTCTTGCCTCAGGTCTCTGATGTTCGATGGGAACCCAGCCCTTAGAGATTTTTGGAGTCCATGGACCAGCTGGAAGGACCAAGCTTGAGATTCTGTTTTTGCCATTGACTCCCTGTGTGACTCTTGTTCCTTGAGCCTCAGTTTCTTCAGCAGTTAAATGGGAGCAATTTGTGTACTTCATGTTTGCATGAAGACTAAATGATGCACCATAGAGGCTCTCCCTAGGAATGTGAGGTGCCTAGAGTATGTCATGGTGTGGGGGCAGGCTGGCCAGGCTTCAACAGTTGGGCTCTAGGAGCCTCTGGAGAATACCTTCCTAGATTCACAAGCTCGGCTTGAGGATGGCAAATTGAATGGGGAAGATACTATGATTGAGGGTCCCTCACTCAAATCTCTGGACAGTGCAGAGACAACCAGAAAACCTCACATGCAAAGAAGTGAGAGTCTATAGCTTTCATGCCAAAGGTTCCAACCATGAGGAAGGGATGCTCTCTATGTGGGTGCCAGTCTGAATCAGGGGACAGTGCCAATGCTCTTGGCCTGTGGCTTGTCTTCCACTAACCTGGTCCTGGAAGAAGGAACTGGTGACCCATCTTGGCAGAAAAGAGTCCTTTGAGGATATTCTGAAATTGTCACTTCAAGATAGGCCGGAGCATCTGAGGGGAAGGAGAGAGGGACAGGAAGGTGGGTGAGAAAGGGTTGAGCTTGTTTTTAAGACTGTATTAGTCACTTTCTTGTTTAACAGAATACCCCACGAAGCAATTTAAGGAGGGAAGGCTTGGTTGCTTTAGGCTCACAGTTCCAAGGCAGAGAGGCCAGAAGGCTTGGTGGCAGGAACATGAGGCAGCTGGTCATTGTATCCAGAGTCCAGAAGCAAAGGGAGAGACAAATGGTGGTGTGCAGCTTGCTTTGGTTTTTCCTTCTCATTCAGTTCAGGACCCCAACCCATGGATGGAACTACCCACTAAGGATGGCCTTCTTGCTTAGTTAACCCTCACAAGCATGCCCAGATGCTCGTCTCCCAGGGAACTCTAGATCCTGTCAAGTGGACAAGACTGACCATCACAGTGGTCAATTTGACTACAGTAAGTAATCATACCACAATATTTATTATTATTATTGTTGTTGTTATTATTGTGGGGAGGTCTGTGGGTAACCTGCAGGGATTTTTTTTCTCTACTTCTACCTTGTGGGTCTTAGGATCTAACTCAGGTTGTCAGGCTCATTGCCAAACACCTTCACCTACGGAGCCCCATTTATTTATTTATAAACATTTGTTTATCCAAAATTTCCACTGTAAGGTGTGCAGCTTGGCGGCATTCTGCACACCCACATTGTTTTATCATTGTTGTCTAGTTCTAAGATACTTTCATCTTTACATGCTGAAACCCATGAGTCATGAACTCACCCACTCACTCAACCCCTATTTCTCCCAGACCTCTGACCACCCACCTCTCATGTGCTTTCTGTTCCTCTCTACCTGTCTGTTCGGGACATGAGATAAACAGAGCCGAGCAGTGTACGGCCTTGCAGGTTCCCTCAACATGACGCTTGGGGGATTCCTCTGTACCCAGCTTGTGTGTGCTTCATTCCTTTTATTCACAGTGGAGGCTACACCAGCTATACAGGTCCAAGCTCATTCCACCCTTTTGTCTTTTTCACAGGTTTTTTTTCTTACAGTTGGAGTTTCAGGGTAGTCTCTGAGTGGGGGAAGCTGAGCTCAAGAGTGGCTAGGCTTTGTTTCCTTTGGATAGTGTGTGACATTCTGGGATGCCACTAACCCTCAGTGCTGCCAGGGGGCAGCACGTGCCTGTGGAGCCCGCCTTTTGCCTTCAGAGGAGCCTTGTTTATGAAGCCATTGGGCTCAGAGAACATTCCTTCCCAGCCCATCATGCATGTTTCAGATGTTGTGCTCTGGCTCAACAAATTGTCTGGGCTTAATTTTGGAGAAATCATTGTCGGGAATTGCTGAAGCAGTTTAATTCTAAAGCGCGTATTTATATGGGGTTTTGAAATTCACAGCCCAGCACGTGATTACAGATGTAAGGGAGAGAGAGTTTAATCAGGATGGAGAGGAGGTTTGAACCCAGAGGTTGCTGGGATGTGGGTAGCAGAGACAGAGCAGAAAGGCCAGTACTCGGTGGGCCTGGCTCAGGGCAACTCTGTTGGAACAGGGGTTGAGGGCCAGCCCCTCCCCATCCAACTTGACTGATGGACAAGCTGGCTTTAAAGGTTCTATGCTCACAAGTTCTGTTACCAGTGGGATGCTCTGTTCTTAGGATGGTTGCATGGCTTGCTTCTGTTGGTGGTCCTCTGCTCTGGGAGGTGGCAGCCTGTCTCCAGTGTCTTGTCTCTTCTTCTCCATCCAGGTAGCTACCCTAGACTCAGGTTGAAGGAGCAGGTGATGCCACACTGGCAGGAGGCAGACGGAATCCCTACCCAAGAAGAAACAAACTGGGGAGACTCCTGCTGAAGGGAGTCACCTCTCTCCTTCTCTTTCCCCACTGTCTCAGAATCTGAGGCTATGCATGAGCCATCTTCCCAGGGAAATGTTGATACTCCTGTCCTGCAGTGCAGCCCTTTGGGGACAACCCACACTGTCCCATATTCAGCAACAAGTGTCATATGATGAAGGAAAGGAAGTGAGGGGCTTAGAGGCCTCTAGCTAGGCTTGCTGTGTGGCCTTGGCAAGTCCCTGCCCTCCTCCGGGTCCCAATGTTTTCATCTGTAAAGTGAGCAGTGTTTTAGACAACTTAGCTTCAGAAATAGATATCACACACAGCTTTTCCACACTAGATACCTTGCTGGATCTCTCTCATCCATGATGTGGCTTATCTCTCAAAACAGACGTTCAGGGAGGCATTAGGACCCCCATTTTACCGTCAGGAGGTTAGAGAGTGTGGATGTGGCAGAAACTTTGCACCTGCTCTGAGGTCATGAGGCAGTTCAGCTCTGTCCCCTGGGTCACCCCTGTGCTCTCAAGTTTGCACACTGTATCTGCCTCTGTACCTTGTTCACACAGCCCAACATCAGGTTAGACACGGGGCCTTCAGGTCACACCACAGATCTACTTGAATGTCATGTGAACAAACATTTAAAATAGCAGTGGTGGCCACATTTTTCCTTTTTGACTTTCCTTGTTAGATTTGTCCCACCACCTCTATCTTGCAGGATCAGATGGCCCTGGAGTCACAGAATGAGGCAAATTCTGCTTTTAAGGACTTTTGGCCACATGGCTGTGAAAGGCTCTCCCTGGGGGGACAATCAGTATTGGTAGATGGTGGTTAAGTTAGAAACTCACAATGGTCCAAGTACAGAAAATGAGTATCTCTGAAGAGGTCAGCCACAAATGGGATATCTCTACTAAAGCATCCTCCCTGCAAGGGCCAGGGACCAATGGGGAAAGGGGGACAGAAAGACTGCAAGAACAGGTTAAAGAGGACTAGGTCAAAACAATGTCTTTTGGACATGGCCAGGTCTATGGCACTTATGAACTCACAGTAGCTGTGTTTGGCTGCGCTGCACAAGGTCTGTCAACCAACATCCAGGCCGAGGAGGGAGAGTCTCAGGAGCCGCCACTTCTAGCTAATGAGCCCTTGATAGCTGATGTCCTAGAGGGGAGGGAGAGTCAGTTCTTCTTAAGGGAGTGGTCCCTGGTAGGTCAACCAGGCTCTAGTGGGTGACCCAGAGAGTAAAGTGCTTGTCACCCAAGGGCAGACCTGAATTCAGATGCTCAGAACCCACTAAAAGCTGGGGGTGACAGTGTGCATCTGTAATGCCAGTGCCCCTACTTGAGATGGGAGATAGAGACAGGAGAATCCTTGGAAGCTCATGTGTGACAGTGAATAAAACAAACTCTGTCTCATATAAGATGGAAGGTGACAATTCACCACCCAAGGTTGGCTTTTGACCTCCAGGCATGTGCCATGGTGCATTCATGTGTGCTCTTACACAGAAACACACACACACACACACACACACCCCATATTCATGAGCATACACAAAAGACTGAAAAACAAACAACAATAGCCCAGGGCTCCGGAGACCCTTTAAGGACATGCATGCTTCCAGTGACCAACGGTTCACCCAGCAAAGGCCCATAGCATCTCCCAGGAGAGTCGGACTGGGACATCTAACACCCATTACCCCATGTCAGCCAAAACCCACAGTACATGTTATAAACCTATTCAGGGACTGGGGAGATGGCAGAGCTCGTAAAGTCCAGATTTTGGACCCTAGATGCCAGATAAAATTTGGGCAGTATGGTGACCCACTGGTAATTCTTGCACTTTGGAGGCAGAGCCAGGTTATTCCTGGGGCAAGCTGGATAGCTAGACTAGGCAGGCTCTGCAAGCTCTAGGTTCCCAGAGAGAACCTGCTTCATTAAATAAAAGAGAGCAATTGAGAAGGATCCCCAGCATTGACTTCCGACCTCCACATATACCCGCATGCACACAGGCAAGCAAACATTCACATACACCCCAAAACCCCAAACCAGAACAATCCTGACACTTATAACAACCAATCATAGTAAGATGAGGACTGAGACGGTGGGGGTGAGTGTGTTGGAGCATGGGGTGGGTATAACTCATTCTAGGCATCTCAAGGCACTGGCCACAGGAGTGAAGACTCATCACTGTTGCTCTGCTCAGCAACCTTCAACTTTATTTATTAAGCCTGCTTTCTGTTTAATCTTTCCTTTTTTTTCTGGCAACACAGCAAAACACCATAATTTTCTAATACCATCCAGTGCCAGCATCTTGGGGGATTTCTGGGCAGATCCTAACAGCCAGTGATCTCTGCATTCTAACGGTCAGATGCAAGAATCCTTGAAAGGCACACGACTCTCCAAGCCCAAGTCTCAAAGCTGAGTCCTTTAAACACCTTATGACAAACACAAGTATTATTTGTATTCAGGACAGACTGAAGAGAAACTAAGTAGTTGGTCCTTTTTATTGCAGCTGAAATCTGGTCCAACCTGGCAACCTTTTTTAGAATCACAAGCTGAATAGAGTGTGGGGATGTGTGACAGTTTCTGTTTGCAGCAAGGTTGTGCTGGGTAGGGATGTGCCTGCTTGCATGAGCCAGACACATGGCTCCCCAGGGAACGAGCCCACAGCCTGCAGGTTCACCTCACTTTGCAATGATGATGAAGATGGGGTTAAGAAAAATGAATGCTGCATGATGCTTTATTTTTCACCTCATACAAGGTATTCAAGGTCAAATACGACAGCTGGAAACTCAATGCCTAGGAACTTCAATGGAAGAGAAAAACGTGGGCCAGAAAGTCCATGGTTCTTGTTGCAGGCACACAGTGGTGGAGGGATCTCTCAGAAGTGGAACCTGTCATAGAGATTCTTACTTGAGCCTCATATTGAGGGAGTGATCTCACGAGGAGCTTCAGGGGCTTGGCTCTGTGGGTCAGAAGTAGCAGAAAGAGAAGCTGATAAGGAAAGTCATTGCAGCTGGAGTTTGGCTTTAGTCTGCTTCTGTGGGCTGCTTTGGAATGTAAATAATCTGCCATGAAGCAAAAGGCATGGACGTTTATACCCCACATTAGTCAGGCATTGGCTGTAGGCTGCCTTTGAAATAGAGATGCAACCTCTTGGGAATTATTGGACCCAAGTGGTTCTCCGGCCAGGGTTCTCCGAGGAGAGCTGTAATCTTTAGTGGCCCCCTATTCTATCCTGTCACATCCTCAAGTTTGCATTCTTGCTTCAGTTTCCTCTAATAGATGAATAGATTCCCCTCAAGACAGGACTGACTTTAATCCTAGTCAGTTTCTAACAGAAGTGTCTCGTCAATAATTCCAGGAGACACTTATGGGTGGGCGTGTGGCCCAGTAGCTGGGACCAGGGTGGGACACTGACATCATCTCCATCAAGTAATTCAAGCAGTGACTCATAACTTCCTCTTGTTTTATTCCTGAGCTCTTCTCTATTCTACTCTCAGAGTGGAACGAGATGACTACTGAAAATGTAAACCCAAGCTTTCCATTCAGCCTGTGGAAGAAAAGAGGCACAGCCACAAATTAAGTGCACTGGATGAGGTCCTATACATTTATGACCACATCTCTGGTGCAGACGATGGTGGAATAGACCTTAACTAAGCTCTGTAAAGTTCTTCCCAGAGGGGATCCTGGTGTTTCTGAAAAAGAAAATAATATTGAGCAGTGAGCTTCTGTTGGGCTCTGAAATCCTATTTTAAGCAAGAAGAGCATTCTGGATGCTGGATACATTGATACAGAATGCATGGTGGGCCATGGGGCACTAAGATGTGCCCACTGATGGGAGGAGGAGGTTGAGAGGGAGGAAGTGAGAAGATTGAAAGGTGAGGCTAGGAGCCTGGGATGAACACCTTCATTGTGAACAGTGTATGCTTGCTTTGAGTGTCTTCTGATTTCACAGCATGGTCTTCTGTCTTAGACCTTCCTTCCCCCAAAGACTGGTCTCAAGCCATCAGTGAGGCTGGAGAGTACGGCCTTAAACCCGCACAGTGCTGATACACCGGGGACAAAATACAGTAGTGGGTTGCTGAGTACATGATTTGAATGAGAATGGTCCTCATAGGCTCATTGATTTGAATACTTGGTCCCCAGTTGGTGGCGTTGTTTGGAAAAGATTTGGAGGTGTGGTGTGATCAGAAGGGGTATGTCATCAAGGATGTACTTTGAAGGTTTAAAAGCCACATGCCATGCCCAGTGAGCTCTCTGCCTCCTGCTTGCCATGTGAGATGTGAGATGTGAGCTCTCAGCTGTCCCTGCACCATACCGTCTCTCTGCCATCCTGGACTCTAACCCTCTAGAACCAGAAGCTCAATTAAATGCTTTCTTTTGTATGTTGCCATGGTCACGGTGCTTTATTACACAATGGAAATGTAACTAATACCTTGGGGGAATGATCACATGACTCAGGTAGTCATGGGATACTGTGGCAACAGTTACGTTGCAGACTCTTTTGGTGTTGACCAAGCCTGAGAAGGCAGACCCAGACTGACTAGGATTAAAGTCAGTCCTGTCTTGAGGGGAATCTATTCATCTATTAGAGGAAACTGAAGCAAGAATGCAGACTTGAGGATTGACAGGATAGAATAGGGGGCCACTAAAGATTACAGCTCTCCTCGGAGAAGAAGTAGAATTCCAGTGCCTGTCCTTAGAGGGAGCTGAAGGGAAAGTCAAGGAGCCGTACTGGTTTGAGTTATGCATGCTGCTATAACAAATAGCCCTCATAATTTTAGTAACCCAGCATAGGTTTTTTTTCCATTTTAGTACCAGCTTCCTCCCAGCTGGTGGCTCTACCATTTCTCTCTGGTTTACATCCAGGTAGAAGAAAGAGAATGTGGCCAAAGTACATCTGCTTCTTCATTGCCTTGAACAAGAGAGGCACCTACAGTTGTGCTCACATTTCATTGGTGAGAAATAGTCACATGACCTCACTTATTAGCAAGAGGAGCTAGGAAATGTAGTCCCTGTTTGGACTGAGCAGCTCAGAGAAGGTGGGATCTTCATGAAGAGCTGGTGCTAGGGGAGATCTCAGACTTCAAGGGAGGCCTCGGTAGTGTTGCTGAGAAGTGAATCCTCTGTTTCTTTGCCTGGGATTGCCCAGCAGTCTTCCTGATACAACTCTGCCTCTAGCGTGGTCTGAATGGACTTGAGGTTATTTCCAACTGAACAGTCTGTGGGATTGGAGGAAATTGATAAGGACATGAAGCCTGGTAAAGTACACAGGAAAAACAAACAAACGCTTGAAACGGCAATTTCCTGCCAGGGGGCAATGGGTTCTGGGAAAGGCTCCTGAATACACAGGATTTGAGATAAAACTGGCTTTCCCCTGGCAGCCTCTGTTTGTGCATGGCTGTATTTGATGAGCTCAGTTTTTGTTTGGAATCAAGAATCTTCTCCCACCCATTTATTCCTGGTTTCCCTGGATCTGTAGTGAATCTGTGTGAGCTGAATCCCTAGCTTGAGGACATTCTCAGGGTAGCTCCTTGTGAGCATCTAAATATAGAAGCCTCCCCACCATAGCAGAACATGGCCTACCATAGCAGAGCATGGGGTGGGAATGAGGGAAGGAGCTCTCTTGCTGATTCTTGGTTCAGCATCCTTCACCCAAGGCCAGGAGATGGGGTTCCAGTTTCTACTTCTCCACTTCTCTGTGTGACCTGGATGGGTCACAAAACCTTCGGCAATGCTGTATCATCTATAAAATGGGTATAGTTGCTCTTACCATGCCAAAAACAACCAGAAAGATTTTGTAATAGTCTATAAAGTGCTATTCCGACATTACAATCATGGGCAAGGTCATGATGGGTTTGATGTACAGGCCTTGGAGCAAGATTGCCTGACTTTGTATTCTCACTACTTGCTGACATCTGACTTGCCTACCACACACAGCTCTCTCACCTCCGAACTGCACTTGGAAATGAAATAGTAATGACACTTTTCTGGGAGAAGTGTTCAAGTCACCAATGTATCCATGAAGCTTAGCGCATCCTGAAGGCTAGAGCTCTGCCTGTTGACTACTGCTCTGGGAATGCCATTGTCCCGTCAGCTTCGTTGACCTACAGTGTTCTTTCATCTCCACGAGGTGATGGTCAATCTTTTATGAATCCTTCCTCTAGGCGGGGGATGGGAGTGGGGGAGTAGAATTGGGGAATAGGGAGTAGAGGTGGGGGTGGGGAGGTTGTACAGTGCCAGTGAGTGTCACTCACATGAAACACACAGGTGTTTCCTCCAGCGGTTTTGCTACTTTGTGACTCCTTGGTGTCACTGTGAGCATTCTCCTCCAGGCTCTGAAGTTCAAGAAAGTCACCCCTTCTCTGACGATGCTCAATGCAAAGTCTCATCTATCTTCTTAGCTGGGAGGTCAGTGTAGACAGGGAAGGTTGGCTTGGGTTATGTTCACTGCTCAACAAGCAGGTCCCTCAAATGCTCTGCAAGATGAGGAGATAGACACTTGGGAGATACTGACCAGAGCCATACAGATGGTGAGAGGCCAAGCCAGGTTCCAAACCAGATCCAAGTCCATAACTGTTTCAGATCTGGACTCCTCTTACCACCTGTCTTAAGGATTTTATTTCTGTGAAGAGACACCATGGCCATGGTGAGTCTTATAGAGAAAGCATTTAATTGGAGTGGTTCACTTACTGTTTCAGAGGTTCATTCTATTATCATCATGGCAGGGAGCATGGTGGCCTGCAGGCACATGTGGTACTGGAGTAGCTTACAGGCGACAGAGGAAGTCAACACCGAGCCATATCCTGAGCATAGGAAACCTCAAAGCCCACCCTCACAGTGACACACTTCCTCCAACAAGGCCACAGACACTCCAACAAAACCACACCCCCTAATAGTTCCACTCCCTATGAGATTATGGGGGCCAATTACATTCAAACTAACACATCATCCCAGGAGCCCAACCCACAAAAACTAGTAAGGAAACTTGAGACTGTTCAAGGAACATTCTATCACTTGAGATAGAAGCTGAAACTGCTTTTCTAAAATCGCTTGTTCCCTTCCACAGACACATATATGACAAGTGAGAGGTGTGGGGAGAGAGGCAGGAGAGGAAAAGGAAAGTGGACGGTAAGGAAGGGAATGGGGAGGGAGGTAGTGGGAAAAAGAGTCAGTCACAGAGATCAAAAACCTAGGAGACATAGGAAGGGCTCTGCAGGACAGGATCTACCCATTTTCAACCCCCACCTACCTCTCCTGCTTAGTTTTAAAGCACATAGAATAAAATGCAAATGAAAACAGTGGTTACTTCAGCTGGCCCGTTCCCATTCTCTCTCTCTCTCTCTCTCTCTCTCTCTCTCTCTCTCTCTGTCTCTCTCTCTTTCTCTCTCTCTCTCTCTCTCTCTCTCACACACACACACACACACACACACATACACACTGCTGTCTAGAGATGCTGTTTCCATACTGCCATCGTTGTAGGCATTGGATGGCAGAAGGGAGCCAGGGAATAGAAGCAACTCTCTGAGTTGAATGTAGGTAGTATCTTCAAGAAAACCTTTATTAGGAAAAAATGTACAGTACAATAAAATGACAGTACAATCAACCATTATAAATATACTAGGAAGTTTCACAGTTACTAAGTAGAGAAAACCCTTTGCCTAGAACAGTTCACATAAGGGTTGGGAGTATAGCCCAGTGGTAGAGTGCTTGCCTAGCATGTGTGAGGCCCTGGGTTCAATGTGTGGCACTACAGGTGTATGGACACATACATATACAGATTTGCAGCCTCATTTAGTTATTATAGTGGTACAATGGCCTCATCTCATGACCATTTATTATGATCCCATTCATCAGGCAAAACATGAGGCTGTGGGAGATGAAGCCACTTGCCTTCAGTGTCCCAGGGATGCTGACCTTCAGTGTACATACTTTTAATGGCATGATGTTAAGGCCAGCTCTTACATCTGGGCATAGTGTGTCATTTACAACCCTAGTGTGGTTTTGGGTCATTTCAGGACACTGGGTAATATGAGAGATATTTGTGCCTTTGCTAAAAAGTAATCTAGACATCAGTGTTCAAAAATTATCCACAGATGGACTGTTTGAGCACTTCCTGGGATAAACGCAAACTTTGCAACCATAGCCTGGATATCCTGAGTCAGAATGTCTGAGGGTTTTGTGTGTGTGTGTGTGTGTGCAGGCATACACACATTTGTGCATGTACATGTGTGGGATAGACGTAAAACTTGGGCATCATTCTTCCTCAGAAGCCTTGCCTTATTTTATTTTTTTTGAAACAGACACTCTTGTTGGGACCTATAACTTGCTTACTTGGCATAGCTGGCCAGCCAGTGAACCCCAAGGATCCTGTCTCTGACACCCGTCTTTGGGATGGCAATCATTTGCTTGTGGCCATGCCTCGCTGGGTGTGGAACTCAGATCACCATTCTTGCCTAACAGTCAGTTCACTGGCTGAGCCGTCTCTCCAGCCACAGTCTGTGTTTTGACCAGCCTCCAGATGATACTGGCATGAATCACCAGTCTGGAAGGCTCCAGAACTCTTCTTTAGGGCCTCTCTCAGGGCCACCCTTCATGCTTGTTTAGACACTCCATGCCTGTGCCCTGGGGACCACACTCAGCCTCTGATAACACCATCTTTATGGGCTCAGCGGTGTGCCCAGTAATTTGTCCCTCTGCCTGTGCTCCTAGCAGATTCTGCCTGCGTGTCTTGTGGGCTTCCTGGGGCTGTAATTATTGACAGTCTTATAAACCAGGCCCCCAGGCAGGTCCTCCATGTTACCATCCCAGGTCACTGTGATTTACACCTGCAGGTGTGAGGGGCAGTGTCTGCGTCTGACGTATAAACCCGGTGAGCTTTACTTTTGAAGCATAAAAATGGATAAATCTGCCACCCATAAAGCCTTATTTATTGCGTTGAGTTTATTATATATGCATGAAAAACCAACTAATTTAACTCCTTGGCAGGAACTTCCCACTGGAGGCTAGAATCCAGGATTGGAATTCAGGTGTAGGTGGGGCAGCAGAGGTGAGCTTGACAGGAGTGGAACCACAGCCAGGTTGTGAGGGTCCCAAGGTTCAAGGCTGGGCTTGTGTGATCATGTGCAAGTCAGTCAGCCCCAAACAGCCTCAGCTTCTCACCTATGAAATGGGTTACTCTTGCTTCCTACCTATGACCGGACTGTAATGAAGTCATTCCATCCTTCATCCGGGGCAAAAGGACTGGCCACTAATGAAGGAGCACTCTCGGCTGGTGTATCACTAGGAAGGAACACTCTCAGCTGATGTATCACTAGGAAGGAGCACTCTCGGCTGGTGTATCACTAGGAAGGAACACTCTCGGCTGATGTATCACTAGGAAGGAGCACTCTCGGCTTATGTATCACTAGGAAGGAGCACTCTCGGCTGATGTATCACTAGGAAGGAGCACTCTCGGCTGATGTATCACTAGGAAGGAGCACTCTCGGCTGATGTATCACTAGGAAGGAGCACTCTCAGCTGATGTATCACTGAGGAAGGAGCACTCTCGGCTGATGTATCACTGGGAAGGAGCACTCTCGGCTGATGTATCACTGGGAAGGAGCACTCTCGGCTGATGTATCACTGGGAAGGAGCACTCTCGGCTGATGTATCACTGGGAAGGAGCACTCTCGGCTGATGTATCACTGGGAAGGAGCACTCTCGGCTGATGTATCACTGGGAAGGAGCACTCTCGGCTGATGTATCACTGGGAAGGAGCACTCTCGGCTGATGTATCACTGGGAAGGAGCACTCTCGGCTGATGTATCACTGGGAAGGAGCACTCTCGGCTGATGTATCACTAGGAAGGAGCACTCTCGGCTGATGTATCACTGGGAAGGAGCACTCTCGGCTGATGTATCACTGGGAAGGAGCACTCTTGGCTGATGTATCACTGGGAAGGAGCACTCTTGGCTGATGTATCACTAGGAAGGAAAAGCATGCTGCCACGGATGTTAGACTCTGTATCTCCTTATCACTTAGGATTTTTATTTTATGCTTATTGGAAGAGCCTTTTAAATACGTGGGGATGTAGATTCTATCATCTATCACACATTTGCATACGTTCCAAGGAACACATAAGCGAAACAAATTGCTGGAAAGGAATTGCTGGAAAGACTTTTAAACTTCCTGGTTCAGAGTTCAAGGCCTCTGACTTGGCTTTGACTCAGCCATCAATGTCTGTGCTTTCCTCCAAGGGCTTGTCCCTTATGCCACCAAGAACAATCGCAGTGCCAGGGTCCTTGCAAGCACTCCTAACTCTCACTCCTAGCTACCCCCCCTCAGCTTCCCAGTCTGCAAATTCAATGCTGAGATTTTTTTCAATTTACCAGGTGTTAGCAGTGGAAGCTTTGCAGACAAGTAGGACACAGCTTCTCTCCTCAAGCAGTCATTTGCTGGTTGCAGTGTGGGGGTTGCCTTTGTGCAGCAGGAACTCTCAGGAAGCTTGAGGGGACACATTGGAGATACCGGACCATGGTGCCTGCCTAGCCTGGCTGGCAGACAGGCCCACATTTCAGAAAAGTAAAAATGGAGACAGCCTGTCTGTCTAGTATTAATCAAATGTGATAAATGAGCCTGAGATGTAAAACTGGAAAGAAATTTATTATTTGTTTATTATTGACTCGTTCATTGACGATTTGTTATTTAGGTTTTTTAAATTAGTGTGCAAAGGTGTGGGTTTGATTTAATACCTGAGTTTTGGCAATTCTTCTCCTTCCCTCCCCATCCTCCTGGCCCTTCTCTGGCTGTACTCTTCCTAACCCCAGGGCCCTATTTTTCATTTTGATGTTGCATCTTGTCTCATCTTCCTTAAAATCTCTTTCCATCTTTCTAGTTCTCTCTCTCTCTCTCTCTCTTTCTCTCTCTCTCTCTCTCTCTCTCTCTCTCCCTCTCTCTCTCATGCACATGTACTCACATACACACTTACTCACTCATATACTCACATGTGCAGGCATGCGCTGCCCCCCCTAAAATATAGGATTATAAGATGCACATAGGAGAGTGAACATGTGGTATTTATATCTGGTGTCTTTGTTACCTCACTTACATAGTAATTTCCAGATTCATTTGCTTTTCTGCAAGAATTAATGTTTTTAATTTTCTTCATGATGGCATCAAAGTCCATCGTGTATGTGTCCCTTTACTTACTCATCTATTGATGGGCTGGCTCCATTTCCTGGTTATTGTGAACAGTGCAGCCCTGAATATGGAGGTGCAGGTATCTCTACGGGAGGACTTAGAGCGTATACCCGGGAGTGGTATAGCTGGGAAATATGATAGTTCTATTTTTAAGGTTCTTTTTGAGAATCCACACTGATTTTCATGGTGGCTGTGCCAGTTTCCACTCCCACCCACAGAGAAAAGGGGTTCCTCTATCCCCACATCCCCTCCATCATTGCTGACTTATTTTTCTTGATGATAGCCAGAATAGAAACAGGAGGCATTGGGGAAGTCTGCTGTAGCAAAATGCCACAGGTTCGGTGGTTTACAGAACAGAACATTATAATTTCCCTGCTCTGGAGGAGGCTTTTCTTTTGCTTGCAGGTGGGCAGCTTCTGGCTATGCTCTTATGTGGCCCACCCTTAGTTAGGTCTGTGTCTCCATCTCCTTTTCTTCTGAGGACACCAATTACCCTGGGTTAGGGACTACCCTAATAACCTCATTTCACTTAGTTACCTCTTTAAGGATCTCAGCTTCAATACTGAAGTCCTGGGGTTAGGACTTCAGTGTAGGAATCTGGGGATGCAGGGCCATGATACAGATGCTTTTCAAAGACAGTCTCATTTCCACCAAACAGCTGCCTTATCTGATATATTACAGGCTCCAATAGGCAAAGCTGTGGATCACATTTCCCAGCTGGTGGTGATGGGATGAGATGAATCTGCACTTCAGGAAAGAAAGGTCTTACTGTAGTCATTCTTCCAGGTACCTATACTGAGCTATGCTTTATACAACCAGAGGGGTTTGGGGAATGCATACGCTCTTGCCCTGAGCTTCAGGATTGGAGCAGAGGACAGAGAAGACCTTGCTCCTGCCCATCCTCCCATCTTCATGTGACAATCATTCCCAGATCGTTTCCAGGTCCCTTGTAAACCATGATCTGAAGTGATAGCTGAACAGAAAAGTAGAACACACCCATGTTATACCGGTATGTAAATTTCTAAGCTCTGCTGCATCAATGTTACAAACAAGGGTGGCTTAAAACATTGATTTGGGGTAGTGAGGAGATGGCTCAGTGGACAAACATGAGGACCCAAGTTCAATCTCTAGAACCCACATAAAGCGGATCATTGAAGCACACCCATCACTCTTCAGGTGAGATGGAATGAAGAGACAAGACTCTGAAAACTTTTGGGTCAGCTTAGTATGGAGTGTGCCATGTAGAACACCAGGAGACATGTCACAAAGAAGATAAAAGGCAAGGACTAATACCCAAGCTTGTACTCTGGCCTTCACATATGCATTGTGGCACATGTATGCCTGCACACACACACACACACACACACACACACACACACACACACACACACGTATGCATGGGCACACACATGCACATATGCACACATGCACCAACACTTGAGTACATGCATACATGTTCTCACACACACACACATGAACACACACATGCAGCACACACACACACATAGGGCACACACTCACACATATGCACATATGCACAAACACTTGAGTACATATTTACACATCCATACAACACTCACACACACATTCATGAACACACATGCAACATGCACGCATGCACACGCACACATGCAGTACACACGTACACATACACATGCAAAACACTAATAATTTGAAATGCTGCATCATTCTGTCACAGTTCTCAAGGCAAGAACAATGAAGCAATCTGTTTAGAGGACCATTCCATCTGGAAGGCTCTAGGGGACTACGCTGGTTGATTTTTGTCAGCCTGACACAAATTAGAGTCATATGGGAAGAGGGAACCTTAACTGATAAAATACCACCCCCCAGAATGTTCTCTAGGAAAGTCTGTGGGGGACAGTTGTTGATTAATGATTGATGTTTGAGGGCCAAGCCAACAGTGGACAGGTAGTCCTGGGAGGTATAAGAAAGCAAGCTGTACAATCCACACTGCCAGAGAAGCGAGTAAACAAGGAGGACCCTAAGAGAGACATAATGGTCCCCTGGAGAAGGGGAAAGGACAAGATCCCCTGAGCAAATTGGGAGCACGGGAAGAGGGGGGAGGGAGCTCCGAGAATGAGAAGGGAAGAAGAGGAAGGATGCAGAGGACATGAGGGAGCAGAAAGATTGAGTCAGGGGAAGAATAGAAGAAAGGCTATGTGATAGGTAGGGTTTTAGATGGGGGGATGGTAGGGGAGGACGGGAGGGAGAAGGGAACTGGGATTGTCATGTAAAACAATCTTGTTTCTAATTCAAATAAAAAAAAACTGAAAAAAGAAACTGCTAAAAGGAAGAAAGGAAGAAGGAAAGAAAGAAAGAAAGAAAGAAAGAAAGAAAGCAAGCAGGCTGAGAAAACCAAGAGGAAAAAGTCAGCAAGCAACACTAACCCATGGCCTCTGCTTCAGTTTCTGACTCCAGGCTCCTGCCTTGAGTTCCTGCTCTGACTTCCCTTCCTGATAAACTATAATATGTAAGATGCAATAAACTCTTTTCTCCCTATGTTGGTTTTGGTTGTAGTGTTTATCACAGCAATATAATGAAAACTAAGTGGCATGGGTCCTTCTTTTGGGCCGGTCTGCAGTTCTTGGTGTTTCTTGAATTGTAGGTATGTTAATACAGTCCCCACCTCTGTTGTTCCATGGAGGCCTTCCTCATGCGTATCACTGTCTCTTTTGCTCATAAGGTCACCAGTCATATCAAAATCAGGTTCCATCTTAATCCAATGTGACATAATCTTAACTCATTACATCTTTAAAGACTATTCACAGATGAGCTCACAGTGACAGGGTTGTGGGTTCAGGACTTTAGCATCTTTTTCAGGGCCACCTTTGAACAGTAACATGAAGTATAGGTGTTCAGGAGCATCAGGAGTGGAGCTCCTGGGCACAGATGGGGGCCATTTAGGCAGAGCCAGCAGGTGATGGAGAGGTTATAGAGAGGTTGTGGGAGTGGCCACAGAGGTTCGGAAGAGGAAGAAGACCCAAGGATGTACAGGACAGGGTTGATTTAGCCTCATGCGTGCATGTGCGCACACAGGCGTGCGTGCGTGTGCGTGTGCGTGTGCGTGCGTGCGTGCGTGCGTGCATGTGTGCGTTTGTGTGTGCGCGTGTGTGTGTGCGCGTGCGCGCGTGCGCGTGTGTGTGCGAGTGTGTGTGTGAGTGTGCGTGCGTGCGTGCGTGCGTGCGTGCGTGCGTGCGTGCGTGCGTGCGTGCGTGCATGTGTGTGTGTTGGGGGATGTGTAGCTTGTTGTCTGAAGGGATGGATGGCTTGGTCTGAACTGCCTTCCCTGTCTGTGTGCCCCTTCTCCACACCACTTGCTTCCTCTTGCTCCTTTAAGCAGAGCCTTTGCCAGGAAGCAGGCCCAGGCTGGTCCAGGATAGTCAGTAAACACCAGTATGTTTCTCTCCTTACAGATGAGACAGAATTCTTTGAAGACAGCAGGGGGCTCTGCTTTGAATCTGTGACATCGGAGTTTGAGTCTTTCATTATCCCTTTCGGGAGGGGGGGCTTCCAAAAATACTTTATCCTTAAGCAGTTTTCATTATGGATGTGAGTTGCTCAAACCTTAACTAATTCACGCTCACTTAGATCCCAGCAGAGTTTTTTTCTTTTTCATTTTCTCCCCCGGCATCCTCTGATGTCAGTCCAAACAGAAATCTGCATGGAAGATTTGAGACCCACACTTCTACTGGCATTATCAGAACATCCCTGGGAGTGTATTAATAGCCTGGAGTCAAGGTACAAATGGTTATTTATATGTGTCAGTGATGGCTAAAGTACACTCTCTGGTAATTATTCACAATTAACAGGCACTTCTGCAAATGAGCAGAATCTGTTCTTCATCCATTGGAGGTAGCAATTTCTTATCCCAGACTCATGTACTGGAGACTCTGGGTAACCAGCTCGCCCTCCCAGCTCCAGAGCAGAACTAATTAGAGATTATAATCCTGACCTTCAGGCTCCTTCCTGAGCCTGAAGGGTACTTGAGTCATCCATAAAATATAATGTGTTCGGTAGAATTTCAGTTGACAATAATAGAGTTGAACGTCAGTGAACCCTATACACCTGTTAACTCTTGGCTACCTGGAGGTGAGGTGTTGCATTCTTAGAGGGAGCTCTGACAGCCTGCCAGCTGCTCAGAAGACAGTCCCTGTCTTTTTCTGTGCTCAATCGCAGTCTGTTTTATGAGCTAAAACCTTATGTGCAGACCGTCTAAGAGTTATTGGAAACATATTGGCTGGTCTGGGTCCTTGAGGAAGGCCCCCTGTGTTGATCCAGTTCATTCCATCACCCTTGCCTTCTCTAACTTTCAATCTGTTAGCTGTGCTGGCACTGTCCGTATAAAGACAGACTCCATATCTGGTTGCTTTTGAATATCCCACAGCTCCTCCTACATCTGGTCTACCTAGATGTGATGGGGTAGGTCCTTCTGTGAGAAGGAGGATTCTGGAAAATGTAGGAAAGGGAAGGAGTCACCATGTGATCCCGGGAAGAAGAGGACGCGTAAGGCTGGCTTCCTTGGCGAGATAAGTCTTTATAAAAATATATAGATCAGTAGTTGTGGTTGATAATTAAGACTGAAAGAGTAATCGTTACAAAATGGCGACCATGTGATTTTACAAACTTCCACATAAAAACTTCAGAAAAGCTTAAAAAGGGATTTTAGAAGCAAAAGAACAGAGATTAGCATGAATTCTTGGTAGCAGCATTTTCTTGGGTGGTCTGTTTTTCTAGAGACAAGCAGATATTCGAGCCGCTCCCTTAAGGGAGGTTTCCTGACTCAGCATAAGTGGAAAAAACCACAGGGCTCTCTTAAAAGGCCTTGCTAACAATTGAATGGTGTGTACTGGCAGTGGCAGTGACCACATCTCCAAGCTGGCACCATGCTCCTTGATGGTAGCATAGACCAAGGCAGTAAGCACAGCTCTCAGTCCTGGTGATAAATGTACTCCTGCCCCCCCCCACCATCTTGGAAAGACATCGGCTAAAACAGCCACCATTTTAATTTTAGCAATGTTGTTTATTAGATAAAAGACTGTGTGGCCAGAAAAAGGTAAAGATTTACAGTAAAGACAGATTCAGATGAAGAAAAACCTCTAAAGGTTTACAGTGTGTTTAAAAATATATGTAGGCTTATGAGAGAAAAAGAAACAAGATAAAGTGTTTAAAAATGCTTTGACTTCTAAATTTAAATATAAGGACAGGTTACTTGGAAAAACAATTTTTGCTTATGTTTCCACAGAAAATGTAAAGCTATGGATTCCTTCTAGACTAATATGGTTTGATCAAGCAAGACCCCCCTAAAACACTGTCCCAGGTGATCCAACATCTAAAACAGCTAAGATGATACAGCCTTACAGACTACAAAAACAAGGACCTGGCCAGGTTTCTGTGTTTTATCATGATCCCCATGGTATGGACATCGTCCCCAACCAGCAGGAAGCAGTTTGGAATGAACGACACCCAAATTCCCAAATATTGTTTATAAATGTTTGTTTTCATTTACATGGGATTGGTTATAAATTGTAACGATCACAGTCAATCTCTTTTTAAAGGGAAAAAAACAACCGGGAATAGGATATAGAAATGAATACTTTGCATTGGTATGGATTTTCATTTATTGATACAACTTTAAGGTCAATTTTGTGATATGCATATTTCTCCTCTCATTTAGGTATTGTGTTTATACAGCTCTTTTAAAATGTAATGCATAATTAGATACAGATTGTATATAGTCAGGTATAATAGTCAAAACTTACAGTTAGGTTAGTTAGGTTTTCTAGATATACAGAGATGTATTTGAGATGTATAGATATTCTTCAGACCTTTCAAAGACCTACAGAATATATGACATTTAATTGGTTTAGGGTTTTTCATGACAGTGAGGCACAACTGTTCCTGACAACACCAATTACGTCTGAGAGGAAGATGGTCATCGAAGAAACTCAATTTGGAGTTTGTCTTCAACATGGCAAGATTAGCTATTTGGGCAAGAAACTGCTCTTGCCTGGACTGTTTGATAAACTGGACATGCAGGACCCACAGGAAAGTGACTGCTAAACTTGCAAAACAAGACAGTCTTGAAGGGTTCCTGCTTCATGGAGAAGTCTGCCAGACACACTGTGGCCTATAGGCTGAAGATGGATGCCCCAACGTTACAGAGGAACTTTGGGTGACTGTCCAGGTATTGAGATGTCTCTATCGGTTCTAGAGTTTATATATTATCCTTCTGTGGTCTTTGATGGAGTTGAAGACAGATAGCTATAGTTATGGTTTTCCTTAGTTATGATAAAAGATAAGTTACATATAAGACTTTAGACTCACAAAGATAAGATAGATGATAGGATATTTTCCTTAAAATCCTGCTAAATGTTAATGAACTAAATATGATAACTATAGTTCTTTCTTGATAACTGTTTTGTTATATATTTTACTATGTTAATATTAAAACCCTTCTTTTTATTTAGACAGAAAAGAGGAGATGATGGGGGAGGTCCATATGTGCATATGTTTGTCTTATTGGTTGATAAATAAAGCACTGTTGGCCAATAGGAAACAAGATAGGTGGGGCTAGGTGTCAGGGAGGATTCTGGGAAATATAGTAAAGACAGGAGATGGCATGTGATCCCAGCAAGAGAGGACACATGCCACTGGAGTCCTAAGATAAGATTAATGGTGATGGTTGATAATTAAGACTGAGCTAGCAAATGAGAAATACTAGTCATTGGCCAGCAGCATTGTAACTAACATAAGACTCTGTGTGTTGTTTGGGGGCCCTAGAGTGGCATCAGAACTCAGGCAGCTGACTGAAAGAGTTCTCAGTAGATAGATGAGATCTATATCATCTTTACTGGAGTCCACCAAACATTCCTATTTGCACAGGCTATTATTCCCGTGTGAATGCTCTTTTGCCTACATGGTTTCTTGGTTAATTTTTCTTTTCCTTTCCCACTCTGGGATGAAATATCATTCATGTATCACTGGTCCAAAATGACATAGTCAAACACTTCCCCGTAGTTCTTTTATTATTTTCTTATTCCACTTTGATGATCAACAGAGTATATAGTTTGCCTTGTGAGAATTTTCCCTGTTGTAAATAGTTATTTGTTTAACTCCTTGTTAGCTGGAAAAAGTCTGACAGCTCTCATGGAGGGAAATCTAGTGTTTCAGTTCTGACCTGAGAAATTTGGTGTTATTTCAAGCAATCTTCCCCCAGTGTAGGTGTGGAGAGCTGGAAATCCACTGAGTCCTGGGGCAACAGTATCCACATGTTCATTCTCTCTTATGTGTCCCCTCCCCATTTCCCTTTTCTACATGAAATGAAGATCCATGGTGAGGGATGCAGGACAAAACTCCCAATCTATTAAACCAGTGGTGCTCAGCTCATGGTAGGCACTGAGCAAATAACTACTAAGTAAATAAATTAATTAAAAATGTAAAACAGTTGAGACAGCTTTGGTACGATGTCTGATTACCAAAAGAATCCTAGGGGCAAAGATTCTGAGAATTTTCCAATCAGAGGGTATAGTACCCACACAAAGAAATGGCAAGTTTTCACATAGGCACGTGGATGCTCACCAATAGACAGAGAGGCGTATCATGTTTTTAGATGGAGAGATTTAATATTTTAAAGAAAACAATTTTCCCTAAGTTAGTTCATAAATTGAATGCAATTTCAACCAAATGCCCTTAGGAATTTATTGTGTAAATTGGCAAAAATTACTCAAAAACTCATCTGGAAAGATAAATAGGAGAAACCCACCAAGGACTCTCTGCAAGAATAATAACGAGAAGAAAACTTCAATGTCCAGACTCTGATATGTATTATGAAGCTATAATGATTAAGACAGTGTTATTACCAGAATAGGAGTATACAAAAATATCAATGAAATAGAAGAGTAAATTTAGAAGTAGGAAAAATGGCATATTAGAATTTACTGTAAGAATCGGATTATAACCCCTGGAGTAAAATAAATATTCACAAACCTATGCTATTATAAATAAATAATTATGTTTATTGGGAGAGAAGGGGCAGCATTCCCTTGCAGAGGAATGCCAGTTCAGTGAGTGTGGAAGAATATGGAAACAGAATCTTGCATCAGGCAAACACCACTGTGCTAATGATTTTTGTAGTTTTCCATAGATAGAGACCAAGGTTAATAGTGGGGAGTGGGTTGGGTAGTAGGGTATTTGCATGGTACCCTCGAATTTCCCAACAAGATGTTCACTGATTACTAATAGATAAAGGATAAGAGAACAATGATGAAACTTGGCAGCCAACACCCTCACCCAGCACCAGGAAGGTAGGAAATCACTTCTATGATTTTCTTGCCCCAAATGCAAAACCCCAGTCCAGAGAAAATATTAGGCAAAACCAAACTGAGGCATGTTATACTGAATAGTTGGCTAGTGTCCTCTCCAGTGTCACAGCCAGGACAGATAGGAAGGTCTGAGCAATGTCAGATGGAGGTCACTGAGAATATATGACAACTCAGTGCAAGATCTTGGATGGGATCCTAGACCAGAGAAATTATATCACTGAGAAAGCTGGCTGGCAAAAATCAAATCAGGTACATAGATTAGTGAATAGCATTGTATCAATATCATTTTTATGTTTTTCTAATAATTACACAATGAAGGGGAGTGAAAGGTATATGGGAATTCTCCAGCCTCCCCTCCCTCCCCACCTCTTTCTCTCTCTGCTGGTTTTCTGGAAGTCAAAGGTTGTTTCAAATTAAAAGTAGAACAATAATTTGCAGTGAGAATAAGGAGGGGAGGCGGGATAGGAAGATGGCTCAGTCAGTAAACTGCTTGCTTTGCAGGCATGAGGATCTGAGTTTGATATATAAGAGTCAGACAGTATAGTGTGTGCTTGTAATTCCAGTGCTAGGGAAGTGAAGTCTGGTGGAATCTAGGAATTGGTTGGCTAATCAGACTAGCCCTCTGGGCAAGTACCAGGCCAGAGGAGACCCCGTCTTAAATAAGCAAGATGGTGGCACTTGAGTGATGAAATATGAAACCGTCCTCTTGCTCTCACACAAGTGCTCACACATGCATGCACACCTGTATATACAAGTACACCTGCATACACACATACATACATATGCCCACACTATGAAGACTATGGTTGAGGAAATACTGGGTAATTCAGTTAATGACAGTGGGCAGTTAACTAACCATTTGGAGAAATATGAGATTTTGTTGTATTTTTAAAAGCATAATGTGTACCTCATACCAAAATTAATTGCCTGGGATTAAATCTTTCAAAGCAACAATGACAGAAAGTTATGTACACTCATCATAACCAAACACAAGAAGTCAAGGTTGAAAGGGGCAATGTTTGAAAATGAATCTTTTATTAGTCTCAATAATTACAAGTCAACATCTATGCTACCATTTTAACCAATGTTTGCATTTAAAGTTTAATGCATTTATAGTTCTGTTAATTATATTTTCATAAAAATGAGTCATGGTCCACACTCCTCTAACTGATCTTACTTGGGGATAGCCGTGGTGGTTTGCAGGGGGACAGTCAGAAAGGTCTAGGCTCAAATTTTGGTACCATTGAAATTAACTTGTATCTCTTTAGACATAATTAACTATGGAAGTTTGAATGAGATGCCCTCCATTTTCATGGGCATTTGAATATTTAGCTACAAGTTAGAGGTTTTGTTTGGGTAAGTTAGGAGGCATGGCCTTGCTGGAGGAAGTATGTCACTGAGGGAAGACTTTGAGGTTTCAAAACTTCATGCCCTTCCCAGTTCACTCTCTCTGCTTCACACTTGTGGTTTAAGATGTGAACTCTCAGCTTGCTGCTCCAGTTTCTACCTGCTTCCATGCTTCCCCACTGTGATGGTAATGGACTCTTTTTTGCTCCACCTCCCAACTGCAAACCACAATAAACCCTGCTGCCTTAGTTAGAGTTTTTGTTGTTGCTAGGAGACACCATGACCACAGCAACTCTCATAAGGAAAACAGTTAATTGTGGGGGTGGGGGTTGGGGGTTGGGGGGTTGGGGGGTGTCTTACAGTTTCATGGGTTGAGCCTGTTATCATCATGTCAGGAACACGGCTGCATGTATGCAGACCTGGTGCTGGAAATGTAGCTGAGAGTCTTACGTTTTTCAGGCAACAGGAAATGTTCTGAGGGTCACTCTGAACAAAGCTTGAGTAAAAGAGACCTCAAAGCCTACCCCCACAGTGACACACTTCCTCCAGCAAGGTCATCCTTACTCCAGCAAAGCCACACCTCCTAATAGTGCCATTTCTTAAGAGCTTATGGGGGCCAATTACATTCAAACTACCACACCTTCCTTCTAGAAGTTACCATGGTCATGGTGTTCTATCACAGCAACAGAAAAGTAACTAATACATTAACTGAATGAGTATTTCCTGGGTGATTCCCCCATCTGCAGTACTAGGACTTCCATTGATATATATATATATATATATATATATATATATATATATATCAGTGAGTCCAGTTATAAGCTGGAAACAGCAAGGTCTGCCTCTTAAAACTACTGGGAGACAACACAATGGCATGGTGGAAACTCTGCAAAAAACCTGGTGCCTTGTGGGTACTCATTCAATTTGGTGTTTCTTATTTCCATGTTAGGTATTGATTCCCTTGTGAGTGATCACACAAAATTACTTAAATAATAATAAAAAAACCTTTTATTTGTATAGTTCTTGAACCAGATCAGGTTGAAATTCTACCCATTTTATTTTACGTGTGTGTGTGTGTGTGTGTGTGTGTGTGTGTGTGTGTGTGTAATGTATATATGGAGGCCAAAGAACAACTCAGGGATTGTTCTTCCTTAAGCACATATAGCTTGTATGTTTTCTTTGAGATGTGGTCAACTAGTTTTGAGCTTGCTAGTTAGGCCATGCTGGGTGGCTAGTCAGTTCTAGGGATCTTCCTGTCCCTGCTTCCCCAGTGTTGGGATTACAAGCACACAGTAGGCATGGCTTTTTTGCATAGGTCCTGGGGACTGAACTTGGATCCTCATGCTTGTATGGCAGCACTTTATGCAGAGCTATCTACACAACCCTCTTGCGTTTTTCAGTATTAGCTGTGTGACTTTGAGGCAGTTACTTAAGCAGCCTGTGTTTTATTTTCCTGCTTTAAAAAGGGGACAATAATAGGGACTGCCTTGTATGGTGCTATGAAGATTAAATGAGTTTAGATTTGAAATGCACCGGAGACGAAGCCTGGCACATATTCAGTACCATATAAAGGGTTGTGAAATAGAATACAAATCATACTGGCCTTTCAAAATAGATTATGAGAACAAAAAAAAAGCACCTTTACTTTCTGCTCTGAGACTGGGAAGTGGTGCTCTCATTTTCAGCTCTGCAAAGGCCTGGCTAGCCCCTGGGAGTCAGCCCATGCCTCTGGCCCTGGGCCTAGAGATCAAAAGTCAGATTCATAAGAAATACACAGCAGAGCCAGGGATGGTGGGGGTGACCATGCAGTGGCAAGAAGAAAAGGAAGGCACCACAGTTGCTTTAGATTGCAACAAATACAAGGATAGTGATTTCACATGGATTTGCCAATGAAGTAATAACCTTAACCCTTTGACATTAGAGCTACAGAATAAATCATGTTGGGTTAAATAACACAGCCTTGCTGATAACTATGAAGGGAGCAGAAGGCTACCTCTCTGTGGTAGAAAACAATTCCCCATAGTTCACAAAGTGTCTCACAAGGATGCTAACAGATTGCTTTCCTGTGGAGAGAAGAGATTGGCCAGCAGTGGGAAAGTTCGTGGGAGGCTTTAGGGGACAACAGGACACATAAGATCCAGACCCAAGGTTGATATTCAGCCAGTGTCCCTGTGCAGCAAGCTTCCTTGTCTGTTCTGACTGCTCCTATCCATGCCATATTTGCTATTTAATACTTGTAAATATAACTTCTGTTTGGGACCATGGCAACTTGGTTATGATGGGATTATTTCCATGTAGTGGGAGATAATTAGTTGAAGCCTAAGATGCTACAAAGGTAATATCTATTTGCCTTGCCACGTACCCTCCCAACAGTATTGGTTGCCAAGTAACCACTCAGTGTTTGAACTTTGACCCACGTTAGTAGCCATCACTTAACCTTTCTTTGTTATTTGCACAGTTCGTTCAGACATAGATGATGTTTAGTTCAGTTCAGTGGGCAATTAAGATGGTTGTGTGTAGTTGGGTATTGTCTGAAGCAATGAGGATATCATAATATATCTTTGCCTTTCTGAAAATTATGAATTAAAAAAATTCAAACCACATACTCACTAATCGGGGTTTCCCTCTTCAGGATGTGAAGAATGTAATGAAGACTGTGGAAAACAGGGCTAGTTTCTGCGTGCTGTGGAACATGGATGGAGGCTAAGCCAGGAGCACCAGAGCTTCCGAGGTGCAAAGGACAGAAGCAGCAGGAAATAAACCCGTGGAGACGCTTTGCTAATGAACACAGGGACTCCGGAGGAGTCGTGTTAGAGAGCCAAGGAGCTGTCAAATTCCACAAGACCCGTGGCTTAGGAGAGTTTAGGGAAGGTATGGATCACAAGCTTGGGGTGGTTTAGGAAACCCAACGAGGGACAGTACAGCACCTGTGGGCAGCCGTCAGGCAATTCTCCTCACCCCAGGCCTGAAGCAAAAAGGAGAAGAGGCAATGGCAAGGACTTGGAGAAGGGTTCAGTTTGACTTGGTTGAAAATCTCCCTCACAGAACAGTGTGAGATGGGCGCTGGTGTCTAACTGTCTCAGCGCACTCTCCCTTTCCATGTATTATTCTAAGGTGTGTTCTACACTTGTTCCCAGTGGCACTTAGAGCCACTAGGTGGGTAGCTCGATAATGCACCCTTCGTTGGTAGCCTATCACAAAACCGGAAGTGAGACTCAGACTCCTGGAGAGGGGAGTAGCATGGGGAGGGATGCCAGCCAGGGGTTTTGGCCAATTTCCTGTTCTCTGTGAAGGAAGGAGCTGAAGCATAATGATCCTGTTACTCCAATCAGACACTCCAGCTATTGCATCTCTTTTCCTAGGGGCTTTCTCTAAAGCCTTACTCCCCAGGAAGGCAAAGTGCTGGAGAATTAGCATTAATCCTTCATCGGCATGTCTCCCAGTGGTGTCTGACACTCCTGTGTGATATCCTTCCTCTACGTGGGGGCTTACTGAATCACTTTAATGAATAAAATATGCATGGAATAATGGGATTTTGCTTGCAAGTTCCCATTGTAAGAAGACTGTGGCTATCATCTTGGGCATGTTCTCTTTTGCTTACTCAGCCAGTCCCTCTGAGAGATGTGGCCATCAGCTGGTCCATGGAGGGACACGGATGTGAGGGGCCAAGAGCCAGTGAGGTACTGAATCCAGTGACAACCACTCAAGTGAGCTCAAGAATATACCTTCTCCCAGCGGAGCCTTTCTGTGACACTGCAGCCAGGATGACAGTTTGGCTGCCACCTTGTAAAAGCCATGAACTATACTCTGCCCAGACTTCAGATCTTCAGGAATTGTGAGTTAACACTATGTGTGTGTTATTTTTAAGCTACCGCGTTTTGGGAACATTTATCCCCCGGCAACAGATACTTCTTATTCCGTTTGTCTTCCCTGCATTCAAAATGGCATCTCCATTTTCCAAATCAGCCACTTGCCCTTGACTCTCTGAGTCCAGGTCTGTTTCTTTGGGAGGCTCACAGTAAGCAAACACACAAAGGAATGGAGGCCCAGGGAAGGGAGGGAATTTTGAGGCAGTGATAGAGACAGGGTCTTGGACATGGTAAGTGTTGAGTCTGTCCCCTGAGTAGTGTGTGAAATGACTGTGACAAGTAGGACTTCTGGGCTTGGCATCTGAGGACCTGGCTCTAGCGTAGCCCTGCTGGTTTTTCTGGGTTGGAGATTCAGGTAATTAATACTGCAGGCAGGAGGTTTTCTCACCTGAGGAATTAAACAAACAGCTCAGACCTGGGCAAGGTTAACTGAGTTTCAATACGGTGACTTTGGGGCAGGCAACTTCTTTCAAACATCAATGAATCTCACGGGGCTAAGTGGCTGTAGGTGCCCCAAATTACTGCTCACAATGTGGCATAACCCTTGGGTGGTGTGCCATGCTGCCACCATGCTGTGGACTTCTAGGGCCCAAGAGCCACCTCAGTGAGCTCTTTTCTTCACTCTGGCTGCTGACTCTTGAAAAGTTAGATGAGCAGGCTGCAGCGCAGGCCAGTACACACTCCAACAGAAGCATTGTGTCCCAAGGTCCTTTTAAAATAATCCTATTTGAGATGTTTATATACAAACCAAGGAAAGAATAAGTGTATTATGTTCCGAGTGGAAAGTGCTCATAAATAAAAAGGCACTCCATTTATCGCCCATTTCCAAGGCTGCTCCATAGGCTATGGCAGCAAGAACAGGGCCTGAGCAAGGTGGGAATAGCTAGATGGGCTTTTCTTGTTTTTTTTTTTTTGGGGGGGGGGGGCGTCTGTCAATCAAGCTTGCTTAGGGAAACATCATGCCTTCTGCTGCAGATTCAGAGCCAGCAGAGTTCTAGGAGTTTCTCTGCAGCACAGCTTATCTTCCATGTCAATGGGGTCTGGCTACCTCCAGCAGATGGCGGATCCACTTTAGGAAAATCACTTTTTCTTTGTAATCAAGGCTTATAACATGTTTCAGTGAATGCTTCAAAATCACTTGTAATCATTGTTGAGAGCCTGCGGAGGCGGGCTTTGCGTGCAGTGTGGTGCACCACCCACCCACACGAACTCGGCTTCCCCCCACCACACAGCCACACACTTCACAGGTTGTCATTGACTGTTGTCTAGTTGGATCAGTCTCCACACAATTTCAATCCCCGCCCCCACTCCCCAGCTTCTCCATTATTGCATTAGGAAGGTCCGTTGTGAGAGGCAAGTAATGCATACACTCATGAACCTGGGCTATGCTCCAAGCACAATGTTGAAAACTCCACCTTCATGACCTCACTGTATACCCAAGAGTCCCAAGAGGTGAGGACCACCATATTCCCATTTGACAGGTGAGAAAACTTCCTAAGCTCAGAGAGGCAGATGCATACTGGAAAAGGAATCCCAACCGTTGTTGACTGATGCTGTGGTTGTGCCTCCCAGTGACTCATTAGTTATCATAAATATTCTTGGAGGAGCACATCACCATATTGCATTTCCTGACTTTCACCAATTTTCTCAATGTCCTAGCAACACATGTATAGCTCACTAAGGAATTCGATTGATACTGAACACATTCCCACTGTTTACTTGCCTGCGTGGGAAGCAGGCATTCCTTCTGCTCCAGCTCCAACCTACTCATGTTATTTGCCTTGTTCAGTGGGATAGAGCCTGGGTACCACTTGGACTGAGACCTGAGGTGTGCTTGCAGTGCAGTTTGCCTTTCTGGGTTGCCAGCCCTCACCATAAAAAGAACATACATTGGCATCTGCTGGACTAAGGGAGATGAGAGACATTTAAAGTGAACCTTGATGCAGCTCACTTTGGGAGCCAAGCCTGGTGGACCCACATCTTCTGGTCCCAGTAGATATTGCAGTCGAGTGGACAAGAAGACAATGTTTACTGTTGTTATTTGCTCTCGTACTCCTGCGTATTTGTTATGCAGCAAAAGCTGATGGATATGAGAAGCATAATTCCAAAACACACCCAAAAATCTTTGTTAAGCCTCCAAGGAGTGTCCTGTCCACCCAAGCATTCATTATACAGCTAGTGTGTGCCAGCAGTTGTAAGTATTGTCTGCATCAATTTATTGCTGTCATAACAAAGTCCCACACATGTAGCAGCTTCGAATGACACACACACACAGCATCTCATAGTTCTCTGGAGCATATGTCTGCAGACAGCATGGTTCTGCTGAATCTCTGCAGAGAACTCCTTAAGGCTGAAATCAGGGTGTCAGCAGGGCTGTGATCCCTTCTGGAAGCCCTGGTCGGGGGTTGGGGAACAAGTCCACTTTTAAGGTCCTGCAGCATGTCTTCAGAATTCAGCTCTTGCAAGGGGAGTCCTGAGGTTGCTGTCCTCACAGGCTGTCAGCCGAGGGCTGGTCTTTGGCATTCCATGAGGACCCTTCTAGTTACAGTGGGTGGAGTTCCATGCATGCTTTAATCCTTCCAACTTCCCTTCTGCTGCAGCTCTGTAAGGTCATTGAGCTTAGCAAGACTGATCTGGACACATCTCTGACAACAGTATTCTGTAAGTTAGGTCAGTCTGTTGTAATACATCAACCAAGGGAATGAAGGCCTATTGGGGAAAGATCTAGGGAAGAAAAACAACAGAGGGAATGTGGTAGACATGAGGAAAGTGGTTCTAGAGAGAGAGCTGCTAACTTTGCTGCCCATCACTGAGAGTCTACAAAGCATGAAGGTTAAGCTTGACTTCTTCATGAGTTCCACTAAGAGAAACAGAGGTCCCAACCTGGCTTCAAGGTGCCTAAAGTCATGTCTAACTGTGTTGTATCTGCCTGGTGTGCCAGCTCCGTGATTGTTGTGGTCGCAGAACTGGATTTGAACTGAAGACCTATTATGCTTAAGTCAGTTCTTTGCTCAGCAGCTCTGTGGTTCTGAGAAAGGTTGAGACTCAGCTTCTTTACCTGAAAAGGAGGGTGTTTTTCCCAGAACAGGGCTTCTCTGTGTTGCCCTTGGCTGTCCCAGAACTCACTCTGTAGATCAGACTGGCCTCGAACTTACAGCAATCCACTTACCTCTGCCTTCTGAGTGGGGATATGGTTCTTTTCCTGCCTACTTCCTAGACTCCTTGGATATAGCAAACATGATATGAAGTAAAAATGCATGGCCAATGTCTATGCAAAGTGGACATCACATTTTCCTTACACGGAGGCTGCATGGCTGAATGTGTCCATCAGGTAGCTCTTAGGGAAAGGGTGACTTCCTTTACCCTGATGGAAGGGAGCTAGAATTACCACTCTCTGTTGTCTAAAATATGACACACATGGGTCATATTTGTGACCTGGAGGAGGCTTTCTCCCTAGCTAGGCAGAGCTGGCATCTGTCAGTCAGGACAGAACTGCCAATCCCTGTCTGTCTGTCTCCATTTCAGAGTCAGGGAACCCTAGACATTATCCAAAGATATTTGTCTGTAGGCTGTGAGGTATGTGGGAAATACACAGGGGTTAGAGTTCAAATGAGCCAAATGCACAGAGCTAGAGAATAAAATGATGGCCACCTGGGAGGAAGGGAAGGAATGAGGGGGAGAGAGCTCACCGAAGTTATAGCTATGCAGAGTAAACAAGTCTTCAGGTGGTGTGTAACAGGAGATCAGTGGTCAATAATGCTCCATTATATTTGAGATTTTGGCTAGAACAGTGGAGGTTAGGTGCTCTTGCCTCACCTAAGAAAAGGGCAACCACATGAAATGATAGCTATGTTATCTTTATCAGCCAGCCATTTCACTCTATAGTGGATCACATACCTTAAACTGAGGCAATGATATGAATAAAGTAGACTAGGATACCACGGCCTCCATGTGGCTGTGTCCTGCTTGGTGAGGCAAAAAGAGCCCTGGAGAGGAGCCCAAGCAAGATGCTGCCAGCTCTGCGGTTAGCTCATGGGCTCTGGACCTGGCTGCCTAGATCCCATGCTGCCTCCCCAGCTTGGTGACCTTGGGTGTGTTTGTCTAAGTTTACTCAACCCTAAAATAGGCATAGTCATGGTCAGTACCCCATGTAGCTGATGAAACAGTCATGGGAGGAACTGTCATGGATTTGCTCAAGCCTCTTTGAGATTCTTTGTCTATCTGTCATTTGCAGGTTCTCCAGGATGTTTAAGAATGTTGTATCCCGTTCCCCAGAGCAGCTGTAATTTTCTCCATGCAAGGATTCTTCTGACCACAGAAGGATGCTGAGCCCTGCAAGGGGCATTTAAAAGTGCCAGGCCATTCACTTTCTAGAAATGACTGCTAACAATAGAATTGGGAGTTGGCCTGTAAACCCCCTGCATCCCCACACTCCGTGGGATAATTCTCATTATGAACATAGAGCTTCAAAGGGTCCCCAGTTTCCCCCAGGGGAGACTGTTCATTCTGGCACCTTTGGTCTCTTTCCTATCTCATCTAAGGTACTTCCTAGGATCACACCTCACAGGAACTCCTGCTGTCACATCTTTGTTCCAAGATCTGGTTTGCAGAAGCCCAACTGAGATGGGGCTTAGAACCAAGCCTATGGGAAGCATTCAGCAAATAGTATTTATGACTGTGTTTTTGTAGTGTCAGCTCTTCTTCCCTGTTCTTTATGCTGGTGACAGGCAGGCATCATGTAGTAGCTTTCCAAGCTCTGGCTTCAAAACTTGCCTCCTGATAATTCCTGAAATCTCAGGAGCCCAGACAGCAATGGTAAGAGAATGTCCTTCCTGCTGGATATGGCTTAGGCCTGAGAACAATAGAACTGCATGCCCCTGAGAAGGTGACAGACCCCCAGTTCCCTGCTCTGTGCTGCCTCTGAAAGAATAGCAGGGTTACTGAAGTGACCAAATGGCGGCTGCCTATGAAATGCTTGGCATGGCCTCTGGGTCTGAAAGAAGAGGCATTAAACAGTGATTCCGTTTTAGACCAACCTACTTCCCACATGCCCGAAGACCCAGAGCTTGTCCGAATGTTCTGACAGGTAATCCACCTGCCCTGGGCTGTTGAGACAGGTCGAGTGAAGAGGGTCTCTTGGTTGGACCTTTGCTTTCACAGCGAGCTTCCTTGAGAAGTTTCTGGCAGTAGTAGAAACCACTGATAAATTATTTATCAGACTAACAATGTGCTCATAGCACTGGGCAAAGATGAAAACAACATACATCTGGTTCTCAGGAAGCTCATGGTCACAGGATGCCACACAGAAGAATATGGGCCAAATGAAGGTTGCCTATAGCACTGTGGAGGGGTGGGGGTGGGAGAGGCTGATTCCGGGAGCTTCAGGTTGAATCTCTTTTTGATAGTTCAATAACATACATTTATTTATTCATTTATTTGTTTATTTGTGTGTGTGTGTGTGTGTGTGTGTGTGTGTGTGTGTGTGTGTGTGTGTATGTGCGAGTGTGTAGGTTGGCATCAATTGTCTTCCTTTCTCATTCTCTACCATGTATATTAAGGTAGAGCCTCGCACTGAATCCAGAGCCCACTGATTTGCTTAGCCCTGGGGATCCCATGTCTGTCTCCAGAGTTCTGAAACTATAGATGGGTTGCCACACCTGCCCAGCATTTTATATGGGGGTCTGAACTCTGATTCTCTTACTTTTGAGACAAGAATTGCAGATAATCATTTTAATCATTAATATTTATGGATACTTACTCTAAGGTAGGCACTGCTTAGATGAACTAACTCAGTACATCCCATGCTGATATGGACCCTGTGAGCAAGGACTGTCATCATTACACCCATTTTACAGGTAGGAAACTGAGTCTCAGAGACACTATGCAGCTTGCCCAGTGCTGTGGAATAGTCTTTTTGTACACTGTGGATATGGATTGCTCTCATTGGTTAATAAAGAGCTGACTGGCCAATAGATAGGCAGGACTTTCAGACAAAAAGAGAGTGCTGGGGAAGAAGAGGGCAGAGTCACAGTGGCGAGAAGCAAGATGAACTTGCCTTGCTAAAAATAAGTACAGCCACATGGTAGAGTGTAGATAAGAAATGTGGGTTCATTTAAGTTGAAATAGCTAGGTAATAACAAGCCTAGGCTATCAGTGGCGAATTTATAATTAATAGTAAGTCTCTGTGTGGTTATTGGGGAGCTGGCGGTTCTAATAAAACACGCTGTCTACAGCTCAGAGCCGTAGGAGGCAGGGATATTGGGATTTGGAATGTGCTAGTCATGGTCTGAGTGCCTGCTTTTAATTAGTTCCCATTCTCCCCACACTCGAGTTCCGTAAGATTCCTGGTCATGCCAGGCGTTGGTGGCGCACGCCTTTAATCCCACAGAGGCAGGTGGGTCTCTGTGAGTTCGAGACCAGCCTGGTCTACAAGAGCTAGTTCCAGGACAGCCTCCAAAGCCACAGAGAAACCCTGTCTCAAAAAACAAAAAAACAAAAACAAACAAACAAAAAAAGATTCCTGGTCATCTACCTCGACTTTCAGGGCCCTCCTAGGGTAAATTTTGAGAAAATTGAGATGATGATATTTAGGGTGATTTAGCCCTGTGACTCCCCACTGAGCTGTGTTTGGGAGAACTGTGTTTGGAGAGCTATGGGTTTGGGTGGGTGGCAGGGGGACTTTAGTCAGTGCATATTCTAGCATGCCTGGATGGTGGAGCCCTACAGTGGTTTCTACATTGAAGGAGTCTGTTCTGTTTGCATAGGGTGTCATTGGTAATCTCCATTTCTTTGCTATAGGGGGTTTTGAACTTTCTCTGGGTTGTAGATGATAGACACTGTTTGGGGGCTTCTCCAGTCCTGATGTCCTCCACTTACATGGCTGCTATGAGCATCAGCTGCTGTTAGTTTTAACTGTCTCTCTTCTTAGGCTGCTGTGCTTAGGAGATACAAACATTTAATCTGTCTGGAAACCCCACCTCTTCTCCTGAGAACTGTTTGACTGATGGGAGCAACTTATAGTTTATGACTGACAGGTGGGGAGCAGAGGGTGGGCTCTTGCCACAGGATGAGGACAGCGCTGTGGTTCCTACTCCAGTGTCCCGCCCAGGAATAGGCTGGGAGTCTTCTGCACCTGAGAACATACCCCTCCCTCCCCCTCTCCTCCTGCTCTCCCGCCTCCTCCTCCTCTTTTGAGATAGGGTCTTATATAGCCCACTTTGGTTTGAAGCTTGCTATGTGTATCTAAGGATGGTCTTGAGGTTGTGATCCTCTTGCCTCTACCTCCCGAGTGAATGCTGGGATTACAGGTGTGTGCCCCCAGGTGTGGTTCTGTGTGATGCTGCGGAGAGAGCACAGGGTTTTATGCATGCTAGACAGGGATTCTACCAATTTAGCTGCATCCTTGCCCTCTTCTCCAACCTATCATTTCATGGTTTTCTTCCTCAAGAATTTACATGCTTCTGAATCTGTGCCTCAGGCTCAGGTGTCAAAGGTCCCAAGATTCTCTTGGGGATGTTTTGAAATTCTAGGCTTTTTCCCCAAGAGAAATGAGATGCAGCTGTACAGCTGCATGAAGAAGTAGCTCTTGGAGTTCACCTTGGGGGTCCCTCGAACCTTGTTTATCTAACACTCTCAGAGCTTGTAGCCAGAGACTGGCAACACTTGGAATGGGCTGAGAGTTAGAAAGAAGTTAGCATTGCAAATTATGAGGGCCTTGTCCATTTAATTTCCACTGTTATTCAGAGTCTGTGTGGACATACAAACCGGCCCAGTTAGAGGAAGCTGTCAACTGAATGCCATGATAGACACAGTAGCTGACAGGACACAAAGAAACATTAAGTGTGATCAAGCCATTGTCCTGTTTAAAACTCTTCAAAGTCTTCTCCATTTCCCAAGGAAGATTCAAAGTTGTAGTGATATCTTGGGGCCCCCCACTGTTGGGCCTGCTCTCCTGTCAGCTTCATTGTAAACCAGCTCATCTGCCTTCCGTTCTGTAGCCACCTTGGTGGTGGTGGTTAGTGTATCTGAGAATATGACATCCTAACTCAGGGCCTTTGCACATGTCACTTCCTTTCCCTGGAACACCCTGTCTGTCACTCAACTGCATCCTGGAGGAATCGTTTCTCACTTTTAGATCAGAAGGACGCACCTTACTCCACATCACGCATCTGACACTTCTCCCAGCTAGTTACTTAGTGCTGCATATCAAAGGTAGCAAATGCCCTCAACTTGGCTGCATAAAAGAAGCATTTAACACCTCACAGTTCCAGCACTCAGGCATCCGGAAGTGGCTTGGAAGTGCTTCCGGGGTCATGTGCACAGTTGTGGAAAGGCTTTAGTTCCTCCTCCAGTGTGCCTCCCTTCCTTCCCAATCTAACAAGTACCCTTTTTTTTTTAACTTTCTTTTTAATTATTCTCTGTGTCTTTCACATCATGCCTCTGGATCCTATTCATTTCTCATTCCTGCATATCCTCCTCTGCCCTTGCAGCAGCACCCCCTCTCCCAATAAAATCCATGTATCTTTCCTTGCAAGTGTTCCTTGCAAAGAGTCATTAGTTTGGTTCAAGGCCTCTGGTTTCGGCTGCACCACTGATGCTGGGCCCTCACTGAAACTCCTCTTGGTTATCTTGCTGTTGCCCCATGTCATAGAGAGTCTGTAGCTTTGGGTCTGCAGGACCTGTCCCTTCGAGTGTTCCAGAAGATCACAGATGGGGTGGATATTGGGGGTGGGCCAACCTATAACCCTGGTTCTGGTATTGGGTAGTGGCAGGATTGGTCAGCCCACCAGCTCTCCCCTGCCTTCACCACCAGGGTGGGCTCTCCAGCCCTTGCAGTGACAGCAAGGGGCAGGGCCAGTTCTCCAGCTTTTATGTCCTGAGGGTTGGATCTTCCACACCTCCTCCTTTGGGGCCAGCTCTACTGTGTAACCCAGGCATAGAGTAGGGGTCGTCACTCTCCTTAGTGCTGCAGCAGATAGGGGGAAGTGTTAGCTCCCTCACCCTTATGGCCTCAGGGCCAGCTCTCTCATCCTTCTCAGTTGTTTATGGGGGTGAGGGAGGCATCTCTCTTGCACCCATGCTGCCACATGACAGGTGAGAAATGGGGACAGTTCTTCCATGCTCACGATATTGAAGCTGGCTTCCCCACACTTCTGTTATTGGGGTTGGCTCTGTGGTGCTACCCAGGTGAGGTGCAGGGCCTGCTCTGCCTGTAGCTGGTGGCAGGGGCAACTGTCCCACCTGCTTCAGGCACTGATGGGCAGAGGAGGGGGTGGATCAAGTAGGCTTTCAATAAGACCTTCTACAAAGTAGGTGTTCAAGAGGCAGAGGGAGAGGAGGGGGGCAGAAGAGAGGACATACAAGCAGATAGACTCAGTAAGAGAGATGTGTTTTTTTTTTTTTCCCATAGTCTAATCTGACACATCATCCTGGTGGATCAATTTCTTGGAAGTGTATCTCCCAGCTCCCCCACCCCCAGGAAGGGGAACTGGCTCTTCTTGAAGGGAAGAGCATCCTTGTGTTGAGTCTGTCTCTTTAAAAACCTTAGCATTGCTTTTTTCTGCAGCATCCTGACCTTTCTCTCATGTGACGATGGATTCCCACTGTAGTCTTCAAACAGAAACTTTTTTCTTTTCCCTTTTCTCACATCGCATCCCAGCACCCAACATAGAGTTAGCACTGCATAAATACCTATTTAATGAGCAAATGATCTTTATTTTCCTTGTCAGCATAGTTCAAGAAAAGAATCCTTGGCAAGGAAGTCATGATCAATTTTTAGAATGTCGTTGCACTTTGGTGTGTGAAGCTTTGCCAGGCTGGCCTTTCAGGTTGAGTTGGGAGGTGAGGTGTGGCATAAAAAGCCCTTGATTTTTTCCCCCTTCATTCATTAAGCAATCATTTATTGAGCAGTTATTATGTACTGGAAATAGTGCCAGGTTCCAAGGACACAGAGCTTAGCAGGATGCACAGTGGCTTTTGTAAATTAAGACATCCACACATTAGTGTCTAAGGCAGCCCGGTGCCTTTTGAATAATCTTCAAACACCAACGACAATAGGCAGCTGCATTAGAAATAGACCCCTTGATATTGAGTTTGCAGAAGCTGTTTTATCAGCCCAGTGTGTTACCCACGTGGACAGTTGTATTTACATTTCATTCTCCAGTGCTAGTGCCAACATCACCCCCCTCCCCCAGCTTTCATACTTTTGGTCACTGTTTGCCAATGTATAAAAGGTTTTGTCAAAGGAGCTGGATGAAGATGGGGAGAGAATGACATTATCTGTGACTCGGGGAGCTCTTAGAGTGGTTGGTGCTGGGAGACAGGCTGCTAAGGTCGTTGGGGCACATGTGGAGAGTCGGGATAATATGGAGAGATGGAACTGGAGAGAGTGAAATAGAGAAAATGAGCAGCCACTGAAATGAGCGCTGTATGAGAAGAGCTGTGTCTGAGGCTCGGGAGGGAGAGGCATTAGCCCTGGTCCGCACGCTGCTGTCGGGGGACACAGGCTCTTTTCCTGAGCCCCATGTGCTTTGTAAAATAAGTGCATCTGATCACTCTCATGGTTCTGCAACAGTCCAGGATTTTTGTTAGGAAATCTCTGTAGAGAACTCTCAGACCAAGACCCCAGATATGTAAAACAGGTGAGATTTGAGCCTCACCATTGGTGTCACCTTTATGTTCGCTAGCTCTACCAAAAGCCATAGTCTGTCTTGCCACCTCAACAGAGGGCTCACCACAACCCCCAAAGCTGCCTTCAACCAATGGCAGATAGGAGCTGGGGGCATTTACACAGCATTGCTCTCAAACTTCAGGCACTTCACGTGGCATATCCCAGAGGTTTTCTAGAGCTCTCCAGAATGTGGCCAATGTGCTGATAAAACACCTTTAAAACTGTTTAATTTTGGAGCTCACTCTGTAGATCAGGTTGAACTCAAACTCAAAGATCCGCCTGCCTCTGCCTCCTCAGTGCTGGGATTAAAGGCGTGTGCCAACACCGCCGGGTTTCAAACAATTATTAGGAGCTGGCTTGATGCTCAGGGATTGAGAACACTTCCTTCCCTTCCAGAGGACCAGAATTCAATTCCCAGGACCCACACAGGTGGCTCATAACCACCTGCAACTCCAGCTCCAAGGGATATAATATAGTTTTCTGACCCTTTGATTTGCAAAAGCAGACACAGCACACGCAAATAAATAAAAATAAATCTGTGCAAATTTAGGGAAAAAAACTGTATTTGTTATTCTGCCATGGGTGGAGGTCAGAGAACAACTACTTAGCTGGTTCTCTCCTTTCACCTTTCTGTGGGTTCCCAAAGCAAACTCAGGACTTATATGACAAGGGCCTTTCCTCGCTGAGCCATCTCACCATCTCCATAACAGATCTAATGCTTTCTTCCCTTTCCTTTCTTACTTCCCCACTGGTTCCTGAACTCACTCTCCAAATACGGCTTGCATGTCGATCTTTATTACCAGCTCCTCTCCTAGGGGCGCTGGAATGGAGACAGGCACTTAGAGCAGAAAGCCTTCCCTCCTCTCATTTCTCGCCTCACTCCTACAGAACTCCCAGCCCCCAAAGAAGTTTGCGAAACAGCGCACTAGGAAAAGACAATTCTCCATGTTCCCTTATGGTCACGCATCCTAAACTTCCCAATGGCTCTGCTTTTGAACACAGCCCACTAAATGCCATTTTCCACCGTCACTCTCAGATGGGTGGAGCCAGTGATTCTTTACCAAACTCAAAGGCACATCATACCCCGACTTTGTCCAAGGGTGGTTGTGAGTTCATTCTCCTTTGTCCGTCTGCTTTATGGAGTGAGGAAATGAACCTATGCTAACTAACCCCAAGTAGTTTAGAGACAATGGAGCTCGAATGGTTGGGAGATGGATGTCTTCTCCACTTTGATGGGTGCTATTTGTTTCTGCTGCTTCTTCCGACCTTTATGTGGAGGAGAAAGGGAAAACTTAGACTTCAGGGAATTTCTCCTTTCCATCTGGAAGGGTGAACAGGAAGCAGGAAGTGGGGTGTGCATGTGGGTGCCTTACTTGAGTGTGCTCATCTTGTTTTGGGGTACAGTGGTCTGACTACTGACCCTGTATCTTCTCTCTAACTGTTGACCCTTTGCCAACACCCAGAGAATCAACACCTTCTGGGAGCTGCCTCCAGCCAGCAGCTAACTGAGAGAGACACCAGGCCACTCTTGCCTTCTGGTGGTGCTCAGGTGTGTGTGTGTGTATAAGAGAGACTGTTTTCCATAGTTCTCCAGGCTTTACATTCCTGTTCTCCACAGTGTTAACATGCTTGGGGACACTCCAAGATTTTGTTTGTTTGTTTGTTTTGTTTATTGGGACAGGGTTTCTTTGTGGGTTCGGAGGCTGTCCTGGAATTAGCTCTTGTAGACCAGGCAGGTCTCCAACTCGCAGAAATCTGCCTGCCTCTGCCTCTTGAGTACTGGGATTAAAGGCATGCACCACCAATGCCCGGTGCAAGGTTTGACTGTCTTTCTTCCTTTCTCATGTACCTATCCCTCTGGTCATATTTTTATTGATATCTAGTAAATTTCAGGTGCCTAAGTCCTTGTAACAGATTCTTCTTTTGAGAGAATCAAACTAAAATAATTCTGAGCCCCTGCTGCTCACTGTCTGCTTATTCCTAATTGGTTCCTGGAATGTGTGTGTGTGCTCGAGCACGCGTGTGTGTGTGTGTGTGTGTGTGTGTGTGTGTGTGTGTGTGTGTGTGTGTGTGTGTTAGAGCATCAGGAGTGAGTGTAAGTCTCCAGGTGCTGTTGGACTTTGCTGAGGGTAGCAAAAGCTGCCCTTGGGAGATCCTTGTGGGCTGGGAGCACAAATTGAGGGTGTGTGTCCTCCCTTGATGAGCAGCTGTAGAACCATTTCCTCAGGGACCATCTTTGCTCCTCCTGCTTGGCTCCCGTTTGATGGCTCACAGTCACGTGCGGACTGCTCGCCACTGTTATACACCAACCATCTCCCATCCCGTTTCTCATTCCCTCGGTGCCTGTTTGACTTGGACCAACTGTTTCTCCTCTTGCAGAGCTCCTCCTTACCTATCCTTCAGCTAACTCCTACTTATCCTTAAGACAAGCTCTTGTATGTATGAGCCCTTCTCTGTCTTAATTAGGCCTACTATTGCTGTGATGGAACACCAAGACCAAAGCCACTTGGGGAGGAAAGGGTTTATTTGGCCTACACATCTGCATCACTGTTTATCATCTAAGGAAGTCAGGACAGGAACTCAAAAAAGGCAGGAAACCTGGAGGCAGGGGCTGATGCAGAGGCCATGGAAGAGTGATGCTTACTGGCTGGCTCCTAATGGCTTTCTCAGCCTGCATTTTTTTTTTATAGACCCCAGGACCACCAGCCTAGGAGTGTCCTCACCCACAATGGCCTGGGTCCTCCCACATCAGTCACTAAGAGAACGCCTTGCAGGCTTGACCACAGCCCTGTCTTATGGAGGCACTCTCTCAACAGAGGGTCTTTTCTCTCAGATGACTCTAGCTTGTGTCAAGTTGACATAAAGACTAGCTGGCACACCTTCCACCCCCACCTTAGATGAAGGAAGAGCCTTGCCATTGTCTCCATCCTCTCTGTAACATATAACCTGGAATAGTTTGTGCATGCATTTTTCTGCTCATAGTAGCATGAGCTCCTTGGAAAACAGGCTGTGTTTTATTCAGTGTTTGAATCCCCAGAGTTCTGCAAAGGTCTTGGCTCACATAGTGCTGTTTGGGTACTTCCTGGAGAAACACAGCCTGGAACAGGCACATGTTTGTAAATGAAAGCACACCCAGAAAAAAACAAAACAAAACAATAAAAAAACCAGAAGAGGTGAGGATGGCTGAGGAACGGGTCCCAGCCAGGTATGACTTCAGGACAAAGTCCCACAGGGGGAGCATGAATGCAACTCTGTAGGATGTCCTGCGACAGGAAAGCAGCATCTGTCCACTGTCCACTGGTCCTGGCAGAAGCTGCTCTAGGGACACATAGATGCTGGGATTTTCACATCTCTGTGTGAGCAGAGTGTTTCCAGAGCTCAAAGCCAGTTTGCAGAGACAGTCCAAAATGTGGGCTGCTGGAGGCCAAGGCCAGGGGTATGTTCCACCTACAGAAGGCAGCAGTGGGCACCAGCATTGGTGGCTAATAGGCTGAGAGGCTCAGGATGAGTTCCAACAGCGTCCACTAGAGGGCTCACTATACACCTGATAACCTGCACAGTAACCCTGTGGAGGTGGACACCAGACAAGGCGGCCTTGCCTTGACTGCTCATCTAGGCCAATCTCAAAGCTCCCCATCCTGGGCCCATAGCTACCCTATCTCGAGTCTTTTTGTGCTCTGTGTGTCGGGCTCCAACATCTCTCTATCTCCAGGGCTGCCTTTGTGTTCAGCCCGAGTCCTGCATTGGTAAATTCACTCCAAATCTCTTTATAGCAGTTTTGAAGTCTCAAGTTCTCTCTCCTATGCTGCTACATGCTCAGAGCCTAGTAGGGTCATATTCATACTCATATTTGTTGAATGAATGAAAGAATGAATCAATGGATGATGGCTCAACTTGATAAAAGATGCCTATTCTTTGTAGCCTAGCAGGCATATTTAATGTATTTATCCCACCCCTATCATTAGTCCTTACGCATAAGTACACATTTGACTTCAAAGAGAACAAACTGTGGTTCCCATGCTGTACATGGTTTCACATCCATGGATTCAACAACTGTGGATGCTAATGCATTCAAAAATCTAGGGCATCTACATGACACACACAGACTCTTTTCTTGTCATTATTTGCTAAACAATACAGTATGAAGATTTTGACATAGAATTTACTTTGTAGGAGATCCCAGGTGTTCGTGTCTCTGTTACTCCATGTATCTCTGGTGTATTCCCTGATATTTACTCCTGAGTTTTATTTTTTATAAAACAATAAAAGAAATAGCAACACTAGGGAGCTACTAAGTTCTTACTTATTTATTTGCCATTGCCATCTTTAAAAGATGGTGTGTTCCTCCATGTCAAGGAGGCTGGCAGCTTCTGACCACTCAGTATTTCATTGTTCTCTCTTCTGAACCATGCTTCCCTACCCCCTTGAACTAGGTTAACTCTAAGGCTTGTTTGGATAATGAGATGTGAGTGACCTTTGTTACCTCCGATGAAAATCTTTAAGGGCCAGTGTAGGATTCTTCAGATCTCCCTTTCCTGGTGACCTGGCCTCCTGAGTGAGGACACCTGGAAGCAGCAGGATTTTTACAACAGGGAAGTGACATGAACAGGACAGACATTTTTGCTGTTCAGAGCCTCGGCATTTGGGGGTCATTGTACAGCACAGATCAGCCTCTGTTGGAGAACACAGTACACGACTGACCTTCTGGGCCCCACAGAATCTAGCTTTCACGTACCAGAACTCCACAGTACAGTGATGGATGACCTGCATCAAGAAGCCCTCTGCCTTACACTCACCATCATTCAGTTGCCTGGGATGTTGGAAACAGGAAAATGGGTGTGTCCTGGAATCAAGTCATCACATGAGTGATTGGCTCAGATGCACTGGAGGAACTAGATGACCATTGCATTTTTAATTGCAGATGGTCAATGGTGTAGTTCCAGTTTGGGAGCCCAAAGACTCTCTTCTTTATACAATTTTTCTTCCCTTCTTTTCTTCCTTTCTTTCTTCCCCTACATCTCTTTCCCTCATACCCCTCCTTTCCCCTTCATTCTAGCTTTTTTAAAAAAATATTAAATATTAGTTATATCTGTTTGTCTACATGAAAGACAGGAAGAAGAAAACAGAAGTATGATTTTGATTTGTTTAAGGTATGAATAAAGAGCAGAAAACCTTGCCATAGTAAGAAAAATGGATTTAGGAAACATTATAATCTTTTGGTCAACATAACTATTTCCTTGGTTTCCTATTATAACAGCTCAAATTTCACTCCAAAAGCAAAATGGGGAGGATTTTATGATGACAAAATAGACCTGATATTAAACTTTTACATCTTGCTCTTCTCATTTGGGGGGTTATTTTCTGCTATAATGATCCAAGGTCTTTGAAATAGCTTTAAGGAAAAAATGTTTTTTTTTTCTTTTTTCTTTTCATTAGAACCAACAATCAATGACTCTCACAGACAGTTTCCTACAATAGCCTTTTTTTCTTTCTGCACAGAGGAAAGGAAGCCCAGAGAAACTCAGTTTTCACCAGTCTGTGGTTCTGAAATTACTCAGACAGACACGAAACAAAATAGAAAATTCAGAGAGATCAGTTGGAAAGAAAAGATGGTGGATGATCAGCGAACCAGGTAAGTATTCCCCATGCTTCTGTGATCTTGGATTAAGATGCATGGATCAGACAAAGTGTTTATAATACAGATTAAAAAAAGAAAAGGAAAGAAAGCATAGGGCAGTTATCCCGAGGGCTAGCAGAGCACTTCGAGTGGCCCCTCTTGCCATAACAAACTCATTGACAAGGATTGTCATTGACTGCGCTTTATCTTCCGCATGCTACTCGGAGGGCGCATGCCAAGTGCATACTACGTAAATGGGAGGTTTACTTCCTGACCCCGGAGATCAATTCTCTGTCAAAGAGAGCTGGCTGATGGATCACCCTGTGGCTGCCACTGCATCAAAAATCACATCAAATGCCTGTTCAAGCACACTTCGGAATTATGCACTGGAATCTCTAAGACGGGGCTGGAGATAAATTGGGGGAGAGTGTGTATTCATCCACCTAGCCCTGCATTCTGTCTCCCTGGGAAACGCTGCTGGGGCTTTCGGTGGTTGGCCTGGTTCTGATAGTGGTGGGTTCATCATACAGACTTTAGAGCCCGGGTTTGATGCCAAGGGCTGTGTCTTCCAGACCTGTGATCTTGGGCAAATTATTCAGCCTTTCTCTGGTTCCATTTCTTTCTGGTCTAAAATAAGAGTGTTAATAAATACTTTCCTCCCTCATTGGGCAGTGTCTGGCTCTGGATTCCCTTGGGGGAAAAGACCCTGAAGCAGCAGTTTAAAGTCAAATGGTCATCTGGGAGATGAAGATAGAACACAAAGGAGAGCAGGAAGAGAATGGTCATTAGTCATAGCTAGTTAGTTAATGCTTTGAGTGACTAGAACTTACTCCTGCTGAGGACATCAGGGGATTCTGTGTTGCCTCACAGTGAGGTACACACCAGAGTAGGTTGTTTATATACCAGGCCTTGTCTATCCTTTATTGACAGCTGCTTCCTTCATTAGAAATAAATGTGTGTGTGCACACCAGGGTGTGTGCAAACAGAGCAAGTGTATGAAGGGAAAGGTGTTTCAGAGTCTGGCACTTATGACTGCCATGCAAAGTGGACTCTGGAAGGCAGAGAAAACCCATAGACAAAGCTAAGCAGGGGATGACAGGTGAACACCAGGGGTGAGGGTGAAGGGTGGCACACAGGACATCTCCAGGCAGCTAAGATTAATTGAGTTTCTTATTCTTCCACTGTCTTAGTTAGGGTTCCTATTGCTACGCAGAGACACTGCGACACTCTTATATAAGGAAGAACATTTCATTGGAGTGGCTTATTTACAGTTTCAGAACTTCAGTCCTTTATCATCATGGTGTGACCTGGTGGCATGCAGACAGACATGGTGCTGGAGGAGTAGCTGAGTGTCTTACATCTTGACTTGAAGGCAACAGGAAGTGGTCTGTCTCACTGGGTGTGGCTTGAGCATATATGAACCTCAAAGCTCACCTCCACAGTGACACACTTCCTCCAAGAAGACCACACCTACTCCAACAAGGCCATATCGCCTAGTAGTGACACTCCCTTTGGGGGCCATTTTCTTTCAAACCACCACAACCACACTCAGAAAAATCACAAAAAAATGAGAACTCCTTAAAATTGGGACCGGCTTTGAGGTGAGACCACTATGCTTTGTGATGCCTTATACTAGGCTGGGTTTTCTTTGTGTTTTTAATTCTCTGAGACAATGGAAGCTTATTAAGACCTTGGTACCATCCTGGTAGCTAGAGGCCCAAATGGTTTCTTGGAAGATAATTCTATAAAGGTGAATTGGGTGTACTGATAGTTTCCACCAGATGAGGAATGTCACCATTGGCTGATATGACAAATAATATGCTTATCATTAAGACAAGCCATCACTGAACAGGTACTTCAGTGCTGGAGGTCAGTCATGCTGTGGTGTATCACAGACAGGCCCAGGGTCTTTGTAGATGGACAGGCATCAACACCATTCTTACCGCCTCTCTTCACTGAGCCTGGACTTTGCACTCACTGAAGACAGGCTGGCGAGGGAGAGTCATAGCTGTGTCCTTAGCACCTGGCACAAAACCCAACACAGAGGGGACAGTGTTATGCTTCATGCTTCCAGGTTTCTCTTCACTTGACCTCATAAGTTTGTCCTGCCATCACACTTTTCTTGTCTTCTCAAGTCTACAATAATCTTTTTCATATAACTTCCTGAGGGCATTGAGTTCCTCCATGGTGGGCCACAGTTTGCCCTGCATTATGCTTAAATATGCCCATATCAGATTTAACCACTCAACTCTCAAATCCCTTGAGTGGTTCCAAGACAAAGGATATTCTCTTCCATCCTGGAAAGAAAATGCAACTGAAGGAGGGGGGTTGGGGAGAGTTGGGGGGACAGTGGTGGGGGTAGTGATGGTGAGAGGGGTAGTGATAGGGGGAGGGAGTAATGGTGGGGGAAGGAGGTAGTGGTGGGGGAAGGGAGTAGTGGTGGGGAAGGGGATATTGGTAGGGAGGGGGAGATGAGTAGTAGTGGGGGGAGAGGGTTGGGGGAGAGCTGAGGTTAGTTCCAGCATGAGAAAGTCACTTCCTTATCTGAGGTTTTTAATAAATGCTCAATGAATGATAGAAGCTTCCTCCCCCCAAAGTAGACATTCATATAGGAATGCACTCATTACCAGACAAGCTGTGTCACTCTCTGTCAGTCATCCCCTATGCTAATCCATCCTACAAGGCTGTCCAACTCTTTTCCTTCAACTATGACCAATGCTCTTCCAAGTTCCTCTGGCTTTTCATTGTCTCAAGGGAAAAATTCACTGAAGTTTATACTTTAAGAAAGTCCTGGGGCTAGAATGGGGCTCAGGGGTCAAGGGCATGTGTTATTCCTCCAAAGGACCTGAGCTTTAGCACCCATGTCTGGCAGCTCACAAACACCTGGAATTTCAGCCTTGGAGGGCACTAGCATGCTCACACGCATGCACACACACAGCACTACAGAGCTATAGCATATCAGCTCCTGACAGAGTTCCAGAGCCATGAGGTGTACCCCACAGTCCATTACTATCCTTTAACACCGGCAAGGGAAAGTCCATGGGCCTAGGACATAAGGTCAGTGGTGCATCAGGCTTGGACTCCAGGTCTCCTAAGGTCCAGCCCAGTATCCATCCTTGGCAAGCACAGCAGGGCACAGTCCTAACTACAAAGTCACAGGGTAGCTTCCTGTTTGAAGTTGGCTGAATTCTCTCTTCTCCCTGCCATGGTTACCATTTTCATATGGTTTATCCCCCTTTGGCCTCTGATCCACGGACTAGATAATTAATCAGGCTTTTGAATAATTAAAACTGTTAAAAATGCTTTTGTACCTAGTAAAATTGCTCCGGTAATTACTGCCTTATCGAGAAACTGATTCCATAGAACAGAACACTTTCTCAGTGATAGGAAATGCTTCTACTCCAGGCTCCCCAGATTTGGAAGTTGAGGAAGGAGTGATTGTTATGCAGCCAGGCCCTTGAAGTTGCATAGCACCAAATCTCTATAGAACCTTCTCTCTTCTAGTGGGTGGGTATATTGTGTTTTATTCCTGGCTTCTAGAGCCATCTGTAAATGTGATCGTTAATTAAAATTTTGGATGGACTTGTTGCAACCAGAGTATGCCCTTGGGCTTCGTGGGGGCCATCTTTCCAACTGGACATTTGGTTTCTTATTGTTTTTGTAAGACACGTTCTTACAAAAAGATAAGGGTGACCTCCCGCTCACAGTCTTCCTGCCTCAACCTCTCAAGTCCTGGGATCACAGATGTACCCCCAAGGAGCAGAGGGGGTGGCAGTGTGTGCCACCCAAGTGCCACCTGGTTCTTCTAGCTCAGGCACCTTAGCTGTGACCTAAGGCTGGATTCACATGGTTTCAAGGAACCCTGGTGGATAGTCCTTGGAAGCAAAGAGGTTCTAGTTCCAGTGTGACAAAGTCACTCAGATTTCCTACTTTTTAACTTTTTCTTGTGTGTGTGTGTGTGTGTGTGTGTGTGTGTGTGTGTGTGTGTGAGTGTGTGTGTGTGTGTGTGTGTGTGTGTGTGTGTGTGTGTGTGTGTGTGTGTGTTGTAATACACAGTTGCAGAGCTGGGAAAATTAGGGAGCTACCTATGTAGCTTAAAGTAGGTGAGTGTGTGTATTTACAGATTGTCAGCAGCATTTCCTTCCATCCTCTGCCAGGTACAACGAAATCAAATTCTATGGTGGGACTTGATCATGAGAATTGATAGCTTTAAAGATAATCCTAACTACTGTCAGGGAAATAGGGGCCATTTTATTTCCAAATACAGTGTATACAGTTGGAACTGCAAACACATTGGCTACCTAGTGATCTCAGCTATGGCTCTCCAGTTGATGTGGGCTTCCCTAAGTTTTCTTTTTTGAGGCAGGGTCTTACTGTGTGGTCTTGGCTAGCCTAAAACACCCCCAGTAGACTGGGGTAGCCTTGAAATCACAGAGATGAGATCTGCCTGTGTCTGTCTTCCGAGTGTTTGGGCCAAAGGTGTGTACTGCCACACCCAGATGTCTATTTGTATTAACCTCAGAGTTGTCATGACTACTGTGTTCTCAAGCGCTCTCCTTCCATCTGCATACCCTGTTTTTCTACCTTTTAAATATGTCTAGGATTCCATTGTTTTTATACTAGCATCTTTTACTTATCTCTGAATGGAAAACAAGGTTTGAAAGATGGCAATCCGGCCCACTGGCACAATGAGGAAGTGCAGCCCACCTCTACTATCAAACAGTAAATGCACAGGACAGAGCAAGGGCAGGAAAAAAGAGTTCTTGGAGTGGTGAGTGAAGGGACCAGGCAACAGAGAAAGTTCTACAATACTATGTGTGGTGGTTTGAATAAGAGTGGTCCTCATACACTCATACATTTGAATGCTTAGTTATCAGAGTGGCACTATTTGAGAAGGATTAGAAGGACTAGGGGGTGTGGTCTTGTTGGAGGAAGTGTGTCACTAGAGGTGGGCTTTTAAAGGCCCATGCTAGGCTCAGTTTCTCTCTATTGGCCAGTGGATCAGGGTGTAGCTCTTAGTTATTTCCGCAGTGCCAGACTCCTGCCATGATGATAATGGACTAAACCTCTGAAGTGGTAAGCAAGCTCCAATTAAATGTTTTCTTTTATAAGAGTTGACGTGGTCATGGTGTCTGTTCACAGCAACAAACAGGGACTAAGACATAGGAAACTGATTCAGGAGTATTGTTAGTTTTAGGGCAGCCTGACAAAGTTAGTAAATAAATAGACAAACAAATTTCTCCTTGGCATCTTAGTTACATTTCTATTGGTGTGATAAAGCACCATGATCAGAAGCAACTCGGGGAGGAAAGGGTTTATTTCAGCCCACAGCATCATAGTTTATCAGTGAAGGAAGTCAGGGCAGGAATCTGGAGATAGGAGCTGAAGCAGAAGCCATGGAGGAGTGCTGCCAATGGTCTTCATCTCTTTGACTTGCTCAGACTGTTTTCTTATGTAACCCAGGACCACCCACAGTGATCTAGGCTCCCCCACTTCAATCATTAATGAAGAAAATGCTCTAGTCTACAGGCTGATCTGTTGGGGGCACTTTCTCAGTTGAGCTTCTCTCTTCTCAAATGACTCTAGCTTATGTCAAGTGGATAAAACACCAGTCCACAGGGAAACCACCAGAGGTAAATCTAGTTATCTGTAGTAGGGCCAAAGTAGCTGCAGCTGGAGTGGGTGATCAGACAGAGCCAGGAGTCTACTATAGGATGAAGCCCAGAGTTAGTAGCATAGATTTAAAGCAGGAACTCAGACACTAGAGCACTGATTCTCAAACTGTGGTTTTCTACTCTTGGTAAGCTTTTATCTCCAATATATTTACATTACAATTCATAGCAGTAGTAAAACTACAGTTATGAAAATAATTTTATGGATTACACTATTATATGTAATATATAGTATATAATATTATTGTAACAACATGAAGAACTGTATTAAAGGGTTTCAGTGTTAGGAAGGTTGAGGACCTCTGCACTGGAGTGTGAGACAGAGTCCTATTTCTAGACCTAGGAAAGCAGCTAAGACCATGGTCCAAAGGGCCCAGAAAACTGTTTAGATATTCAGAGCCTTCATGGGACCAGTGATCAGACTGATCTGTCAGCTGTCACAGTAGCTTCCAACCAAGGTCCCTTACATTCCTTATGACTAAGGGCAGGGCTGACCACAGTATCTGGGGAAAGAAGAATGATGCCAGTGTGACACAGTGGGCTCAGGTTGTTTTGTGGGAAGATGTTTGTCGGATGGTGTGAAAGACATAATTTCATAGCAGTTAAGAATATTGGCTCTGGGGTAGGATGCCATATGGCTTTGGGCATGTTAGGTGGTTGCTCTGAGTTTTGGTTTTTACATCTGAAATCTGAGGACAAGAATGCCTATCATGTAGATTTATGAATATAATACACTTTATATGGTGTGTAACATATGACAAATGACCAATGAATTGTATGGTAGTCTTTAGCTACAGTTGTCATTATCAAACTGGACAAAATATTGTTGGGAGGAAGATGGGGTTGGTGACTTAGCAGTTGTTGACTCCAAGAATAACAAGCAATGTATAATTTCTTCCTCTGGCTTCCGCTAATATATGACTGACAAGAGTGTTTAGGGCTGTTTTGATTGGCAGATGCCCTGGTATATGGCTCAACAGATTCACTGTTTTGAGGATCCTTCTCATAAAACCAGCAAGGATAATCCAAGTTATGCTGGCTTAACAAAGGACTCCTAAACTTCTATGACTTAAAGCACAAAGGTTTATTTGTTGGTTGATGACACATTTCTACTTGGGGTTAGCAGGAAGCTCTATACAGTGCATTTCCCATTCTGGGGCTAAGGCTGATGGGATAGCTCCTGTCTGAAACATGGCAAATTCAAAAAGGGGAATGACCTAGTACTGTTCGCAGAGCTTCCATCTGGAAGGTTTTACTGGCCAAAGAAAGTTCATGAGTCACAGCTTATGTCAAGGGTATAGGCAAAAGTCCCTGTAAGAAGAACTGAAAATATTCAACACACAGGAATAATGGTTACCACTCTCTCTTAATTTCCCACTATATTTTTCAGGGAAAATAGGCTCACTCTGTTTGGGGCCACTCATGGTCTTTTCCTCCTACAATTTCCCCCTGATGCTAAGAATAAATTTAGCATCTGTGGACACTAGGATGAACCCATAACTCAAGTTCAGCAAATTCTAGTGGTTCATCATTCAACAGCCATTGTTCAAGGGATGGCCATGTGACCAACTGAGATTGTTCCTAGTAACGGTGTGTAATACAAATAAATAAACAACACAGAGACAGATACTGGGGTTCAACCTGAAGGTCAGAGAAGCAAAGCAACCAAGCTACCAGAGAGCTCCTACCTCTAAAAGGGCTGGGGTGTTCTTATTCTCAGTATGGCTGGAGAATGAATGCCTCCTATCTTCAGTGTGGATGAAAAATGAATACCTCCTATCCTCAATGTGGCTGGAGAATGAATGCCTGATACTGACCTTGCTCCTGTTTTATTTGCCTCCCTAATCTGGGATTAAAGGTGTGTAATTCCTAGGTGCTGAGATCATCTTTGTATGAGCTGTTTCTCTTTAGGACTGGATCAATCTTGTGTAGATCTGGGTGGCCTTGGATTTACAGAGACCTGTCTACCTCTTAATCCTGAGTCCTAGGATTAAAGGTTTGTACCACCATCTCCTAACTTCTGGCTATTGGGATTACAGATGTGTGCCTGGCTTCTATGGCTTGTAGCTGACTTTGCTTTCTGGATCCTCAGGAAGGCTTTAATAAATTATAAATAATATAACACGGCAATGGTGAAGGAGGAAAGTACTGTTTTCTCTGAAGATGGAGTTGGGAGGATGGAAGCATGCTCTCAGTCCAGGACTCCACTCCTTGGTAGTTAAGCAGAGCCCGAGGACACAGCTAATGGATAGAGTGAAGGGGAGTAGAGGCAGAGACCCACTAAAACCAACTGGTTCCCAGGGCCTCTCACCTCGCTTGTCACCCTTGTAACTACTTTCCTGCATCGAATGGCCTCTGTTGTGAGGACCTGAAACACATCTGTTTTCCATGGTTACAGTCTTCATTCATTAACTGATGTTTGGTGAGGGAAGTCAACACATTTCCTCATTGGTTTGAGTCTCTGTTGCTCATAACAGCACATCTGGACAGATGCAGTGGTCAATGGGAAATGAGAAACTGACTTGATGGCAGTTCCTGTTTCCCTCACTCTGTTTTCATTAGAGTCCTTAATTACTTCCTTTCTGCAGTCAAAGAAGCAGACATCCAGACAGGGTAAGTGGTTTTTTTGCTCTTTCTCAGGCTTCTTTTCTTTAAAAATATTTATTTATTTATTTATTTATTTATTTATTTATTTATTTTGTGTGTGTGTGCGTGTGCGTGTGCGTGTGCGTGTGCGTGTGGTGTGTGTGTGTGTGTGTGTGTGTGTGTGTGTGTGTGTGTGTGTGATGAGTTTGTACATGGCCAGGAGGCTCAGAGGAGAGCATCAAATGCCCTGGAGCTGGACTTCCGGAAGATTTTGAGCTGCTTGATGTGGTGCTGGGAATCTAACTTGGGACCTCCTGGAAGAGCAGCAAGAGCTCTTAACCACCCACCTGGCCATCTCTCCAGCTCAGATTCCTTTTCTTGAAATGGAAATTGACTCAGGAGGATTCCCACAGTTGTGGCTCAGGAGTGGCAAGTCTAGAAAGAGGGTGAGGAGTGAGGAAGGCAAGTGTACACGCAGTCCTGACATGGCCTCAATGCTGGGTATGCTTCTCCCAGCCATGACTCTCAGGAAGGGAAAAAAGCCGTGGGAAATGAGCTACAGGCATCTCTACTCACTGTGAGCCATGTCAAGCTCTTGCTGCTAATTGCTACACATTTTGCTAAAGGTAGTAAATAGGAATTATTTCTGTGTCCTTAGAGGCCCAGGCGCCATTCAGTATTCATGGCAAATATATCACGGAGCTTCATAAGAGAATCATTTTAAAACAAAGCTTGGTCAGCTGTTTAATAATTTACTGATAGTGACAGCAGGGAGAATATCTAATAACCAGTGAGATTGGCTTTCAAATAGAAAATAAATTCGTGTGAGAAGAGTTGGAGGAGGAACGAGAAGGGGGTGGGGCGCGGCACATTATTAGCTGTGAGGAAATGTTTAACGTTTGTCAATTGCTGATTGTTTTTGGAATCCCATCAGGATACCGAAGCCCGATTGTGAAGAGGTTGCACAGTTCTGTTGCATTGATGTTCTTCTCCTAGGAAACAAGAATTAGACGGACTGATTGGTCCCAAATCCAGGTTGCAGAAGGAGAGACTTTGACTCCACCAGGTCCTGGGGTGGCATTGACTCTTGTCAATCTGGGGACATTTTCTTGGTACTGGGTGCTTTCTGTGATCATGATTATGTCTCAATTGTCTGTGGAGCAGGTGAGTATTGCTAAAATTCTTTCCCCAAGGGAGAGGCAAACATTGTCTACTTCTTGTAAGGCTGCAACAACAACCCAAGGCATGACCCATGAAATTCACCCCCTGGGAAATGAGGAGTTTACAGGGCTCATATATAGAGTATAGGTAAGGAGTTATGTAGGGGGATATGGATGATCCCAAAGAAGATGGATTAGGGAGTTAAACTTAGCATCAATAATGGATTCCCCAAGGCTGCATAGAGTCTTCTTCCCCTTGTCTGCAGCCTATGTACTTTAAGACTGTGTGTAGTTAAGGCTAAACTGCATACAAATGCCTGGGAAAGGCTGGAAGCTCAGAGTCCAGTGACCTCAGTCCCCTCCCTCAATGAGAGAATGCCATCAATCAACAAGTCCAGCTCTGATGATATTTGTATAAGACATTGCTGTTCTTAGGAAGATGGTGGTTTGGCTAGGAGGACAGTGATGGGTATCACTGAGGGCAGAGATGTCCGGAAAGCAAGGGCTGAGGCCAAAAAAAATCAGTTCAAGTTGTGAGTACATGTTCTCCTGCTCTTGGGAAAAGAGGGCCCAGAGCTTGTTAGAGAGGTTCTGGCTGCTGGGTAAACTGGATCTTTTTGCTTTTTCATATTACACAGGTTCTATAGAAATGTCTATAAAATGGAATGGAGGTTGAGACATATAGACTCTGAGAGCCCTGCTGATTCAAACATGCTTGGCCCATGACTGGGAGATGCAATCACAATGACTTAAAAGGTCCAGGACCTTCTGGAAGGAAAATAAAACCTAAAACAGTATCAGTCCCTATTCACTGTGCCTTGTGCCTCAGTTCCCTCACCAGGAAGTGGGAAGAGTTGGTGAACTATGGGGCTGATGGTGACCACATGGCTCAGGATAAGCACACAGAAATCCCTGACTACCAACAGCCCAGAAGTAGAAGGCAAACCCACATTAAAGAGCTCCTGAGATGATCCATCTTCAGGCCCCAGTGGCAGAGAGAGATTGTAGTGTTTTCTGTAAAGGAATATTGCATACCCCTGCACAGTCCTTCAGCCCCCTTCTCAGAACGCAGGGTACCCTGTCCTCGAGACATTCACCAAACATGTCACTCCAGAGACAGGCTCACAGATACTGCAGCCCATCTCTGTTTCCAGGTAGCAGGTTTTTGTGTCTTTATATGCCAAGTTTGCAATCTCGATTCTTCATGGCCATTTCAATCAGTTGCCTTCAGTTATTAGTATTTTTTTTAGCTTGTACACATAATGATTTGTCAGCAGTTTATGTGCCAGGAGAATGGCTGCTAACTGTGTGGACCCTGACCTGTCACGCTCATGAGCCATCTCCACGAGCTTGGAGTTCTCCACCTTTCTCTCAGCTGGGTCACATGGACAGGTGATGGATTCACTGTCAGCATTCTGGGTAAAATGTAGTTCTACACAATACAATAAAATAGTCTTTAAGGAAAAAAAAACCTGTTTCCTGGAACTTAAGAATTATATTCATTCTGCTGGGCCAGCTGTGGAGTCACTGGCTGGTTGAAAAACCAGCATCCATGGTTTGGACAGAGGAAAGGGAGGCTGTGTAGAAGTCATACGGTCTTTTTAAGTGTGGGGTTTGGGATGAATGTTACACAGAGAGGAGGAGGTAGAGGGTACAGACCCTGGGTAGCCGATTAGGTTGTTTTTGCCACAAGCTACAGAGGTTCAGGGGCATTTCGATGTGCACGGGAAGTAAATAGATGGTACTGGACTATCTAGGAACACTGGGAGAAAAATGCCCTCCCTGTTCCACACAGTCTTCTGGGTTCAGTTGTTACAGAAGCTGTCTTCAGTACACAAAGGTGGATGGTTATTTAGTTTGGTTGTTTTTGTGTGCCCTTCCCTAACTGTTGGCACAGATTGGTTCAGGATGTGGAATGTGAACCACATTAGCCCATCTGTGTGTTCATTGGGTCTGTGTATCGGAGAGAGTTTGAGAGAATAGTACATGAAGTCTCTCTCTCTCTCTCTCTCTCTCTCTCTCTCTCTCTCTCTCTCTGTGTGTGTGTGTGTGTGTGTGTAGGTGTTGTTCCTCCAATGCTACCCACCATTTTATCATTGTTGTTAGAGTCTCTCACTTGCCTGGGACCTCATCAAGGAGGCTAGGCTGGCTGGTCAACAAGCCTTAGGGATCCATGTTTTTGCCTCCCCAGTGCTGGGATGATAAGAATGTGCCATCACTTCTAGCCTTTTTATTTTATTTTTAGTTATAAATTTGTTATCATCATTATTATTATTGGGTGTGTATGTGCATACTCATGTGTGTGTGCTTGTACACACTTGAACACATCATGAAACATGAGGACAGATTTGTAGAGGCGGTTCTTTCCACCTTTATATCAATTCTTCGGATCAAATTCAGGTCTCCAGGCTTGTGCTTGCAAGGCAAGCACTTCACTGACTGAGCCATCTTTCCATCCCCAGAGTTCTCATTTCTTGATGGAGGGTACCAATCTGTGAAGATGATATTCAGAGCAGTCATTGTTCAGTTTCTCTAAATACTCACCCAGGGAAGGATAGCTAAGACACATAGAAGAAAAGGGAGAAAGAAAAGAGCAGGGAGGGAGAGAGGGAGGGGATGCTGAGAAGGAGCCTGGCAGGCTAGTAAAGGCTCTGGTCCCTTCATCATGGCTGTTCTCTGTGAGGTACTTCTAGCAGTCTGACCACAATAAAGTCTTCCCTGGGTCTGTGCCATCCTGAACAAACCCATCCTCTTGCGTTCTTTAATGAGAGTTCTCTGGGCTCAGTCTGATACACAGGGCAAACATCCAGGCTTTCCCCCCTAAGTCCTGAGTTTGTGAGCATGAGGTGACTGAGAACTCGTGAGTTATTACTGAGAGTATTTGGTTCCTAGGATTTGGGACACCTGCAAAGTGTCACTCTGGAACTTCTCATCCTGAGAGCCTGACTATGGGTTCTTTCGGATGAGCTGGATTCCTTGCAGATCTTTATAAATGGGCATGGATTTTTTTGAGGGGGATAACTCAGCCTGTATGTATTTGATCTTGGCAGGTAAATTTGGCCATGGCCATAAGCATTGTTTATTGAGAGTTAGTTGGGGCTAGCTAGGCCTTGGAGACCTGAAGGTGTAAGAGACACAGTCCTGGCACTCTCAGATACTGCTACATATGTGGCGACAGCAGACCTGCAAATGGAATGATGGGAAATTCCAACAGCCTAGCCCATGGATGCTGCTGCTCAAAGTTGATCCTTGAAGGGACTGGATGCCCAGGTAAGGATTTTGACTCTGGCATCCCAGAGAGAGAGGGCTGCACAGGCAAAGGCCCACAGGGAAGGAATGGGAATCTGTCTTGTGTGGCTTGGAGTAAAGGACATATTTGAACAAGGTACAGAGCAAATAAAACTGGAGCATAGAACAACCATCATTGAAAGCCTTCAGTACACCCTGGTCTGTTTGAGCTACTCTTTCAGGTCCCTGAGCGTTTGCCCAGGCTATTCCAGTACCCCAGATGCCTTTTCTTCTCTACTTGATAAAGACTTCCCTGGGGTGGGGGTGGGCTCAGGAAGACTGACCATCCATTAGAAGGTCCCATTGGTTGTAGTTAGGGTTGTGGACTTCATGCAATGGGCAGCAGGGCAGTATTATGGGTTCTAAGCTGGTAAGTGACCACTTGTGGAGTATCTTCTAAACAACCATCATGACTTCTGTTTGTGGGAAGGGTTGGGCAGGATGACAATAGAGGCAACCAGGAGTTAAGGGTGGAGTTCTGTGGACAGAGAGGAGTACCAGGTTTAGGTTTCATTGCGATGAGTTCTATCTGTATCTGGAACCGTCTGGAATCCAGATTTCTAGCCAGAGAGTTGTAGGAGGGCTGAGACTACCAAGAGTAAGGCTCTAAAAAGGTACTTAGCCAGGCGGTGGTGGCACACCTTTAATCCTGACACTTGGGAGGCAGAAGCAGGTGGACCTTTGAGTTCACCTTCTCTACAGATGGAATTCCACAATAGTGAGGGCTACACGGAGATACCCTGTCTCAAAAATAGTCCACTTTTTTTTTTTTTTTTTTTTTTTTTGGTTTCTCAAGACAGGGTTTCTCTGTGGCTTTGGAGATACCAGGCTGGTCTCAAACTCACAGAGATCCACCTGCCTCCTGAGTGCTGGAACTAAAGGCGTGCGACATCACTGCCCGCTGTCTCAAAAATAAACAAACAAAACAAACACAAAACCCAACCAACAAACAATAAAAAGTTACACATCCAACCCCAGGGCACCAGGCTACTGTGTAAGCACTGGCTTTTTCTCCCTAATTTTTATCAGGAAAGCCACTTGGTTGGAAATAACACCAAGACTTGAGCACTGTCCTTTCTCCAGTGTGCTGTGTGGTCTCTCAGTGAGAGCTGAGGATGGGGTCACCTGTGGATCTGGACAACCCCCACTGTCCAGCAGCATCCAGGCAAATGTGAGCAGTGAGCCTCCATGGCACATCGCTGTTTCCTTTTTAATTAAGAGAAGCAGCTGCTTCATAGACTCCCCTTGGGTAAGATGCAGAGATACAGTCCGAGCTATAAATTCAGGATGCCCAGGTCTACTTGCCAATGGTCTGGACCACATACTGGTGTTTTGGCTCCAAGAGAAAGCAGCTGGCTCTCCATGCTAAGCTGCCATCCAGGTGTCGGGGAGAGCTGGCCTGGGAGTCAAGGCTGGGGTGGGGGATGGTGAATCTCAGACTTGGAGAAGGAGGAAAGGGCGGAAAATGATCTCTTGAGTAGGCTAGACCCCATTCTAGGTGTGTTTACATTCATTAGTTCCTTAATTCTCACATCAGCTCAGTGAGGTGAGGATAATCACTCCAATTTCACAGATGGGGAAACAGATTTGGAGAGGGAGAGTGCCTGGTTTGTGGTGGCTCAGGTAGTGAATGGAGGAGTGGGCAGGTGCTGAGACCCCCTGGGGGAGGGTGTCACTCAAATGCAGTGGCTGAGAAGAGGAGCCAGGTAGGGCAGGCCTGGGGATGACAGCCAAAGGGAGGTATGTGGAATCCATGAGTGCTTCCCTGGCATCCACCCAAACGCTCAAGGAGGTGCGCACAGCTGAGTGTTCTGGGGGGGGGGGGAAGAGCCAGCTTAGGAGGAAAAGATCACACTGAAGCAGGGTTAGTTGGGTATAGGGGAGGTCTTTCCACCCACAGGGGTCTCTGGCTAAAATTGGATGTGTTTATAAAGGCCTTCTCTTAGACAGCAAGATAATTGGCTGATCCACGCCTTTAGAAACCCAAATGGCTGGGTCAGGAGGTCACTCTTGAAGCATACTCATGAGTTCGAAGTTGCAGTTGGCTTGTTTATATTTTGTCTTTACAGACATCATTAATGCATATTAATATCCCTTCCATCAAAACACGACTCAAGCCGAACTCCTGGCTCTGAGAGTGCACTGTGTTCATGGTGACTCTGCTAATAGAAAGGTTAACTTGTATTTTTGAATTATTGATGGTTGCTTGTTACTAATTTTTTTTTCCTCAGAAAGGGAGGAAATTATTAATGAAGAGATCATTGCCAATGTGTCTGACATCTATTAATGGTTTCATCTTGCAACCAGATTAAAAGAGACAGCTGGTCCATGAATTTATGCGTGGAGGCAGCTCCAAACGTGCTGACAGCTCCTTGGGAGGGTGGGGCCTGGGCATCCATGTGGCCATCTCTTGGTTAGCACAGCTCTGTGTTAGGGCTGTCAGAGGTTTTACTACAGAAAGAGCAAACGTCAAATGGCCTCTCTGCTAACATTCCCAAGTCTTCTGTTACCCTGGGAGCCCACGAGTATCCTAGCTATGCCACTCCCTCACTGGCACTTCCTTCAGGAGTGTGTTAAAACAGAGATTCCCAAACTGCACATGCATCAGAATCCCCTGGCAAGCTGTCCAATGCAGAGTCTCAGGCTCCACTCCAAATTTTTCCATAGGGTTAGGGTAGGGCCTGAAAACTTGGATTCAAATGTGTTCCCAAGGGAGAGAGGGGGAAAAGAGAGAGGGAAGGAGAGAGAGAGAGAGAGAGAGAGAGAGAGAGAGAGAGAGAGAGAGAGAGAGAGAGAGAGAGAGAGATTTTAAGTCAATGGTGTCAGATTCTTCCATGAGACTTTTATCTAAAGAAAGGCACACTTTCTATAAAGGTAAGGACAGTAATGTCATGACTGCCTATGCAAAAATAGGAACAGCCAAATTCAAATACAACAAATAAATGAGTCTGTGTGCTAATAAAGCTTTATTAATAAAAGCAGGCGGTGGGCTACATATGAGTCACAGCCTGTGGTTTGCTCACCTCTGCTCTATAGCAGTGTTTACAGATGTTTATGTAAAAAAAAAATCCACAAATAGTGTGTACGGCCACAACACAAAACTTTGTAACACAGACAATGGGTCATATACTGGAGAGGTGTGGCAACCTCTGCTATAGAGCAGTGTTAATTAGAGTTTTCTATTAACTAACATTTGTAGCCTCTGAGCACTTGAAATATTAGAGAGGCTCCGACTGAAATTTCATGAATTATTACCTAAGTAGCAAAGTGGCTACTTGTGTTCCAGAAAGAGGAGTACAGCTATCCATGGCATGTGAGGGGACATTTAGCATCTTTTTACACAGACTTTTGTTTTCTTTGTCTCAGTTTCCTCATCTGTAAGATGGGGATAACTCAGGAGCCACATCACTGGCCTCTCTGCATGGGTAAATGAGCTGCTTTGCCCTTGAGTGTCTTTTCCTGGTCACTGGTGGACTGGTCGGCACTGGGGCCCAATGAGTCTGGAAAAGAACCCATCTCTGTGTTTTACCGTCTTCTCTTTATCCAGGAGGGCAAAAGTCACACCTGTGGCTTAGGCTGCAGTGCAGCCGGTGGTCCCCAGGCAGGCGCAGCTCACTATAAGAGGGTGCACCAGGTTTCCTACTTCTTGGAAACTGCCTCTGAACACTGTTGACCCCTTCTAGGGTTGGAAGGGAAGTCACTGTGCAGCTAGGGAAACTAAGGCTTCTAAAAGTCTTGCCAAGCATCCCGTAGGGCTAATGGAATAATGGTCCAGAGGATGAGAGGCTTTCTGGTTAAGGAGCACTGACAGGTGATGCTGGGTGGAGTGCCTTTTCCCTCTAGCCATCACAAGACACCCCCAAGGCCCTACCCTTCCTTTAGCACTGGTACAAAGTCTGCCTTGAGCTAGGGGCCAAGATGAAGGCACACTGTGGCTGGGCAGGCTGATGGAGTCAAATGGCTGCTTCTCCTTTCTAACCTGATACCCTCAGCTCTCTGTGCTGCCCATGAGGGAGCTGAGGGATTGACCCTGGAGCTCTCTGGATCCTGGCCCTCTGAGAAACTGGCTCTAAGAAGATACTGAAAGCACCACTGGCTTTGTACCAGCTCTCCCCACCCCACCCCAGATGCATTTTGGGAACTGTCTTCCAGGACTGATGAGTGGAGAGATGGCACCCCCCCCCCCAGGTGTCACACACAGCGGGCCTTGACAACAGGTCTGCTGACCAAATTTCTCAAAGAGAAACTTACATCTGCCAGGGAAGTGAGACAGGACGGACCTTCCAGGCAGAGGGAATGGTTGGTTGGTGCAGCCTGGCAGTCAGGCCAGATGCCATAGCTCACCAGTCAGTAGGTGGAGCACAGGGAAGCAGAGCACTGGATGACAAACAAGAGGACCCTGGTTTGTGACCCTGCACCTGGTGCCATCATCAGATCATGTTCCATTAGTCTGTCACCAAGAAATAGGATTATTTTCCTTTGGAGCCATGCGACCCCCATTCAGACTTTGGTGATATAACATCCCCTAGGATGGGCTCAAGTGTTGGAGGGAGCATGTGTGCACGGAAGATGCCCTGAGAACTGCTGTGTTGTACTTAGAATGTCCAAGGGAGGGAATGAATTGACAGGAGCCCAAGGGAGCTGGGACAAGTTCTAAGCAGGACACAGCAGTGGCTTAGAGACCTCCTCCATCCCTCCTGGGTCAGCCTCTACCATCAGCCAAGGCTGAATCACAGCTGTGGGCTGGAGTCAGGCTTCTTTTCAGGCTGCATTGTAACTCATCTACCCAAGGCTAGCTAGGCCTGGATGGAGGTTGGATGGATCAAACAGTTGGCACTTTAGCTACGAGCTTCTATTCTCATTGTTCCCAAGGGCCAAGCATCCCGTGGCACCAGAGAATTGCAAAGGCTGTGGTACACAGTCAAGTGCACCATCAATGATAGCAAATGTAAAACAAAAAATTAGGGACCTCCAAGGCACCTTGCAAAAGGTCTAATTCCTAGGTTCCCCACACAGACCACATACCCCTCTCCCTGGAGTGAGGGCTGAGAAGCAGGATTTGGGGTGAGGGAAGAGGATCCTCTCCCCTGGGAGAGTGCTTTGACCAGGCAAGTGTGGGAGGCACTGGCCACTGGACAAGCTAGTCCTAGTGTTTATCTTGAGGGAAGTGATGGCTGTGAGGTGGTGGTCAGTAGTTCCCAGTCAGGTAGAAACGGTTTGTGTGGAATGACAAGTGTGGGCCAGGAGACATAAATGGGCTCATGTTAAATAAAATTGTACACCTAGGTAGACCTGGGTACCAGTGACGCTCTGCACATTCCCTCCCAAAGCAGCTCAGACCCAGAGCCCCTGGAAGTTGAATGTAGCCAGGGGCCCCAAAAGTGGGGCACCAGGGACTCTGGGTCTGAGTCAACCCAGCTACTCCCTCTTCCTTGTTGTTTGGGATGCTAACAAGGGAGTGGAGAGGAAGGAGGGCTTTGGAACAGGTAGCAAAGTCCTTACAAAATAGGAATCCCTTAAGCATCTCTAGGTGTCCTTATCCCTGGCTTTCAGAAACAAGACTGGCATCACTCCCCTGGTGGCAGTCTCTTCCATGGGATCCCTGAGCCCAGACCTGTGGGCTATGACAGGCACTGCCCTGTGATCTATGGTTTTACGTTTTCAGCCCCAACCATGTCTTTGTTCAGACAAGGACGAAAAAGGGGAAAGCTACATGGTTCTATCTCTTAAGAAAGGGAGACTAGGGGAGGCAGCTAGGGAAGGGGGCGAGATCCTCATACCTGTGTGGGGGGGGTGGGGTTAGGGACAAGAGAAAGAGAGAGATGCTGTGATTAAGGTGGGGTGTGTTGGACTGCTGACTAGGTGATGGGAAGAGGGAGGGAAAGGGAGGCAGAGGGAAAGAGGAGAGAGAATATGAATATAAGAGAGAATCTTAGGGTGTGCCAGAGACCCTTCAACATAGGTCCCTAGTTTTGCAAAGAAGCACCCTCTCCCGCAATTCACAGCCCCGCAGCATCCAGAGTAGATAGGACCGCTCTCCCTCCCCGCCTCACTGCCGCCCCCCCCGCCCCAGTTACCTGTTCCCCCACCCTTACTTCAAAGGCTGTTCCAGGTTTCTCTCCTCCCCCATCGCCTAGTACCTGCTCCCCCGCAGGGTAGCCTGTAGAGGATGCTCGGCTGGGTGGTGTGGCGTGGGGCGAAGCAGCGAGTACCCCGCGGATCGTGTGGGTGCAAGAGCGATGTGTGTAAGCGCGTGACTGCGCGAGCGGCCCCGAGCCGGCCAGCCCGGGAGAGGGTGCGTGGGGGAGCCCGCGAGTGGCAGCCGCGGGCGTGTGCCAGGCGCGGGCGTGCGCGCGAGGGTGTGTGTGCGCGGCCGAGGCGGAGCGCCCGGCGGGCGGCGGCGACGGCGGCGGCGTTAGGACTCGGGGACACCGCCCCCCGGCCCCGCGTCCCGCCCCCGCCCAGCCTCCCGCCTCAGTTCGCGGCGCGCCTGGGCTCGGAGCGCAACGGCGCTGGCTCCCGCAGACCGAGCTGAGCCAGCCCCGGGAGCCCAGCGGCGCGCACTGCCTGCAGCCGCGCCGGCGATGCGGGGCCGCCCCGCGCCCGCCCGAGTCCCGGCCCTGGCGCCCGCGGAAGGGGTTGAGCCGCTCGCCGCCCGGATGGGGAGCCTCGGCGCGCTAGCCCTCTGCCTGCTCCGGCTTCTCCTCCTGGGGCTGCAGCGACCGCCACTGCCCGGTGCCCGAGCGCAGAGCGCCGCAGGTGAGTGCGCCCGCGGGTTCCACGGGCCCCGCTCCTTTCCTCGCAGCCTCGGAGGAGAAAGTTGGGCACGATGACCAGGAGATGCTGCGGCTGGGTGGCCCGAGTCCCGTCCCAGACTCCGGACGCAGCTGCTGCTTCCAGGCGTGCCCAGTCTTGCGCTAGGTGCCCCCTGGTCCCCTAATCGCCTTACTTTCCAGCCTCTCCCCCACCACCCCCCGGGCGGGAGTAACTTTCCGCGGTTGTTGCGAATTTTTCCACTTGCTGCCTCCCACTTGTCGGAACCTGTCACTCGAGTGTTTTGGGGCTGCGGGATGAGGCGCCGCTTCTCACCCAGCGGGGAGCACTGTCACCCCGGCAGCTTCTCCGGCTGTGCGCGCCCTTGGAGTGGGGAGCACAGGTCCTTACCAGGCCCAGGCTGCCAGGGCGGTGGCTTTTCCTTTCTCCTTGGAGACACTGAAGATCATCCAGTCTTGTTCTAAACACGCTGCTCCCCTTAGCCTGTCCTTAACCGGTGGAGGTTCCCATGGGAGTGTTTCTGTGAGTGACCCGCACAGCAAAGCCCCCATTTCTCCTCATGGCATTATCCAGAGTAATGGGTATCCTGCTAAGGTCCTTTAAGTGGAGTGGCTTTGATCAGTGAGCTAGTGGGCTTCTGAAAACTTTGGGACACTGTGTTTTGGTTTGCCCACAGGCAGGGAGCTAGTTCCTCACAATGTGTCCCGTGTCTTCCTAGTGGTGAGTTGAGCTGAGAAGACCAGTCCCAGGGGTCTGTCTGATCACTAAAACCCCACTTACGGTAGGGCTTCCAAAGAGTCCCCCAAAGAGTGAAGGAGAGGTGGGGAGGCGATGTAGGCATGCCTCCAAGTTCAGAATCACCTCCAAGTTTCTTAGCACCTTTGGTTTCCCGGTGACCACACTGAGCTGATGTTGTAGGGTCTGAGGCAGGTTGAGACAAGTCCTCCGGACTTAGGAAAGGGCTCCGTTTGGATTGCTAAGCAACAGCTGTGCTCACGTAAGAAATCAGGGAGGGAGAAAGAGGAAGGCAAGACAGAGAACCTGCTGGAAGTGAAGGTCTTTAAGCAGGCTGTGTTTGAGACTGAGACCCTCCAGAGTGACATTCCGTTGGAAATGTCTTAGGTTTTCTTCCCTGACTTGATGTTAAAATGGAAACTGGACGTAGGATGCTCGAATGTTCGGGAATGGACGGATTGTTTCCGTGCCAGGGAAGTTGGGCGAGGAAGACACTCTTTTTGATGTGTGTGAAGCTGAAAGGCAGGGACAACAAGGGGGAGGGGGAGAGGCAGCCGCAGCACCATTCTGAAGATGCTGCACAGCTCCTGTTTTCCTCGCTTTGGGGTCTGCCTTAGGTGTGCTGTGTTAGGGAGATGGCAGTAGGATGCTTGGGGCAGTCCAGAGGACCCGGCTATGATTTATAATTCGGATTTAACTGTTTTCCAAGGCTTGGCTGGCCAGCCACATGTTAAGAGTACTCACGTTCCCGCAGCAGGAACCGGTTCGAAAACATTCCACCAGGAGTCTCAGACCTTTTCTGGGTAGCAGCTCTAAACCCAACCCGCTCGGAAAGCTGTCCAGGGCTGAACGCACGCCCGTTCCTTATACTCCCGCAAGGTGGCGCTCGTCCACAGCTGTTAAATGCAAATCGAGCTGCTTTCATCTCAGGGATAGAACTTCGGTTCAATTTTTAAATGAGTAATGTGTTTATTCAGCAGCCTTTTGTTAAAACATTTAGGGAAGTGTGAAGAGGAAGCACCTTTTCTTTGTTTGCTGTTCGGAACACATGGGGAAGAAAAGCAATTGTGGAGTACAGTTTGGGAAGAAATGGACTGTGAAGACGCCATATGTTTCCTTTGGTTCTACCTGGGCCCATAGCTTTTGCAAAGCTACAATGGCATATATTTAGCAAGCGGCTGCGTTGTTCCCGGGCTCCTTAAAGGAGTGGGATTAGCTTGTCTTGGTGGCTTGGTGCGTTCTAAGCCCCACTCATTTATAGAAATGGGGATCTTTTTTTTTTTTTTTCTATACATATCTCATCCTCTCTCTACTTTAACACTAACTAGATTGTTTAAACTAGATTCTTCCGGGGCTTTCCTTATGAACATCTGTAATTGTTGATGAGTTGATTTTTGCAATTGCTGACTTCTTAGAACAGACTTATCTTCTTATTTTATTCCTCATTGTGGTATTGTCAGAATCCAAATTTACTATGATTGTAACTTTGGTTTCTTTTGAAGTATCTTATTTTAAACTTTCCCCAAGTCTGAGTAAATAATGCATTTTAAAACTCAGTAGTGTGTTCTCCATATTCCTTTGATCCCGGTCTCGAAAGCAATTTCCATTTGTAAGCTTACATCTAGGACATAGAGGGATGGTGCCTTTTGCTGTAACTGTCGGTCACAGTGTCCAAAAGTCAGAGTCGGAAGCTGTCATCAAAGGCAATTTTCTTCTTCCTCACTCTAATGTGTGTTTCATGAGCAACCACAATTTTTTGGGTGATGAACTATAGTAAAAGGAAAAAATATTTTAATAATAGTCAGTAGACAGCAAAACATGATTCAGGATGGGGGAAGTAGATGATGAAAAAAACAGATAAGGGGATAATTAGTCTATTTATTAGTGGGCTTCAGTATTGTGAGTTACACCCAAATCTTACAGGGGACTGACTCAGGGTGGCAGTTGTAGGCAGTGTAGTCATTTAACTTGATAATTGCTGCCAGATACCTCTGGGGAACTGTTTCAGTACAGTTGAATTTTACTTTCTGTTCTGGATTGCTTGATTTGTTTCCTAATAAAAGAACAATTAACGTGCAAACCTGGCTTTGATTCTGTTCCGGCAACAATAGCAAACATGAAATAAATGTAGACTTCCTTCTTGGGTTACAACCTGTATCCTTCTCTTCTATTTCAGTTCCTTCTTGTTTGTTCTAAGCACGGTTTCCACAGGCTTCCTACTGCCAGCTGAGATGGTGTCTCCTGTAGTAGTATAACTGTCACCTTTCAGAGCCATGATCAGAGGACATTACAGCATCGTTCTTTCAAGCACGGGATACTCCCATGACTCTCTGACTGCGTGTTGCTGTGGAAACAAGAGCATTGCTATGTAGGCAGTGGTCCTTGATAAATATTTATCGATAATGATGAAGAGATGGTAGAGTCTCGAAGCAACCAGGATGGAGAAGGGGGAATTGTGTTTGGGAGGCGGCGTGGCTTGGAGAAAACAGTCTGAGTGTTGGAGCCTGGCGTTGTTCTTGGTTTGAATTCTACTTCTGCCTTTTGTACTAGCCGTGCCAGATTGGACAGGCTGTTTATCTTCTCAGACCTCCAGCTTCTTATCTGCAAAGTAGGGTAATTAGAGCCGCCTCACTGGATTGCGTGAGGACTGAGCATGGAGATGCATGAAGAGTGGGCACTCGGTCCAGAATGAGTGCTGACTCCGCTCCTCTCCCTTGGCATTGGTATGTGCTTCTGTGTGTACCCCAGCTGGGGTGCTTATGCCAAGCGAAATGAAGCATTGACAAGGAGGTGGCTGGATTTTCATGAGGCCTTTTAGTTTTCCTTTATTCATTTTTTTGGGGGGGGGGCAAGTTCTCGATTCCCTGCTGTTTTTAGAAAGAGATTTCAAATGAAAACTTCCAGCAGATATACTAGTCAGTTTGATTGTTCCAGGGTTTGTGAAAGGAGTGCTTAGTTTTAAGCATATTTTGATCTTTAATTGGAACCAGTTTAAAAATACAGCTGTTTATTATGCTAAAGTATGTGGATTTGCCACTGTTCCCTTCTTTTTACCTGCATTCCTCCTTCATGGTCAGGTTCTGTCCCTGCCTCTGTTCCTATCTGTTCTCAACCTTAGAAATGAAGTGTGTGGTGCTCTGGACCAGTGGGGGAAAGACAGTTTGTGAAGTTGGTAAATAAGCAAAGACTAAGAAAACATATTGCAGGCTATGGCATTCCAAGGAACAAATAAAAAAGCTATGAAAACAAGTCATGCCCAACAGGTGTTAGGGGAGTTGCAAACTCGGAATCAGGTTTAGAAGGCAGCACTGTGTGGATATGAGAATACAGTTAGGGTGTCTTATGGCATCTGAGAGGTGGGGTTGGGGAGAAGAGAGAAAAGATTCCAGTGGAGTTGGAGAGGAAGGAAGCCACAGGTTTTAAAAGGACTAATAACAATCAGATGTAGTTAAAAGGGACAGTGGTAAATTTTGATCCTAGAGTTGAGTTCAGGTGAGTCAGGGTGACTGGGTGGGTTCATAGAGCTGGGGTGGGCTTAAATGTGGAGAGAGAGAGAGAGAGAGAGAGAGAGAGAGAGAGAGAGAGAGAGAGAGAGAGAGAAAGAGAGAAACAGAATGGGAATTATTTATTGCCTATGGCTAAGAGTTGCAAGTCATAAAGAGAATTCTGGACACAGACCCCCCACCTCCAGTGGACCCATTGAAAGTGTATCTCAAGTGTATTGGAATAAATGAAGCACAGAGATGGAAGAGGGAAAACTTGAGTAATAAATAGTGTCCGTTGTGGCCTGTTTTGTCCCCAGATTTCTGTGTGATTTTACTTGACCTCCCCTATGTACATATACAAGGAGGGCTGCTCAGGATCCCCATCGGATCCATCCTCAGTGAGTCACTGATAAACGTTCCTGGGTCTGCAGGGCTGGGGACTGGATGTTTCCATCACCAGAGTGTTGAATGAAGAATGTCTCACTCGCACATCCGACCACTGCACATGAATGGGATGTGCATAGAGGCATTTGTGTTTTTTTGACTATTAATCTTAATCTTTTTCTTGTGAGCTGGAGGGAATAAAAATCAGCCACAGCATTTTGACAATTAGTTTGGCAATTTCTTTAAAACCCTAAACCTGCACCTGCTCTAGGATGAACCTCCCGTACTTTTAGGATCTGAGCATGAAAATATATCCAGAGAAAGATGGGAGCATGAATGGTCACAGAAGTATTATTCATAGCCACCCCAAATGGAAAATAACCCACATGCTCATCAACCGGTAAATCCACCTAATTGGATATTGCTACTAATTAAAGGGAGTGAATTTCAGGTAGATGCTGGGACATATTTCAGAAATTGTTTGCCAAGTTAAAGTGTCTGGGTGTCTTTCATATTGTAGGCGAGGCTCAGAAAAGGCAACCCCATGGAGATGGAGAAGATTGGTTGCCTAGGTGGGGCATGGGGCAGGGGTGCCAGCAAGTGGGTGGGAGAGAACTTTTTTGAAGGATGGGAATGTGTGACCACTGGGAGGTGGTCAGGTTCTTCAACTCTAGGAACTGGCAGATGTCAGGAGGATATTCTTACAGTGGGTGGCATGTTGTGGAATAAAATCTTTAAACCAGGAGCTTTCAAATTTGTCCAAAGTGTGGTGTGACCTTGAGCCATTTCTCTGCTTCCACATCCGTAAAGTGGGAATGCCACTGGGTGCCCAAGGAGATGATGGCTTACCTCCCTCTCATCAGTTTCCAAAACACTTGGCTGCATGGGATATTTGCCAGGCTTGTCCCTTTTAGTCTCTCTAGTCTGTGAATTAAATCTCCAACTAGTTGCCTCCCTACTCATCACTTTGGCAACAGTTACAATATTTAAAACTATCAAGTTCTGGCAAAGAATCTGAGCAATTAGATGGCCCTATGCGTTGTGGAGTAGTGAAGGTTGAAGCAGCCTCTTTGAATACTGCTTGGCAATGCCCACTGACAATGAAGATGCCGGCGCTTTGTAGGTGTCGTGGTTAGGTGGTAGGATATGAGTGGGCAAGGGGGAACAATCATTCAAGCCCTTCCTCGCTTACCAAGCAAAGGATATGGTAGTTTAGCAAAGTGTATATGCTCACCAGATAAGGACAGGTGTAGTGCTTTTTGGCCCCTGGGTTTCCAGCCAAGATAAACAGCTAGAGAGCCGAGAAAGCAAGCTCCATATTGATTTTCTGCCTATCTTTTTTTAAAGGCTTCCATCAACTCTCTGGAAGAATTGTGTGTGTGTGTGTGTGTGTGTGTGTGTGTGTGTGTGTGTGTGTGTGTGTGTGTGTGTGTGTGTGTGTGTCTAGGGATCAAGCTCAGAGCCTTGCACATGCTAGGCAAAGTGCTCTGTCACTGAACTACACACCCCACCCCCTGGTTTTGGAAATAGGGTCCTGCTTTGTAAGCCAAGCTGGAGACCTCCCTCTTCTGCTTCCCCGTGTACCCCCATGCCTGACTGGCATGCTGATCTAAAATCAGTATTTACCGGTCTTGCTCTTTCTGCCATTCTGAACTCACCTCAGACAGGATGCAGAACTCATCCCTAGCTCCTACTTATAGCATCCTCAAGGCCTGTTTCCCAAAACACCCCAGATTCTGCTTCACTCCTCTGTGGTTCCATTGGGTCTGAAAATGGTCATTAGAACAGAACCTGTTTTTGTGAGTCATTCCTCTTGCATGGCAAGAGGGTGTATTCATCTCATGAGGGCCATTCATTTGTCTCCTCATTATTGAGCAAAGATGAATGAGTTCAAATGAGTGAATTTGTAGACAAACTCATATCAGCAAGCATAAAAAACAATTTAAAAGTACATGATGTTGGACAGTCTTGACTTCCTCAAATGGCTATAATGATGACTTGTTCTACTCACATGACCACAGTTGGAGCAGTGAATCTTTCCCAGACCATCCTTTCTCACTATCTGCAGACATCTTTGAGTGACTTTGTTTTTGTGTAACAGTAGGCTGGATCTCTGGTTCACTTCTAGGTGTTCTGACTCAAACATACATCTAGGTGTTATTGAAAGAGTCCTGCTGACATCAAAGCCTGGATGCACATTTGTGATTTTTGTTTGAACACTAGCCTAGAACAGGAGCAAACAGACATCTAGTACAGTCAGGAATCGAAAAGAAAGACATCTAACCAGCACATACCCACAATCATTTATCTCTTGGATTTTGTAAAGTTGGTTTGAATGTGAGAACTTATTAATCTAATTAAAATGTTTGTCACATTGTCACACTCGGTGCTTAAAGTAGTACAGCCTAGAAATTGATGTCACAGTTTCTTTCTTTCTTTTTTTTTTTTTTTTTACCTTAGGCGTCTAGGAACTGGCCCCTCCATGTGTGAGTCTGGTGCTGGGGACCCCTGCCAGTGTTCACTGTGTGCCAAAACTTCCCAGAAAAAAGTCTTGCCCTGAAAGGGAATTGCATTATTTACTGTTGTGTACCAGGCTGGGTTGTTGTCTCACCATTTCTTTGCAACAAGAAGAATGCTGTGTGGATGGCTGAGCTCTCTGGTCCCAGCCTCTCACTGGATTCAGTCAAGGTGTCAATGGGCACTTCCAGGATTGTACTTTAGTGGAGGAGGCTCTGCTTCCTGGGTGTCCTACAAGGTTGCTGTGGGATTCAGCTACTGCCTGGCAACCTCGGTTTCTCATGTGCTAGAGGCTGCTCTCTCCATTCCTTCACACATGGGCCACTCTCAGCATGGGGCAGCTGGCAGCTCAGCAGCTGGCCTGGTCAGATTGACTGAGTAGGGCAGGAGAGAGCCTCAGCAAGGTTAAAGTCACGGTCTTTTGTAACCTAATTTTGAAAGTGACATCCCATTACTTTTACTGCATGCCTTTGAAAGAGGCAAGAAACTAGGTCCAACCTACACTCAAGGAGAGGAAGCCGCACAAAGGAGTTCAGAGAACCAATAGAATGTACTAGAAGTAATATGTTAAACTCTCTCTCTCTCTCTCTATATATATATATATATATATCCTATATATAATATTTATTTGCATATACTAATTGTTATAATTATATATTATCAACTATATTTCTATATTAAATTATCTAAACATTGTGACATTATTATACTATACTAAAATTGTATTATAGTAACTACTATTTAACATAACATATTACAGTTTTGTTATTAACACACACCATACCCTCATATATCCTATATATACATATATACATATTTGGAGATTTTTCATAGGAATTGGCTCACATAGTTATGGAGGCTGGTAGGTGTCATTTGCTATCCTCAAGCTGGAGACCAGGAAATGACCCCAGGGCAGGAATGTTCTCAGATACCTTGAGTCTACCCTTTTTGTGTCTCAGGAGTTGTTTGACTAGCTTTCTCTTGGTGATGCTGGAATTTTGGAGCAATTTCTCATTGCTTCCCTGTTTTCCTCAGCTGTGCTGAATCTGGCTGTAGAAGGTAGAGACACTCCTATTATGGTTTCTGTGGTGTCTAGGTTAGGGATGGTGCCTGTGGCTCCATGAAGCCTGTATAAACTGTACATGCCACACCGGCATCAAGGGTGCTGCCCTGCTCTGCTGTATCAGTGTTGAGTTCACAGCCATTTCCGTCTAATCTGGTCCCCATTTTGTTGAGTTCTGGATGTCTTAGCTGTTGTTAATTTATTCACCCCACCTTTCTTCTGTTTGATGTCTGTTTACCATCTTTAATTTTACCTTTTGTGACAGGGAGTGTGTGAATAGCTGTGTGTGTGGAAGACATCAGGCCAAGACTAAACTGTCTCACATCAGAAGTGGGGTGGGGGTAGGAGGGGTGACCAGTTATTTTCCCGAAGCTTGGAGCCCTTGAGAAGCCAGGCATGTTGCCAGCTCTCTCCCCACATCTCTGCTGGCTGTACTTGAGGATGGTTATCATTCCCTAAACAAAATGTTGTGGAACAAAGCAGAGGCCAGCTTTCTGGTGCTTTCATTGTGTTGTCTTGAGGGCACTTTAATTAGGTTTACTCAGGAACTATGGAACCTACTGGAAGCAAGGGAATGCAGAGATGCAGTTTAGCAGTGCAAAAATCCTTAACTACATCTACGTACGTACGTACGAAACAATTCTTTACTTCAAACACAAGTCCTATGCATGCATTTTGGATAGAGTGACCAATGTGACTTTTCCATTTTCTGCTCAGAAGGTGTCTATTCCAAGTAGCAAAGTAGCATTTCTGGGCTTGACCTTCTTGACATCATTTTTGGTGGTAGAATGCAACTAACTTGAACAAATCCCAGAGTTTCAAGGTCACCGTTGCCTATAAAATCTGTACATGTATTTTAAAATGTTCATTAGTTGAAAACTATAACCTGAGTCATTTGTAAAGTGAACTAGACAAATTCAAGTTTCTTGTGTTTCTTGTCTTGAGAAACATTTGGCATATATTTAAATCCCCTTGTGTATACTCTTCATTTTGCTAGTGCTGATGCATTTCTCAGTTCTGTTTCTATTTCCTCTCACCTGGAAAACCTTAACAGCTATCCTGTATCCTGGAAGAAAAGCTGGCTATCTGCTTCTTTTGGGGAACCAGGGTCCTAGTTACCTCCTCCTTCCAAGGTTACCTTTTCAGATGTTTATTGAGAAGCATCCTTTATGACCCATGGGTTTTGGGCTTCAACCTCAGACTTCTCTTTGTAGGGCTTTAGCTTTTTTGGAGATCCTTTCTCCTCCTCCTTGCTTTATCTCACATAGAAGAGTCTAGGAACTTTGCCTTGGGCTCATTGCCTTAGGCTCAGACTTAAAAAAAAAAAAAAAAGAAACCATGCTGGTTCCAGTGGTTAGATGGAGGACAGCAGCTAAATTTCACTAGACTCAGCTTCTCCTATGACATTTCTCATGTTTTAGACATGTTATCTCATTGACTCCTGCTTTGACAATAGTGATTCCTGATGGACATCTGCTTGTTAGGGTGTGCTCTTTGTTGTGTCATTGTTGGTTCCTGCTGGCCTGTCTTTGGGGTTCTGACAGGATACCCCCTCAGCTGCAGCCACTAAGAGCACCCCCTGTGCACATTCACTACATTCCCTTTTAAAAGGGCCTTGGCCACCTCCCATTCCCCTCTCCTGCTTCTCTTCTGGTCTTTCCTCCCTCCCCTGCAAATCTTTCTCTCCCTTCCTCCCTCCCTCCCTCCCTCCCCCCTCTCTCTCTGTCTTTTCTCTTCTGCAATCCTGTTCCTGGAGGCCGGTCTCCCTTCTCCCCTCCCCCTTTCCCATTCACTTTCCCCTCTGGTAAAAAACCCCTCCTTCCAAGTTCTGTTCCATGGTGTCCTTCTCTTGCATGCCACTTTTTACAATTACAGCGGCCACTCTATTTCAGATGCCAGTGGCATGGTTTTGGAACTCTGTGACCAAATCTGTGTACTTGTTTACAAAAATTCTACCAGTTCTTTGTTAAGTCCCAAAGCATAATTTCCTAAAAGTAAGTTACCCACTGAAGCTGAGACAGGTGAAGTCTATCTTGGTCTGGCCTTTTCTGGCATGGATAGCTATGCATTATGTTAACACTGGGTGAGTCCTGGTTATATTATAGCTGCAGCCAGAGTTTAGCTATGCCATTGCCTTTTAGTTTGTATGGTTTTTTTGTTTGTTCCTCTATGTAGCCTTGGATGTCCTAGAATTAGCTCTGTAGACCAGGCTGGCCTTGAACTGACAGATCAGCTTGCCTCTGCCTCCCAAGTGCTGGGATTAAAGGTTCGTGCCATGACCACCCAGATGGCTTTTTACAATGGCATCTTGCGTGATTTTATGGCAATAATCTGAGCATTTACTTAAGTAATATTATAGACAACAGGCTCTTCCTGTTTTTTTTGTATCAAACTCAGCATCTACAAGGTCATACCCTCTCCCATGAGCTGAAACAGCTAATCTTATGGGTGAAACAATCAGATACATAGTAAACATTGAAGTGTGTTAAAATAATTGAAGTATTAGAAGCCAATGGGTGACTTTATCCCTTATACTAGACAGGGAAAAAATGGCAGTAGGATACTAGCTAAGGGCATTTTGGCTTTGTCTGTATTATTCTACTTCTTTCTGAAAAGTAAAATATATTCAAAATAGGTTTGTTAAAAACAAGTTGATAACTTTTGATGCGGAAGAAGATAGGTGTTAATGACACTTTTCTTCATAATAGTTCAAGATTGAAATTAGTCTCTCAAGAGGCAATACTGGGGGTGGCTGGCTGGAAAGATGGCTCAGCCGATAAGTGTATTTGCTACTCTTGCAGGGGACCCCATTTTGGTTTCCCATACCCATATCAGGCAGCTCTCAACCTCCGGTAACTCCAGTTTCATGGGATCTGATGTTCTCCTCTGGCCTGCAAGGGCACTGTGTGCAATGCTAACTCCCAGTTATATCACTTACGCAGCAAGAAAAGTGAGTCTGAAATGATACTGGTGGAGTTTAAGATCTGTTAGTAACCCACAGTTGATAAGCATTTAGAGTGCATTTACAGTTTTTTTCCAATCGTCTTTTCAAAAATCAATTCAGATTTTGTTTCCTATGTAGAATACTTCATTGGAGGGTTGTAATGAGGATTTCCCCAGGGGTTCCTGGATGACTGCATCAGGTCAGGAGAGAAACAGAGACTGTTATAGACACATGGAGGTAGTTGAATAGGAGTTCATGGGTGTCTGTGGTGGGGGGTTGTGAAGTGCAACAGCTGTCCTCTCTCTGTACCCACTTCTCTCTTAGGACCTCCATGGAACAGATGTCATTATCCTGCTATGTCATGGAACAGACATAGCAGATGGGACCGCTTTTGGCTCTGGGATCATATGGGTCCTAATAAGGCTTTTTGACTCAGTCTCCTTAGTGTTTGAGGATACTGTAAAGCTGGGCAGCTTTTGAATCTATTAATGACCTGGTGACTTCTATGTTTGTTTGTTTTCTGTTTCTCTCTCTCTCTCTCTCTCTCTCTCTCTCTCTCTCTCTTCTCTTGTGTGTGTATAAGTGCATGTGTGTCATGTACATGTGGAGGCTTGTGTGTGTGTATATGTGTGTCAATGTTGAATTGCTTTCCAAGTTGCTCTCCGCCTTATTTATTGAACATGAACTTTAGAGATTTGGGTAGACTAGCTGTCAAGGACATCTCTACCCCTCAATGATGGGGTCATACCATTGCATCAGGATTTATTCTTTTAAGGTAGTTGCTAAGGATCCTAACTCTGTTCTTCATGCTTGTGTAGGAAGCATTTTACCAATCGAACTGCCACCCAGCCTATTTTGGAGAAAGGATTTTATGTTGTAGTTTAGACTAACCTAGAGTTCATTATGTAGTACCTGTTGGTCTTGAACTTTTGCTCCTCCTGCCTCTGTTTCTCAGGTGCTGAAATTAAAAATGCGAGTTACTATGTCTGACTTAACTTCCATGTTAAATTTTCTTTAAAAATCTACTTTCTGTGTGTATGAATGTTTTGTTCATATGTCTGTGAACCACTTTTGTACTGTGTCATGAAAGGCCAGAAGCAGATATTGAAACCCTGAAAGTAGAGCCTCTATGGGGTACGGACCCAGCCTGGGTCTTCTTAATTGCAGAGCTATCACTCCAGCCCTTCAGATTCCACATATTTAAGAGCTATAGTTGTATATTACTGACCTTAGGATTTATAGAAGAACCTTTTTTCATGAAAATTAAATCACTTAAGGTCTTTGATAGAAGTATATTAAAAACTATCTTTTTTCCCTATTGAACTATTTTGTTATTTGATGCTATTCATTTTTCCCCTCAAAGAGAATGAGTTATGAAGTCTCTAGGACCAGACCATGAAACAGAACGCTTCCAGGGTTGCTCATTTCTAGCTGCAGCTCCATCAGAACAGGCTAGTGTAGAATGAGACAGTAGGGGTTTGAGTCTCCTGGAATGAAGATTTCTAACCACTCCAAGTGTGTACAGAAGAGAAGAGCAGTTGGGTTCTATTGGAATGGAAAGTAGAAAACACAAGCTGTCAAACCGTTTGGTGAAATGATGGTGATAGAGGGATAATAATAGGGACCTGACTCAAAAGTTATGAAAAACACAGGTGCACCGGGGTGTGTCTTAGAGCAAGAAGGAGTCAAAGAGAACATTCCAGGAATAAATGCAGGAAGGGAATTGACTGCCAAATAGGGAGTGCTGACACTCTTGCATACTTCAGGTACTTCAGATGAGCCAGGCAGTTGTCAAGGGCTATACTAATTGTCACTCACCCCCTCTCCTTAACAGTCTTCAGATGTGGCCACATTTATGATCCAAATTGAAGAACACAGTCATTAATACTAAGCCTGAGATCGCCCACCTAGCAAGTGGTTTAGTCAGGACTTGAGCCCAAGTGACTCAAGGCTGGAATATCTGGTTGTAGTTAGCAATTTACGTTCCTTTTCACGTTTACTTTATGCACAGGCTGTGCTAGCTTCATCCTTAAGGGGGAAATTAGGTCTACTTGAAATTCCTGGATAGAAAGCCTGCCTTTAGAAATTTTTGGGGAGAATTTTAGGATGCCATTTACATTTTATAATCCCACCAAGAAGACATGGTATTCCCATATATTATATAAGAAATTTGATTTCCTGGAGACTCAAGGATTTGACCATGAGTCAGTTTATGTCAGTGGCTAGATTCCTAACCACAGTGTGGTACTGAAGATTTTTGTGGCAGTAAGAAGTATGGGAGAGAAGAGGTTATTTGTACAAGAAGCCTTGTTTCCCACAGGTGACTAAACTTTTCTGGTCTTTAAAAAAATGCTTTTCTTTTTGTTTATTGTCTTTTTAGACTAGGGTTGGTTTGGTGAATCCACATTGTTGAGAATAAACCAGGGCCTTCTGTGTTCTCTTTCCCCAGGCATCCTTCTTGCTCCTTTGGAATCATAGGAGAACTGAGTAAGGGTGAAGGGGAAAGGTACAGATCAGCTGAATGAACCATCTTAGTTTCTGGGCGGGACCATTCACTGGGCTGGGATCTCGGACTCTGGGAAATGGAGGATGTTACTTAGCCTACAGACATTCATTGTTTTCTCCTCCCTCGCTGTGGATGGGATGTGTACCGATGCGATGCTTCAAGCTACTGCAGCTTTGACTTCTCTGTCATCACGAACTGTCCCATTTCTTCCTCAAGATGCTTTGGTCAAGATATTTTGTCACAGCCAGAGGGAAAGAAACTTTTCTAGTCTTAATAGAAAAGAGTTTCACGGGCAGATCCCTCACAAATCCTACGTCAGTTGTACCTCTGGTTCTACCTGGGGGGCCCTGTAGCTGAGGGTAGCCGTGCCTCCAAGCCCCAGGCTATAGTCTTTGGTTCTCTGTGGCTCCAGCAGATCCAACAGTCTAGAAAAATGGTTTTTGCTTGGACAGATTACTCTTACAATTCAACAAATGCGAAGTTGAAGCTCACACAATCAGGCAGGGTCGACTTTGAGTTCACAGATGTATCTAGTGTTGAGTGTTGCAGCTTTTTCTGTAAAAGTCTCTCATTCTGAGATGAGGGGTCCTGCAGAATTTTTATCTTTGAATTTCTAAATAACCTCTTCCCTACCTTGACTCTTGCATTGTGAGACTAGCAATAAAGGACAGGTCAATCTCTCTCACTATCAGCTCTGTGACCACAGGGTTAAGGCATGGTCCCTAATATGCCTTTTGGTTCCAGGATGAGTCTTTTTGGTGGAATTGGGTTAGATGCAGATGGCCCATCTGTTCTCGTAAGAAGAAATGCACAGGTGTGTAAGGAGCAGGCTCAGCTCAGAGCTCTGACTTTGGACTCCAGTTAATGGTTGTTCCAGTCATACACTATGACCTTGAACACTTTGAGTCCTCTGAACACCTCCCTCTGGTCATCTATGAAATGAGGCTAATGGTGATGACCTGTCAGCGATAGTGGTGACAGATCCCTGAGGCGATACAGGCAGAGTGCTGAGCAGAGGGCCAGGCTATGGAAAGTGCTCAGTAAATTCTGTCCATTCTTGGTGGTATTATGGATGCTGGGAACTCAGCAGAGCCCTGTCACTGCAAGAAAGTGCAAGAGGAACTGGTTGACCAGTTGTTTTCATTTATCTTAGTTCCTTTTTCAACTCCTGTGACAAACACCATGACCAAGGCAACTTATAAACTAAAGCATTTGGGGCTCGAAGTTTTGATGGCGAGTCCATGGCCATTGTGGAAAAGTGAATGCCAGCAGGCAAGTAGGCATGAAACTGTAGAAGTAGCTGAAAGCTTATACCTTACTCACAAGTTGAAAATAGAGAAAGCTAGCCAGGAATGGCATGGACTTGTAAAATGTCAAAGCCTACCCTCAGTGACATACCTCTTCCAACAAGCTCAAACCTCTTCCTCCTTGACAAACAGTCTCACTAACTGAGGAGCAAGCATCCAAATTTATGAGCCTATGGGAGCCATGCTTGTCCAAACCACTGCACCGTTTGTCTAGGATAGAGATATTTCCCAAGACATGGGATCTTAATTGTCTATAAAAAAATTAGAAATTTTTTTGAGTATACAGGGTGAGCCAGTTACTCTAAGGTCTGTTTCAAGGCCCCAAATTCTGCTTAGATTGACCTCCGTACTCATGCTATGTAATATCTGCAAATTGCATGCGTAAGTTATATTTCTATGAGTAAAAAAGATTATCAGACATTTGGCCTGCATTTAGAATAGCTTTCTGTTCATTTATGAAAAATTTGCTACTAAAGGAAAACAAATTTTAATATCAATGTCTGAAGAGACTGTCGAAGGGATGATTCATGGGGGTTGGGTTGAGGTTATGGGATCCCGGAAGGGATGCTGAGGCACCTGGATGCCTGAAGCACTAGGGGAGCTTTAATCTGTAATAGGCCAGGAAGGAGATGGCCTAGTGGAGTCCCTTTTCCAACTGCCCGGAGATTCAGGAGGCTGCATGAGTGACTGGCTCCTTGGCCCCCTGGTTGAGGCACTGGGGTCCTATATAGTCTCTGAGTTCTTCAGGTGGGGAGTACAGAAAGGAGTTTGTCAGGCATGAGGAGAGGACTGGGTTCTTTGTCCTGCTCTCCTCTGGCCTCACTGGCTTTTTTGGCGTGGTGGCATTTCTCAGTGGAAGTCCCTAGATAGCAGTGTCAGCTTCATGTGGGGACTTTCCAGAGATTCAGATTTTTGGATTTGAAGGTGAAGATGTAATGATTTCACTAGACCCAAGATAAATGATAAATGGGTGTTTATTGGGGAACTTTTACACAGACAATAATAAAGAACCATAGGAGTGCTTCTCTGCCCTTCCTATAAGATCCGCTGACCCAAGAGAAAGAGAGCGCACAAGCGAGACCATGCCTTAAGCTTTCCCCCTTCATTTCCATCCACCAGAAGCCACACCCAAAGGGGTGTGACAACCATTACAGGTTCGCCAGCAAGTGCCATGGCTACAGGGATTCACTTCGGAATTACTGAATTAAAACTTGTAGGCTGGAGCTCAGCAACTTGTGTTTCAATGATACCCCCTTCAAGGTGACTTTGATGGATATGGAAATTTGAAAGCAGCTGGCCTAGAAAGCAATGATACATCATTTAAGGTGGGGGACCTGTGACCATTTAGGCGCCTCTTGGTATGTAGGTGTGTCATGCTCCCAGATTGATCCAGGGAGCTTTGTTGTCTTCAGTCATAGCACTTGGGAAATAATTGGCTTATTTATCTTAGTCTTTGTTTTTGTAATTATGTCCACTATAATTCATGTGTTATGAGGGTTGGACTTTTGTCCTATTCACTGCTGATTTCAATTCCTTTCCACAGTATGAGCTTACTGTGTATGAATAAGTCACGATTTCAGACTGGAATTGAAGATCATATGTTCTGTCTTTTATAGTAATAGTTGGTTTAGTTTACAGCTACCAATCAAACATCCTCAGCAGTGTTTCCCTTTTTGGAAAGAAAATATTATTGATGATTTATAGAAAAACTACCTTAAGTACCCCAACATGTACCAGAAACCATGGCACATGTGTCTGTGTCACCCCGTGTCCCATTTAATCTTCAGGGAAACCCGTTGAAGCTGCACCACCCTAAAGAAATGTGCCCAATATTCTCGAGGTTATGTGGACTACTCTCCCAGATGGCTGTTCACTGGCCAAACCTGGGCTTCAGTCTACCCCTTGCAGGGAAGTGTCCTATACATTTCAACATTGCACAAGATTCAAAAGACTCTTCTGGATTGTAAAGATCAAGTGCATCGTAAAGGAATAGTTTGGCCTTAAATATATTTTATCTGAGGTCACCCAGCGTGTTGGAAAGGAAATAGACAATGGAGTCAGACAGAACAGAACTAAGTCTGTATGTTCTCTGGCAAGTTACTTGTACCTTTCTGAGCCTTGGTTTACCATGTATCTGTCAGTGATTCTACCAGCTGGCAGGGGATTTTTGAGGTTTTTGATGATGCATGTAAAATAGTTGGCATGGGGCAGTAGCTATGGTGGTTATAGTATCTTGTAGAGAATTGGTAATTAATGCAGAAATTAGATGATAAATCTCAATGTCATGCATAGATCTGAGTTCACTCTTCTTTGTTAGGAAAGCTTGTTAGACCCCACACTCCCTGGAGACATTTTAATTCCCATCGGGACTGAAATTCTTATCATCCTTCTTTCTATGTGTCCTTGGAAAAATAATTTATCCTTTTTTTTCTGAGTCCCTAATTTCTTCATCAGAAAATGAGGATAATTGTGCTTTTCTCATTGAATGATTGTGAGTGTATTGTAAAGATGTAAAATAGTGAGTGGACAGTACAAGAATTATGATCATTCTAAGTGTGTATTTCCTCTGATGTGCAGGTATGACCATACAGATGTGGCCATGCCTCACTGGTGTATACCGACATGCAGATATGGCCATGTCTCACTGATGTATATTGATGTACAGATGTGGCCTTGTCTCACTGGTGTATACTGACATGCAGATATGGTCATGTCTCACTGCTGTATACTGACATGCAGATATATGCCTGGATTGGTAGGTACTATTTGGGAATGGTGAGTGGTAACCAGATACCCCTTCAAAACTCCTTTCTTATTTTCTCCAGAGCCCTGCTGTTTAGGAGGCTTGCCTTCTCTTAAACCACACAGAGTCTAGAAAATGGTCAAAGTGATGCTGAAAACACACGGAAACCTCTGGTCTTTTCTGCCCTAGAATCTCCTCCAGTGGTGAAAGTTTTATTAAAAACTTTTAGTAAGTTTTTTATCTGATTTCCTGAGCTCAGAGGGTTTAAAGGAGGGGTTACCTGCTGTTCCAGGAGAACAGGCTCACCAGGAAAGTAAATAAAAGGAGCAACAGCCTGATTGCTAGAGAAGAGGAGGAAAGCAAAAAGACACAGTAGTGAAGTTTCAATAAACTCAGTAGCCAGAGCTGCTGGCTCTGTGGGCAAGGATGTCTGTGTTTCTCTGAACCCCCGAGGTCCCACCTTACAGCTTTGCCGAGATCCTGGCAGTCATGGCCATAGTGTCAGGGGAGGAAAACAGGTGTGAGCTTTTAATACACTAACTCATTTTTTCTAACCTTGACTTATCAGAAATGACTAAATTATTTTGTCAAGTTCCTACAATTCTTTTTTTTTTTTTAATACTGCTTCACTTTCAGGCATATCATCCAAAACAGATCCTTGTTTTTCTCAATGGCTGTTAAGTCTTCAGTGACAGGACCAACCCAAGACCCCATAGGAAGTGAGACTTGGGAAGCCTCTGACCTGCTGTTAAGACCCTGATCCTGGGGTGCACACTATGGCCCCCTTATGCCATGCAAGAGAGCAGGGAAGTATGTGGGTCATTTTAAATGGCTTTCCTACATAGGTTGACTGGTGTTTGACATGATGTCTTCAAACTCAAGACCTTGGAGCCAAGTGTTTGAAGGAGTGATTTAAAGGACAAACGGTAGCTTTCTGGATAGTTCTGGTATCAGAGAGTCAAGTTTTCATAGGAGTAGCTTCAATGGAGGCATAACAAGTAGTGATAAAAGAAGATGCACAAAGGACAGTAAGTTGGAGGGAGCGAGCAGGGAATCTGGGTGGCATCCAGCACATAGTCAGGGGTCTGGGTACATGCTCACTGGGTGTGGCTGGATTGGTTTCCTTGGACAGCAGAGTTTCTTCTCTCCTTCCTCTGACTTTTTGATAATTTTACTTGAACTATCTCATCAGGAGAGTGAGTTTACAGCCTAGGGTCTCAGTTCAAAATAACATTTATTTTCCATGGGAGATGCATATAAGCAGTTCCTGATGTTTGGATAGCAGTAGATGAGGTGGTCACTGCCAGAGGACACTTCCTGTCTCTTGATGTCATTGTGACACTCAAATGGTCTGGGTGGTGTAGAACTAATTAACTGCACTCTGATTGTGGCACAAACCAGGCCAGGTTCTGTCATGACCTCTGTCTCTCAACTTAGAGATGTCCATGAAACAGTTTGGCGTTTCTCTTTGTCATTTGCATCGAAGGGAAAGAATGGCAGCTGATGTTATTAGCAAGAAAGACCTACACATTGGTTTCATATAGAGATTTCCTTTTTGATGAAATCAGCCTCCAATATATTTCAAATCTGCAAAAACTTATTTTTCATTGAGAATTTTATACAGACATATAATGTGTTTTGATCAAAGCCACTCCCCACTTTTCCCTCTCTGATTTCTCTCATCTCCCAAACTACCTTTCCTTCCCAACTTTATGTTCTCTCTGTCTCTCTGTCTCTCTCTTTCTGTATGTGTGTGTCTCTCTCTGTATGTCTCTCTCTCTATCTCTTTGTCTGTCTGTCTGTCTGCCTGCCTGCCTGTCTGTCTTTAACCCAGTGAATCCACTCAGTACTGCCTGTGTGGTGTAGGTGGTATGGGTGCAGGATCATCTGCTGGAGCATGAGTAGCCTTCCAGCATCTTTCCAAAAGTGTCTCAGCATGGGGAGGGATATCATGAGCTCCTACCCTGCCTATGTTGGGATTTCCATTGGCTTGATCTTGTGTAGGTTTTGTGCATGCAATCACAGCTGCTGTAAGTTGATATGTGCAACAGCCCCACCATGCACAACAAATAATATTTCTTTCTTTCTTTTGCAAGATCTCATATAGATCACACTGACCTTGAATTTCCTATCTAACTGAGAATGACCTTGAACTCATGGAGCATCTGCTTGTATTCCTGAGTGCTGAGATTATAGATTTGAGCTGCCACAGCCATTTTTATTTTTGTTTGTTTGTTTTCTTTTGTTTTTGTGGTTTTAGGGATTGAAAGCTTTGTGTGTGCTAGACAAGGACTCTGTCAGCTGAGTTGCATCCCCCAGCCTTCTAAATATCTGCATTCTTATGGCAGTGCAATAAGAGGTATGCACTGTCAATAAAGTTGACATCATGCTTTCCAGATGGGATGACCTGAGAAATCCAAATTGAAATGACAGTTTCAACTCTGTATTCATTAACTGTTTCTTCATAGCAAAGTCTACCCATTTAGCCACTTAATACACATTTATCATGTCCCAATTCTGTGAGCCAGTGATCTGGGAATAACTTACTTGGGTCCTTTGCTTTTGGGTCTCACAAGGCTTTGTTTAAGGTGTCAGCCTGGGCTATCAGCTCATCTGAGGCACTGGGAAAGGAACTATTTTTGTTTGGGAGTTGATGGTTGCACTAATTTCTTTTGCAGGCTTTTGGATTGAGAGCCTTTGTTCCTTGGGGCTGTTAGCTAGATGCCATCTTTAGTTCCTTGTCACAGGAACCTCTCTAACATAGTATCTGGCTTTATACCCCCACCCGGATGTAACAGAAAAGATACCTCATCATATTTACTATGTCAACTTGTTAGAAGCTATCTCTTAGTTCATTGTACACTGAAGGGAAGGGTATTAGGATATTGCGAGTGCTGTGGGGTAATCGTTGGGTGCCTTCTTGGAGCCTTCCTTCCATAGACTCAAACCTCAAAACCCCCTTCAGCATACTTTTGGCCCTTGCTACAAAAGCTTTTGGTTTTTTAGGTACAAGAAAGCTTGAAATTTAACAAGAAGACTGTAAGAGGGGAGTGGAATATCCTGATATACTTGCTGAAGTTATTTATGACAGTTTTGAAATATGTGACTTTCTCTTGGCATCACTATAACCTTGAAGTAGTTGGTATTTCTTAGAACAGAGAAAGGAATCAAGATTCAGAAACAAGCTTGATTCTGCTCCAGTCTTACAAGGGTTCAAAACTGTTGGATTTTAAAGACGACAACAAGCATTGAGAGTAAAGGTTTTGTAGGGCTAACTGATATGGTGACATTTCTTGTCTGCTGTGGGGAGGGGGTTAACTGGGGCTGGACCAACAGTCTAGGCTGAATATCAAGATATCAAGGCACAGAATAAATGGGTATAAAGGTCAAACGAGGCTCCAAAGTGGATGTTGGAATTCAGGGGACTAGAGACAAAGTAGGAAGGGGTTAGCTAAGAGCTGAGTCTCGTTTCTCTCATATAGGGCAGAATTGGTGAGAGCTGTATTTTTCTCCATTATTCATTCATGTCTCCCCTGCAGCATTGAATTTGGACTTTACAAAACCAATTGAAGCCATTGTACTCTAATGTCTGCCAACTACAAGGCCGGTTTTTCTCTCCTACCACCTTTGTCTGCACAGCTGTGATTGGAATTCTTTCAGTTTTCTCTTAGAGGATAAAGATGAGTGGAAAATGGAAATGTGAAAATGCAGGTACTCGTGGTAATATGTTCGAGGCAAAGATGGAGGCGGTCAGACGTACAGAAAGCGTGGACTATTTAGCTGCAATTGGTTACTGGTCAGATGGCTTCAATTGTGAAGGGAAACGAAATGAAAGGACACGCATGAAATGCTGGAAATGTATCTTCCAATTTCATCCTCCCAAGGCCAAGTTTAGTGATAGAGGGAAGTGGGAAATCTTTAAAATCAGGTGCAGAAAATCAACATTGGGGAAACGTAAAAACCTTCCGTGAGCCAAATGCAGAGAAACCAACATATCCATAGAGCTTATGATAGGAGAATGCCTTTCACCAGACTCCTTAATCAAGGGGACACTGTTCTGCTCCCTATTGACACACTTTAAAGGAAGTTGATGACACCATCATAACTTCCACACAACTGTCAAAGGGATATTTGAAAGCATAAATTAGAGAAGATCCCTCCCCTATTTCAAGTTGTTCTGCTCTGCACTCTGATACAAAGCTCTTGACCCAAACTACTGCCTTCTTCCTGTTAGATATGGCTCCTGTAATGTTCCTCCACCCCCTTTCTGCCATTCACTTATTTGATTGGGTTTAACCCAGGGGATAGTAAACTGTATCCCCGGGGCCTCTTCTGGCCTGTTGCCTGTTTTTGTATTACATGTGAATAAAGAATAGTGTTTCTATCTTCAGGGGTTATGAAGATTATATGAACTTTGAATTTCAGTGTCTGCAAAAAAAAATGTATTGGAACATTACAGCTCATTGCCATTTACTTCTGCATCATCTGTGGCTGCTTTCATGTTAAGGTAGTGGAACTGAGTATCTACAGTGAAAACCAAATGGCCTGCAGGTTAAAGTGACTGTAGCCTGCCCTTCATAAAGAAGGGTTGCTAGCCCCTGTTCTAACATCAGTGGGTGTCTTTCTCTTTCAAAGCAACCTGTAGCTACTTCAAGGCTTTTACTCTGTGTTCTGTCTATTCTTTATTTTAGATATAGTATTACTTGTGTGTGTGTGTGTGTGGTCTGTCTATCTGTCTGTGTGAGTGTATGCCATGTGTGAAGGTATCCACAGAAGCCAGAAGAGGGTGTCAGATCTACTGGAGTAAGTTACAGGAGGGTGTGAGTCTCCCATCTTGGGTGCTGGGAACCAAACTCAGGTCCTCTGTAGAGCAGCACCAGTAGAACCATCTCTGTAGAGACATCTCTCCAGACTCTCCTCCGCCGCCTTTGTAATTTCTATCTAGACGTTTGCTGTTCCTGTTTTCTTCTGATGTTCATTGCTTAGTAGCATCACTTACCTCAATGTCTTTTATTTCTTACTGGCTTGTTTATTTCACTTGAAACTAAAATAGACAAATAAAATTCCCTTTTTTTGATTGCTGTCTAGAAAGTGCCTGGCTGTCACCATGCAGAGATGTCAGGTTTAAGTTACTGCTGCAAAGGTCTGCCTTGGGGAGGGACGTGTAGTGCACTTGCCTCTAGTCAAGGGTGTTTCTGGCAGCCCTGACACTTTGCCATGCTTAAGGACGGGGAAGTATTGCTGCCTGGACTGAGCTGGTATCCAGTGGCCATCAGAAAAAGCTAAGCCCTTTGATGTGGGGGGAACTCCAGTGGTGGGAGGGGGGAGGGGCGATCATAGCAGCCCCAGACTAGAATCCCAAGACTCATATGCTCGCTGCTTCTGGAGGAAGGGACCATGGAGATGGCCCATGCAATCTGTGTGTGCAGAGAGGCAAGGTCATGCTTCCCAGGGATTGCTGAGGATGCTTTGGGTCATTGCTTGATGCACATGAACTTCAGTGACCCAGGCTGAGATAGCACAAAATAGCTTTTGCTTCTGTAGAAGCCCATGGCTGCTCTAAGTCTTCTGCTCATGGTATAATGGTTAGGAAGAGAACAAGTGGTTTGGAGTCAGATGTTGGCTCTGTCACCTGTAGATTTCTGGAGTGTGCCTTGATTTTCCTATATGTCAAAGGGATATAATGACAAGAGCCACTTCATAAAACTGATATGGGATTAAGAGAGTCAATAACTAGATGAAGCACATAGGGTGTATTCAATGCCAGCTGGTGTCATTACTATCATTATCTAAGTCATTGCCCTCTCATGCCTACAAATGATGTCTCAAGAAGGTTTCAACTCCTGATGTCAAATGTCATTTATGGAGTAAAACTAAGTCTCAGTATGTGTTTCTGTTTTGTCTGGTTTTCTCAACACCCCCGCCCCACGTGTAGCATGGTTATTTAATTACATCTCCCTGCTTCCTGCCCTCCAGTTTCCCAAGCAGGAGCCACCATATTAGCATGGTAATGTGGCAGTAATAACCTACCACGTCTGTGTAAATAAGAAACATCTGTGCAATATTTATGACCCATAAAACATAGTTACACTCTAAAATGTTGTTCTAATCCCAAGTAGGTCATTGTGATGGAGCCGTGATCTGAGGACCCTCCTGGGGCCTCCTGCTCAGCTTGCTGGGGTCTGTGCCAGCTGCCCAGATGGGAGTGGGCAGTGCCACATGGCAGTTGGCAAGGGGCAGGCTCCTGAGGGGATTTTATGTCCATCAGAGCAAAAAATGAGTTGCCTTTTTGCAGGACAAATGGGGTAAAGGTGCTTTTTATCAAGAGCAGCCAGCTTTTGGTTGTGTGCAGGGTTGAGGATCTCTGGGCATGGTGTAGGGAGTGTGGAAGCTTGGCATAGTGTCCTGACACCACGGACATTTGGTTTGTACTGCCTGTGGTGCAGTTTTGCAAGAGCATCCAGAAGATTCAGGATCCAGGTTGTAGCCCAATCTTAGTAATTGCGCATGGAGCCACTGTGGGTGATTTCTGAAATGCCTGTCATTCTCTTTGGTCTTAATTCTCTCTCTGACTTCCCTACTGATCTTCTCAGTGGTTCCTGGGCTTTTGCAAGCTAACTTTCAGTTCTTTTATGTGTTGTCTTTGTGTTCATGCAGGCACATGTGTATGCCCGTGGGAGTGTGTGCATGCATTTGTGTGTGTGTGTATATGTGTGTGCACGCAATCATGAGTGTATGTGTGCCTGTGTGTGCATGTGCATGCATTTGTGTGTGCATGTGTGTGAGTGTATATACTTGTGTGTGTGCACCTGTGTGCATGTGTGTGCTTGTGTGTGTGAGTGCAGGTGTGTGCTTGTGTGTGTGAGTGCAGGTGTGTGTGTGTGTGTGTGTGTGTGTGTGTGCACGCACGCACGCGCATGCATGCTAGGCCAAGAAATTGATGTCAGGAGTCTTCCTCGGTTGCTCTCCATGTTAATTTTGAGGCAGGGTTTCCCACTGATCCAGGAGCTCACCATTGGCTAGGCTGGCTGGCCGAAGAGCTGTAGTGCCCTGTCCCTGCTGACGCACGTGTACTGTCATATCTGGCTATCATGTAGGTTTTGGGGATTCAGATTCAGGTCCTTGTGCTTGTATGGCAGGGAATCTCCTGATGAAGGCATCACCCTAGACCCAGAACTTTTATGTGTGTTCTGGGGAATCAAACCTGGATCTTTGTGCTGGCATGGCAAGCACTTTATCAACTGAGTCCTTTCCCCCAACCCTAACTTAGAAATGATTTAATGAACCCGAAGCTCTTCCTCTTTCATTCTACTTGATGTGTCCTTAAAGTCTGCAAACTCATTTGCAAGTTTAGCTCAGGAGAACATAAACAGAAAGACAGAATTATCAAGTTCTGTGTCCTGTGAACAGAGTGTCACAGGACTCAGCAGGGTCAGATTAGTAGACACAGAAAAAAGTGTATACAAAAAGGACTTGACTGAAATGCAGTAAAAAAATTTAAAGTGGGAAGCTGGCCAGAGGCCCATGGTTTTCAGATTTATCCACTGGTGGTAGTACTTATAGCAATAAAACAATCCTGGTGTGATGGCACATGCCTGTAACCACAGTATTTGGGAGTGTGGGGCTGGATGACAGAGAGTTTGAGGCAAGCTTGGGCTATACAATGAGGCCCTGTCCTAGACAATGGAGGAGGACTGGGGGGAAGAGCTAGGGAAGGGGCAGGAGGAAGGGAGGGGGAGAAAGAGGAGGAAAAAGAGCAAATAAATCAGTCACAAGCGTCCTTCTTAGAGAATTGTCATCACAAAGTGACCTTCCTAGAAACCTCATGCTTAGCTTGGGAGCAGAATAGGACCAATGTTTTGCCCTCTAAATGTGGTACCAGCTGGGAGGCCAAGACAGTCTATGGGACTTCTAACAGTGGAACCAGTCATTAACCCTAGAGCACAAATGGACTTTGGGAGCCCATTCCCTATGGAGGGAGACTATTGTAGCCCAGATACAGCAAGGAGGACATAGGCCCTCCCCCAAACGATATGACAGACTTTGAAGGTCCCTGGTGGAGGGCTTCACTATCCCGGGGGATGGGTTGGGGAGATTGGTGGGGAACTTGGGAGGAATGGGGAGATGGATATGTAAATATGAGTAGTAATTAAAGAATTTTAATAAAAAAGGAAAAAGTAAATAAAAAGTATTTTATATACTTGTTTAATCGTGTGCGTGTGCGAGTGCGTGTGCGCGTGTGCCAAACCTGTGTGTGGAAGTTAAAGGACAACTTGTGAGAGTCAGTCCTCTCCTTCTACCGTATGTGTTCTGAGGAAAGCAAACTCTTGTCCTCAGGCTTGGTGGCAATCTCCTTACCCACTAAGCCATCTCACTGGCCCTGGATCTGTGTCAAAGATCTGTAAAGCCCTGCCCAGGTGTAACCTCTCCTTATAACCCAAAAGGAACCATTGTTCTGGCTTCTGAATGTAGTGTATCTTGGATTACATTAAATCCTGTATAAGGGAACATTGGACTTTCCCCTAAATTCTTTTTCTTGTGAGGTAGACTCGATGGTAGCGAGTGTGGGCTTACCTGTGGATTGGATTTATGTTACAATCAGATTGTTGATGTCCTTTGAGCTTCAGTTCATTTACCAGCAAAATGGGACTAGCAGGCTTGTGCTGGGCTACTCAGAATAATCAATAGGATACTGTGTGTGAGATGCTCAAGTCTGTCCTAGACAGAACCTATCTGATGTTTTATTTTTCTTACATCTCTCTGTGTGCCTGAGTGTTCCCCTCTGGGTCTGTTTTTCACTCTACAAATAGCAGGTATAATCATAAGGCCTCACCATGTGTTTATAGCCCAGTCTGGTCAACCTCAGTGTGGTCACCTTCTCTCAGATCCATGCTGGCTGCCTTCATGAAGTCTCAGTTGCTGTACGGTTTTCCCAGGACACCAAACAAATGGCCCTTGTGGGGGATTCCTGGCATGGGGACCTCCCAGCTCGTTGGTATTCTGGGGACTTCTTGCTTACACATAAGCATTTGTCTCTGGGCTGAGGCTGCATTGCTGGGTCGGCTGGCAGGTTGCACCAGGCAGGCCTGCTTCCTGCAGGGGCCTGGGGATGGGATTTTTCATGCAGGGGTGGGAAGGCAGGGAGATAGCTCATCTATGGATCCATGGCTAGCGGACCAGCAATATGCACAGCAGTGCTGGGTGGAATCAGATTAGGAATGAAGCCATCATGACCAAGGATGCTTTGACTTGGGTGCAGTAAGCCACGGGCCCATGGGTTCTCTCTCTCACTCTCAAAGTACCTCCAGAAAGGAATATTTTAGGAGTCACTATTGACATTGCCGAGTGTATTACAGGGAAGAGTTTCTCGGCAGCTGGAGTACAATTCCATAAACCAGAATGTGCTCTGTCAAAGGGCAGGCAAGCCACTGTCATCTTCCTTTGTGTTGCATGGCTGGAGTTGGGGAGATGAGAGGGAGAAAGGAGACTGCTGTTCTTCATGGCCAGCATCCTGCCTGAGGATCTGGCAAACATTACTCTGCAAATTAATCAAGACAGCTGGCTCTGAGAGGGAGATATTTCTGCTGTTTCATAGGTGGAAAACTTGAGGTTGAGAGAGGAGGGATCTATTGTCCCTGTGTTGGGGACAGTGCCACATTAGTGATAGCCTTGTAGAAAATATGGGGTACCTGCCTGCTTCCTTAGGCGGCATTCCCTCTGCTGTGTGACCAGTAGACCTGCAGATTGATTTTCAGCTGGGTCTCCTTGAAACCAGAAAGAAGGTATCCCTTCCCACCCCCACAAGTATCTCTCAGCAAGTGGCCAGGGACAGGAGGGCTGGTACCCTAGCTCTCTCACGGCACAGGTATGTGCCTAACATTTGATCTTATAGTTCATCTTCCTTGATTGGTTTTCAGTTTCCCTGTCTGAGAGGTGAATGTTGCCAGGCCCAGGGCTCACAGAAAATAGGGTCTTTACATTCCTAAGACAGGTAATTGGAAGTTCCCTAAGAGGCCCTTTCCCTGGATAGAGGCCTGAGAAGCACTCCCTGGCCTCAGTCATGTTCACTGTTGAATGGGTGTGGTACAGAAAGCATGTAATAATCTTAGATGAAGAGGTTTTGAAGAGCTTCCTCAGATGGTGGTGACAACAGAGGCTGGGCCCAGTGAGTGACTGGGCTCCATCGTGGTGAAGTCTTGTGCTGAGTGCTCAGCCTGGTTAATTCCTAAGGAGTGAGATATCAGTGTAAGGTTTTGAAAGCAAGCTGTGAGGACTAACCCTCCTGTAGGAGAGCAGGGATGGATGCTCTCTCCTTCCTGCACAGCTCTGAGAATGCAGAGGTAGAACCATTTCTGGAAGTAACTCCACAAGTTACCTGGCTCTGAGGGGCTGACTGTACTCTGGAGCCTGTGGACCCCATGTGCTTCACTTAATTCTTTTTATCCCCTTGTCTCCTCTGTACTGCGCTTGTTCTTGGCCTCCCTAGCAATTCAATCCCATTGAAATCACCGTGACTGATCACTATAATCTTTTTACTCAACCCCTTAAACAAATGAAGCCAAGTACCCAAAGAGAGGCAGCATGGCACGAGACTCTTAGCAAGGCGTTCATAAGGGCTATATTGTCTGAAACTACTTTGCATTATTTGAGAAGGACAAGTCTCTCTCTCCTTGTTTGAGCTCCTTTTCCTCCTATGATTCCCCCCTCCTCATTCATTATTGTTTTGTCTGTGATGAGCATGAGCTGAAAAACAGTTAAAAACAGTGAGGCTGGCGTCTCACAAGCCCCAGGTGCTGTCTTGCTTCCTTCAATGCTGCCATTACAGGCATATGTGAGACCATGTTTGGTTTTTACGTGGGTTCTGGGATTTGAACTCTGCTTCATGCCTGCACAGCAAGCACTCTTGACAGATGAGCCTTCATTCTCTCCAGCGTCTGTGTCTAATTATTATCAGTTGTCATGTGGACTTTCTTTACTGTCATGTATACATTTCTTAAATGTTTTCTATGGGCATATAAGCTTATACATGTTACACACACACACACACACACACACAGACACTTACATGCATACACACATTCTCTCTCTCTCTCTCTCTCTCTCTCTCTCTCTCGCTCTCTCCCTCTCCTATTTGGCAAACATAGTTGCAATCATGCTTTACAAACTGTCTCCAGTGTGCATGTGACAGTGTGGTGCCTTATAGAGGGGGGATTCTGAACAGTACCCTGAGTCTTCAGCATCCTCTCTCTGCTCAGCTCACTTTTGATATGAGGTAAATGCCCCTTAATCGTAGAGCAATGAAGGGATCTGATTTTAAACAACTCAGAGCCTTTCTCTAGATTTTCTCGGCCAGTGCATAACAGTATGAGTGAGAAATGGGGAGTAGATAAAACCTGATTGAGGGGTGAAAAATAGGGAACAGGAAAGTGAAAAAAATCAGGGAAATGTTTAAGTAATACAATCTCTATTTCAGGTGTTGGAATTGAGAGCCAAGTGCAGAATGTTAAATGGGACATTTTCAGAGCTTGGGAGAGGTTTGATATATAGTGTGTAATTAAGAGGCTGGGGAGAGTGCCATTTTTTATATCCCCCACTTGTCACTCGTGCAGATTTGATTTCAAATATGATTTCTGAGGTTACAAGGGTAATTAATCATATGGACTCTTCCAGGAGATATCAGTCACCCATGTCACCCTCTGAATCGACAGTTCCTGAGAAGGGACAGATGAAGGGAAATAGAAGGTGCTGTGGATGTACTCACTTAACATGGGTTGGTTGTGTATCTACTGTGTGCTAGAGACTTTGCTGCCCACACTGAGAATATAATGGGATGGAAGGCACTGGAGGGACTTCACACATAATCTGTAAGGGGACAGAATAGATGGGAGCATGGGATAAGCTACACTAAGATAGACCTCTGGTTTTACTTTATTTATTCATTTTTAATTTTTTTCCCTCCCTCACCTATCCCCTTCCCACCCCCAACCCACTCCTCTGTTTCTGTTCAGGAATGGGCAGGCTCCCATGGCTATCAACAAAGCATGGCATTTCAAGTTACAGTAAGAATAAGGACCTCCCCTTGTATTAAGGCTGCGCAAGTCAATTAGTATGAGGAATAAGTTCCCAAGAGCCAGCAAAAGTGTTAGGGACAGCTCCTACTCCAATTGTTAGAAGTCCTACAAGTAGACCAAGCTACACAACTGTCCCATATATGTAGAGGGCCTAGGTTGGTCTGATGCAGGCTCTTTGGTTGTTGGTTTAGATTCTGTGAATTCCTCTTAGCCAGGTTAGTTGTTTCTGTAGGTTTTCTTGTGATGTCCTTGACCGATAATGGCTCATAAAATCCATCCTCCCTCTCTTCAGGAGGGTTCCCTGAGCTCAGCCTGATGTTTGGCTGTGAATCTCTGTATCTGTTTCCTTTGGTTACTAGATGAAGGCTGTCTGATGACAATTAGGGAAGTCACCAATCTGATCACAGGAGATGGCCAGTTCAGGCTACATATCTGCTGTTGCTAGAAGTCTTAGCTGGGGTCATCTTTGAGATTTGTGGGAGTTTGTTTCCCTTGCACCAGGTTTCTGCCTGACTTTGAAATGTGCCCCCCCCCCAGTTCTGAACTTTGGTTTTTCATCAGAATGCCTAACTCATCTTCCTCACTTGTGGAACTCACCTATATGTCTTAATTTTCTTAGATAGTTATATATTATTTTAAGCTATGAGTTCCAGTTCACTTAAAGGAATAAAAATCAAAGGCAAAAATTTCATCAGAGACCTTACAGCATTGAGTTAGTCACCTTCATGCTCCAATGAATTTCCTTTTCATTTCTCTTGGGTAACTCATGCAATGTTATCAACCATGTATTTGCTTAAACTTTGAATTTGTTGTTAAACCTGAATAGGATGCAGGCTTTTCCCGAACACCTTTGGCATTTGATGAAATAGCTGCTTCCACGATGAACAGTGACTCCAGAATGAAAGGCATGAAAGTTCAAATCCTTTGTAGGGCTTCTCACTTGATCAGGTGATGGATCCCATCAAGCAGGCTGTCTGAGGGGATCCCTTCTTCTCACTGATGTGTTGTGGTTATACTTCCTGTGTGCCATAGTCTTCAGATTCTTGGTGTTTAGCATTTTGAAGTCTCTGCTGGTTGAAGTAACTCACAAAGGAAGGCTCTGTGCTGTAGTCATTCACACCTGGGTCCAGAGTTCCTTGAGTCAATTCTCACTTCTTAGATGTGTGCCTAAAGCTCCTGATACTCTGTTTTCTCATCAAGAGAGAGTCTTTCTTTTTCTTACCTCCTCCCTCCTCTCCCCCTTCCCTCCCTTCTTCTCCTCTCCTTCCCTTTCCCTCCTCCCTCCATGTGTTTTTATTTTCCTTGAAACACTTTATGATCTTGTCCTATTGGGACATTTCTTCCCCATGCCATTGTGGCTACATCCTCTTCACTCCACTGAGGTACTGAGGTCCGATATGTGATTTTGGATATTTAAATGGAGACTTTTTAGGGCACTCAGACCAATGATAGTCATGCTTGCCCTCCTCTCTATGGAGGAAGAACATTCCACTTAGCTACTGCTGTTGTAGTCCCTCCCACCCTGCCTCCTGGACCCAGTGCCTTAATTTTGATGGGGCTGAAAAAGACTCAGCTGCTAGAAGACTCTGTGAGGTCAGGACGATAAATGTGGTTATGCTTTCTGGGGACTGCAGAGCTGGAGGGCCAGTTGGGGTCTTAGAGCACAGACATGATTGGCCACTCTGGTGTTGTCTAGAGACCCATCTCAGAGCTTCAGTGTTCCAGTGGTTCCTTAGCTGATACAGATAATGGACACTGGGGAGGGAAGCATTCAGGATGTGGCTAAATAGAAAATGGCACTCCTTGGTTCCAGGCAGTTGTGGCCATGAATAATTCTGGATTTGGTCTTGCCAGAACTTCCGGTGTTCAAGAGAATGTATGAGTTCAGCAGTCTAGTTAGAAATCTCATTATTTGAAATGTTGGTTAAGTTTTAAAATATTCTTCTGCACAGACCCAGTGAAACCTAAGTGTAGATCACTTGTTAGGCAGGGATTATCTGCAAATTCATTTTAGATCAGTCTAGGAGTCTACATTGCTCTTCACACCTGAAAGGTGTGCACATAGTACTTCCCCAGACCCTTCATGGATCTTTTGCCTCTTAAATGAGTCAGTTGTCATGAGAGACTAAGAGAACACAACATTATAGGTGTCATATGGCAAGTCTGGTGAGCTGTGATCCTGCAGAAAAACCCCACAACAATGGTAAATGTGTGTGCTCACTGAGACTGCACTAGTGTGTGGGCTAGCTCATTTAACTCACACGACCAAGAAAGTTCTGGGAGGTTCTGTAGTAGCTCAAGGACATGCAGCTGACAGGGACAGAGCCAGACATTGTCATCTGAGTATTCCACTCCACACAAGGTGGCTCTTCACAAGTCCAGGAGGGGTTATTTGCTTCCACACATGCCTCCTTGGACTGGGTCTTAGTCATAGTAGGTCCCCTAAAATTACCATTCTCAGTAATCGTATTGTTTGGTTGGCTTTTCTCCAGTGGGTCAATTTAGCCCAGTGCAAGCAGTTTTTCCAAGCAGATAATGAGACTTCTTAAACCCAAATTTTCATGACAGAGTTTATTTTGGTAAAATACAAAAAGTAATGCAAATATTTACTAATTTTTCCTTTGTTAAACCATAATACACAGGGGCATATTTTTAGAGACGATAAATCATTTCCTTCACAAAGGGATCTTGTGGAGAAAGAAATGTTGCACATTTAAAAATTATATACTATTCTATAATTGCACAAATCAAATGTGTATTATTTGTAATTACATTGGTAATATATGTAATTACACGAGAAAACAATTACAGCAAACTGCATTCTAAGAGAACATGAATCAAGATTTTTCCTATCTTCCCCTGGTTATTCTGCAGCATTAATTTGTCTCACAGAAGCAAGAATAATGCACAGCTATTTTAAAAAACATCCCTGACCTACCTTGGACACTTTAAAGATGTCTTGAGCCGACAGTGCTGTTATCTGGCAATCTTGGAGGAGAGAGCAAAAACCTATCTATTTCTTCACTTCCACTGACTTATTTTTCTTGCCTGCAAAATATTGTAGCAGACAGTACCTTTTGTAGGCATGCTGATGCTCTACCAGTGCTGTAACTACACCCGCAGAGTGGTTCTGCTGTGAATAACTTTTCAACAACAACAACAATGACAACAGCAACAGCAATAGAAAGCCGTCAATACCCTTTATAGGTTCTGTAAAAATAACCAACATGGTTTGGGGGATAATGCTCATGACTCATTGGGAAGTAACTCCTCCTCCTCCTCCTCCTCCTCCTCCTCCTCCTCCTCCTCCTCTTCTTCTTCTTCTTCTTCTTCTTCTCCCCCCTCCTCCTCCTTCTTCTTGAATTGTGACATTTATTTATTTATTGTAGGTGTAGGTGTGTGTGTGGTGGGATATACAGATACAGATGTCATGGTGTATGTGTGGAGGTCAGAGCATAGCTTGAGAAAGTTTTTTTCTCTTTTTCTATCATATGGGCTCCATGGATGAAGCTTAAATTGTCAGGTTTGGTGGCAAGTGTTGTTATCTACCTAATCATCTTGATGGTCTATCCTCCTCCTCCTCCTGCTCCTCCTCCTCCTCCTCCTGCTCCTCCTCCTCCTCCTGCTCCTCCTCTCCTCCTCTTCCTCCTCCTTCTTGGTCAAGACATGGCCTCACTATATGAACTCATGATCCTTCCGCCTCAGCCTCTATATGTGTGTTTACCACCATCACCAGCCAAGGGACACATGTTCTCTTAAATAACTAAGGGATTAAGTGGAAGGGAGTACTAAGAGTCATGCCAGCAGAAGGGACAGCGGAGTCTTCTGTGTAAGGCAGCACTGACCCTCACAAATGCTACAGCAGAGGGCAGGGATGGGGTACCATGGACTGTTGCTACTCACCATGGTACTGCCTAGAGATCCATCTGAGATATAGACTTGATGTGGCCAGCTGGAAAACAACACTCCTTGGCTCCATCCAGCTGTTACCATGAAGGATCTTGGGCCTGATACTACCACAGCTTCTTACTATCAAGAGGCTGTAATAAATCTACTCTTCAATATGGACTCTCCTGATTTTCAGTTATGGGAAACATAAGTCATTGACCTCAGAAGAAGATTAGCATTGATTCCTTAATTTATCAGCCATGTGTGGAGCACCTGCTGTTTACATCTGTGCTGGGCCTGTAGGGTTATAAAAATGATAAAATACGGTGGTCAAGAGATTCATGAATAAAAGAACTAAGGAGCATATGACAGGAAACAGGGGAATTCAGATGAACTTGGAGGGTGAGGATGAATTTAGAAGATATGGGTAGAGATCATCCCAGTGGGGATAGCTCTTGCCAGAAATGAGGTGGTGGGTTGGGGAGAACACATCCAGGCAGGATGACAGATGTGCCAGGACAGTGAGATGTGGGTGAACGAAGTATCTTCTAGGACATGTGTGTTCAGTAGAGCTGGGGGTGGGGTTTGTGTGTGGATACTGTTGAACATGGAGGCAGACCCTCCCCCTGCCAGCTTGTGGTGTGAAAAATATCAGTGATGTGCATTTTTAGATGGTGTTTGGGAATTGATCACACCCACTGGAGCTACCAAAGACAGTCTTTTGCTGCAAGGCATTTTTTTTTTCTTTTGCATGTCTTGTGTGTGTGGTGTACATGTAAGTACATGTAAGTATGTATGTTTGCATGTTGTTCAGACATGTGTGTCTTCTGAGTGCTAGAATTAGCCAGCTGCCACACATACTCTGCATATCCATGTCATCTGGGGACCTGCACTCATTCTCACTCTTGCTTGGCAAGCTCTTTATCAACTGAGCCATTGCCTCGGGCCCTGGATGAAATGTTTTGTAGATGTAAAGTCTTCTCATGAACACGGAGTTGCTGATGATGTCTACCGTGCCAGAAGGTATCTAGCTGGTCAAAGACAGTGCGCGTGTTTATGGCCAAAGGTGAGAGTGCTGGTCCTGTGCTCTCACCGTGTCCTACAGCAGATGGGAGGAGTATCTCTGGTAGCCTCTTGCAGGCCACTCCACAAGCTGAGGAGGGTAATGGAACTGTCCTGTGGGCATTTTTGGTAGACATCTGGCAATTTTGGGCTTCTGCTGGCCTATGATGGAGACAGAGGCTCTAGAAATTTACAAAGAAACATACTGTGGAGTTACCTTGCTCTGTCCCCACCTCCATCAGCTTCTTCTTTTCATCAAATTCTCCCATCTAGACTTACATGAGCAACCGCAAGGCTGAAGAGTACAAATTGATCAGAGTATAAGTGTCACTTAATTCCTTCTTGTGCTCAACAGACATTTATGGAGTATCAGGCTCTAGACACGTTTCCATCTCTGCCATGAAGAAGGCCTTGGCCTCTGTGTGTGTTGGTGAAGGCAGGTGGGATGATGGAGGGAGAAAGAGGAGAAGGATTGAGGGATTTTTGACTGGGAGATATGTAGAAAGATGATGATGATGATGATGATGATGATGATGATGAGATTTTTATTGTGAAATGGGGTTTTCCTCATATTCATTTTATGAGGTGAGTGATATTATTTTCTAGTGGGGAAACTGAGGCATGGTTGTGGTGATATTTTGTTTATGCTATAACAAATAAAGCGTGCCTGAAGATCAGAGTGCAGAGCTAGCCACACTAGTTAGCAACAGAGGCCAGGCAATGGTGGTACACACCTTTAATTCCAGCAATCGGGAAACAGAGGCAGACGGATTATTGTTAGTTCAAGGCCACCCTGAGCTACACAAAATTGATCCAGTCTAAATGAGAAACAGAGCCCACACAAAGGTGATCCCAGTACTTGGGATCACATGCCCTCAATCCCAACACTAGGGAGATGGAGACAGGAATGATATGGCTGGACAGAGAGAAAAAATAAGGTGGGAGGAGACAGGAACTCATTGCAGTCTGAACAGTCAATGTGAGGATGCAGTCAGAGGAGGCGGTCTGAGGACAGGATCTCCGCTATGGTCTGTGCATTGGCAGAGGTAAGAACTTTAGTGGCTGGCTGCTCTGATTCTCTGACCCTTTAGCTTTCACCCTTGATAGCTGACTCTGAGTTTTTAATTATTAAGACCAAAGAGAATTCGTGCTACACATGGTAGGGTTTCTGATCAGTGGAAGAGGCAGAACTGAGACCCAGGGCAAGTACCACACTCCTAGACATTACAATCAGTTTAATCTGGGGTCCATCATAAAGAAAGGCTTCTTCCTGTTGGCCAGATGGTGGTACTCTTTGAGTCTCAGAGGAGGAAAGGTATGTGTAGACTGGCTAAAGGCAGAATATGTGTTGTGTAGCAGTTTTCTCCAACATTAAAACCTTTTTCTGATTGCAGTTCTTTGTTTTGGAGAAGTTGTTCCTGCCCAAGCCACACCCATCACCCTCCTCGACCTTCTTTTGAGCACTGTGTTTGTAATTTCATTAGGATTACATTCATCATCTTTGGAATCCATGTTCTTTGGGTTTAGGGGGGAAGTCTCTTCCACCAGCCTGCACTCAGACCAACTTGGAGGAAAAAAATCTTAAATGCTGTTGCTGATGTACAATTTAAAAATGTGAAGTTTGTAGCTTTAATGTTTTGTAACAAAAACTAATAACACTGCCTTAAAATGCTGACTTAAATGCTATTTTGTAAGGTTTGGCTGTAAATAGTCAGGGTCAGCCATTTGTATATGTGTGAGATACAGCATCTTCCACGGCCATTTGTCTTTAACGTGAGGTATTTCCTGTGCGCTTTTATGTTAGAGTTGTTCTCCCTCACTCCTCCCCAACACCTGTCACCTTTGTTTTCAATAAACTGTCTTTTAGACCACAAAAAAACCCCGTTTTTCATCTTGGAGGAAAACTTCTCAAGACAAGTTTACAGGGAGGTAACAACAGTGTTCCAATGGGAAGTGAAATACTGCAGGGAATCTGGTTAATGTAGGAAGTCAACAACTTGAAATAGCATCAGGACATCCCTGAAACTGATCAGATTCACTAAGACTCTCTTTCTCCAGAGTATACAGTGAAGACTGAAAGTCACTCTTCGATAAGTTCCACAGCCTAATAGAAACAGAAACCAGTGGGACAGCCCAGAAGAAACAAAGAGCAGGTGAGCTTCCTGGGATAGGCTTAGACCAACGAGTCCCCTGACACTCTCTAACTTGTTGCAATGTCTGCAGGCTGTGCAGTGTGCTCCAGGCTTGCAGCATCTGTGAGCTGTCACCCATGCTAGGGTATACTTTGGTGATGCAGCTGTCTTGTCATTTTCTTCTCCTGTAAGTAACCCCTTACCCATATTCCTGCAAGTAACCTGAATATAACTCACTGGTCCACCAAGTCAGACTTGGGTGGTGTCCATACTTAGGTTGGTCGTCGGTTCTTTTCGGGTAGTAGACATATGTGTTGTGTCTCCCCAGGAAAAGTTTGTTATAAACAGTGTTAGGTTGGAGCTCCTAGAATGAGAAGAGTTGAATGAGTGAAAATGGACTTTCAGTCATTGGTGCATGGGGTAAAAGGTGAGGGGTAGTGACCCCAGGAGTTATAGAGGTTTGTCTGGCCACTCTGAAGAGGCCTTGGGTTCTGACTGAGACTGTTCTCCTTTTAGAGGACTTAAGATGGCAAGGGCTACTGTCTTACTGATCATCAAAAGCACCTCTGAAGTTCTTTTGGAATCCGTGTGAAGCAGTCCCAGTAGGTCTCTGGGAACCCTATGCAGTTTAGGAGCACATTGCAGAATAAGTGCAACATCTCAAATGCAAACACACTTAGAAGATCTTGAAAGGGAGTCATGCAAATGAGCAGTTCTGAAGTGTCAGCGTCATTAGTAGCATGCAAAATCCTCCCTGGATGGTCTGCCCCTCCCCATTGTCTGTGTGTGTGTGTGTGTGTGTGTGTGTGTGTGTGTGTGTGTCTGTGTCTGTGTCTGTGTCTGTGTCTGTGTCTGTGTGTGTGTCTATGTGTATGCCTGTGAAGGACTAAAGTTGATGCCAGGAATGATTTTTAATCCATTGCTCTTCTACTTTATTTCATTGATGCCAAGTCTCTTAGTGAAGCCCAGGACTCCCCTGTAAGACTAGTCTCCTAGTCAGCCTTCTCTTGGGACACCCTGTCTCATTTGTTAAAGGCTGGAATAATAGGTAGGCCATAACGCCTACCTCACATTTATGTGGGTTCTGGGAATCTGAGCTCTGGTCCTCATGTTTGTGTGGCTAGGACTCTAACCACAGAGTTCTCTTTCCAGACAGATGTTTTTCATTGAAATCACAGTTAATTTGTGACTCTTCAAATAAACAGTGGTTCATGGGTGATTTTTAATTTTTTAAAAGTGTTGATTGGTACTGAGAAATCATTATTTTACCGTGACAGCTACACATGTTTCAGGGGAAGAGAGAATGATAATCAAATCCTCTTTCCACGATGTCTCTTGGAAATGTCTGCTGTGTTCTAGACAAAGGGCCATCGTTGGTGTCTCCATGTGATGTCTCTGGACATCCATTTTTCACTATATAAAGTCTGGCTATGGTTGATATTCTGGACATAACTCCCAGAATGTTCCTGCCTTGCTAAATTTCAGTTTGTATGTCTTTCATCAAATATTTGGCTTAGCTGGGTCTGCTTGGCATATTGTGTTAGCTCAAAGTGAGTTATTGTCTCAGTGTCATCCATTCAATACAGAGAGGTAATATTTAGTGTGTCAGAGGGGATTATGTTGTAATCTCAAGAAAAATATAGGAAGTTGAGTAGAGAAAAAATTCAAAGGCGAAGAACCAAGTAGTTATTAAAATAGACTTTTCTAATATATGTTCATTCACTGGAAGTTACATCCCCAACTTCATTTCTCATCAGCGCATCTCAAAGAGCTAATTTCCAGTAGTTTCTATCCCTTCTCACAGCTGAATATTTGGGGTATTTTAAAGTGATATCATCAAATAGATTGAAAACGAAGTCCTATAAATGATCTTTAATCAACAGGCTCTGTTACTTCATGGAACAGAAAACAGGGAACAAAGGACGATGATTTTAATTCAAGGAAAGAGCGATATTTATTTTAAGTATTTCTGCAGAATGACAGAAGTAATTTATTCAGTTATAATTAGGCACATTGTAAAATGGACCATTGTGGAGACAGTTATTCCTGCTGGCTCTGGAGAGTCGCCATGTACACTGTGCTCTGCATCATGCCAGGGATTATCTGTGAGCCAGGGTAGAGTCAGAGGCAATGTGCACATCCCCACATGGATCCTGCAAGTGGATTCCCCTTTCTGCCTCCATAAGAAACTCCTGATGCAAGTGTTGACATTGGAAGTTGCTTGGGTATGAGATGGAGATGAGTTGGATTAACAGTAGGGAATAGAAACAAACTTAAGGTACTCAGTCAAGAGGAAATTATATATGCATCAGGACTGAACTGTGGCAGCTCAAGTGGCCCATGTCATTTGGGGGGGGTGCATTCACAGACATTTAAGGAACTGATCATTTGAAAAAGCTTGCTTTATTTTTCCCAGCAAGCGTTTATTGTAGACTTCTTATGGGTCAGAATGAGAGAGAGACTGGTGAACATCATAAGTGTCTTTCCTTGATGATCATGGACTTTGCAAGGAGGCAGAGAAGGGGAGAGATAATTACAAAGCAGCAAGGGAAACCTGTAAGGAGCTGTTACAAAGTTACCCAGGATGTAAGGAGCCGTTACAAGCTAGTGCGCATGCGCACTAGGTAATTTCCATCCCTTGGTCTCCGCCTCTCCCGTGATGTCATATGGTCCGATGAGCTGCAGCCAGTCAGGGGGTGACAATCCGAGGCGGCTGTTGCCAGCCTATATAAGGGATGGGTTTTTTGGGAGTTCGGGGTCTCCGCTCTGTAAACTTATGCTCTCCCTCTCAAGACGCATTAAAGCTTTACTGCAGAAGGATCCTGAGAAGTGTGCCGCGTCATTTTTGCTGGCGAGACGGTAGTGCGCATGCGCACTTGGTAACTTTGTAACGGCTCCTTTCAGAAACCATGAGAGGGAGAGTGAAATTCTTCATGTAGAAGCCAGGAACGGGTGAGGGAACAGTCATCTTGGCACACTGCAGGCCAAATCATTTAGTTATGGCTAGACCATCAAGTTGGAGGGTGGGCTGCCATGTAAGTGGTAAAGACAAGAGGTGAAGGTCAAACTCTGCAGAGAAATAGGGATCATAGAACAATCTGCATCTGCTTCTCTAGGCCAGCAGGAGCCACTGATGAGTTTTAATCAAAGTACTGGTGATGTGCTATGAGCAACTTGGGTTTTTGACTGCATCACTTTCACTTCTGTACCTGGGAAATAGATGGGGAGGCAAAGATGGTGGATGGGATAGAATTTCTGAGAAGGGTGATGGAGGTTGTGGCATTTGGGAGAGGAAGGGTTGAGTAGCTTGACCTCAGAATATACTGTGGATGCATCAGAGACGGGGTTATGTGGATGTTTTATGGAGAGAGAATCAAAGGGGATACCTGGCTGTCAATGAGTCCGATTCATCCTCTGATGCAGGGTATTTATCTGTATGGGGTCAGGAAATAGACTCAAGTTTATAGGGATCCAGACTGTGAGTGATTATGAGATGCTGCAGTAGGGTGCCTGGGAGACCATTAGAATGCAAAGCATGGAGAGGAGGTGGGGGCTTTAGAGCTTGGAGCATTGAATCCTGGTAGTGGATAGGTACTTGAGTAGCAGGAAGAGTCTTGGGGTTGATTCAACACAGGACTGGTTGAACTGAAGATAGGTGTCCTGTACTGGATTCCTTGTGTACTTGTCAACCGCAGACTCAGGAGTCCAGAAGTATTAGTGAGTGGCTATTCCTTTGGTGTTGGTTGGTGGAATTTTTACATGGGTATAAATTCCTGAAAATACCATTGTGGGGTAGTGAGCTTTATGTTATGAATGGAATCAAGCAGAGACCGATGGCCATGGTTCCAGGAGTGGAAGATGCTCATGAATTGGGTGCAACTGGAGCTGTGGACCTTTTAGATAGATACGCCCCATCTATTGCTTTGGTTCAGCCACTCAGAGCATAATTGGATGGTGGTGCCTATGCCAGGGGCTCTCTGGTTAGTTTGCTGTTATCTGCTGACTTGTGTGACTGATGCTTTCCCAAGTCAGCTTGGGTTTTGAAATGTCCCCAGAAGCTCATGTGTTGAACAGTTGATCACCAGTTGATGGCACTAGTTTGAGATGTGCTGAAAGTCTGGGAGATGGGTGGGGCTGCAGGAAGTAAGTCATGGGGGGTGGGTTCTTGGTTGAGTGTTATTTATTTTGTGCTTGGTCACATCCTGTCCAGAGACAGGCTGGTATGAATTGAATAACTCTGCTCTATGTGCTCCTGTTACCACAATGTTCCAGCCCCTCAACAAGCCCAAATCAGCAAATCCAATTCACCAGAACTAGCCCTCTGAACTTTGAGCCTAAATCAAGCCTCTTAAGTTTTTATTGCCAGGTATTTTGGGCACAGTGATGCTGAAACAAGGTACTAAGGATCCCACAGGCATCATAACCACCCAGATCATTCTTGGGACCGTAGGAACTTTTTCTGTCTGTCTCCATCCTTCTTCATATGTGGACAAATGACCCTTTTTATTCTCCCCCTGTATCTGATGGCTGGACTGTGTCGATGGAGATCCCTGTGCCTGAGCTCCCTTGCTTCATTTGGGCCTGAGGCTAGCTGAGGTGTTTCCCGCTGTTGTCTGTTTACTGTTCTCATCTCCCCTATATGTAGCTCACTGTCTTTTTCTTCATGCGTGGAAGAGAGCTCTCTCTTCTTGTACACTGGTCATCAATAGTAACCAACTTCTCTTTTCCAACGTTGACCTCACAGGACAGGTATCCCATCTGCTCTCTGAAGGCAGTGGGTTGTTCACTTCTTGAGTCTCCAAGGGGGTCTTGTTCCCCCTTTGTGGTGTGTTTAGCTTCAAGCGTGCATGTTCTCTGCAGAGAATAATTGACATAGCTGGCCCATTGCTGCTGTCCTTACAAAAGTCTGCTGGTAGATCTGGGTCTTAACTTGGGTATGTAAAGTTGGTTATTGGGATTACTAACATTCCAAGAATGAATCTGATTGGCTCCTGGAACAGGCAATGCCAGTGATGGCTACTTGGTTTAATTTGAGAGTCTTGATTGTCAGGACACACTAGCATAGTGACCAGCCTCCAGTGAAAATCTCGCTCATGAGTTTCTAATGAGCTTCATTGGTAGACAGCCCATCGCATGTGGCCAGAGCTCCATGTTGGCGGATTCGGTCAGCCCGTGTGATTCCCTGAAGTCTCTGGGTATGTGTACCCATTCCTCTCCATTCTTGATTCACATGTCTCTTCCCTGTGCAGATTTGGCTCTGTGCCTTTTTCTGGATTGCATCATTGCATGGGGACATCCTGGTCTGCACTGAGCCAGGTAAATGCTCTCAGCCAATCATGGAACCTAGGGCTGCTCACTCTGGGCCCCAAGACACTTCCCTACCAGCATTTATATATGCCCCCCCCCATTCTCAGCCTCAAAGGCAGCAGGCCCTGTACTGTAGTGTTCCTCGCAGCCAGATTTCTCAGAGATTGTCTCAGTTGTCTTTCTCCACTCCCCTACGTCAGGTCAAGCTCCCACCTCAGTTCCTCTGTGAATCTTCAGACAGAGTCACTGACTTAGTCACCCCACCTATTTCTCTTTGGCCATGGATGCTGTTTCTCCCAGACAACCCATTCTTCATCTGGTATCAGGATACAGAGAACTTCAGCAATGCCCTTTTGGTTTGTGGAGGGGGTGTGGAAGGCTCCATGAGGACCTTTATAAGCAACAAGCATCTAGTCCTGCTCTGGGAAGCTCACCTGAATCTCTGGCTCTGAGCAAAGCCCCCCCTGCCAAGGAGGCTTGACTAAATGATTCTCTTGACTCTACCTCACCCACACTTAATGTTTCCAAGGCAGGCTCCCCCAGATCTGCATCTCCCTCTGAGACTTAGATCAAGCCAGTTTTTGCCATCTGTATGCAGGCTAGCATGTCTTGGATTGCCTGCCTGTAATTTCCACAACAGCCCCTGCAACCTTGTTTCGTAAGTGTTACTGTTTCCACCTGTGTAAAACTCTGTCACATCTGTTCAGTGTTCGCATGTTGGGCCTGGCATTTGGCAGGGCTTGGTAAGTTTTTGTTGAATGAATAAGTGAATGCATGAATGTGTAAGTGTTAGATTTTATTAAAGTGCCGAGTTAGCAGCCCTGTGAGCCCTTTAGGCAGATAAAGAGCCAGGGCTGAGGTTTAGAGGCAGTGAGCTGTTGAATTTATATTAGGTCACTTTGCTGAAGACTCATGAAAGTGGAAAGGAAGGAGAAAGAGAGAAAGAGAGAGAGAGGAGAGAGGGAGAGAGAGAGAGAGAGAGAGAGAGAGAGAGAGAGAGAGAGAGAGAGAGCGCAGAAGTGGGCACTCCTATCCTCACGCCAAGTTTCAGAAAAGCAGCTGAGGGGATTGCTGAAAACCAGTCACAGTGGGAAGGAGGGAGGCTCCCAAATCTGCCATGCCCATCAGGACCTCTGCTCATGGGACAAAGATGAGGGCAGGGTCTCCTGGAAGATGTTCCTGATGGAAAACCAGGTAGGCTTTTAGTTCTTGGACAAGTGTTCTTCCTGGTGGGTGCCCTCAGGGAGATCACATTAGCAGCTGTGGCCAGACCTTAAAGCCCCATGGCCAGGCATTACAACTGGTGCACCCCCAAAGCGCTTCAGCAGCTGATCCTGTGGCATTGAGAGTGTAACAGGTACTCAACACAAGTCACCAAGGACATACTCACTGCACGAATGCTAATTGTTTAATGTAGGTGGGTTGACTGGCAGTTTCTGCCATATGGCTGCTGTTCAGCAAACGGTAGCTACAGTTCCTGTGATTTACCTTGAATGTAAAATGTGGTGGAGTGGGAGGGCTGTTGCCTTATATAGATGGGAGACGGTGTGATTCTCTTAGCCGAGATGAGGCCACATACACGCACACTCATCTTTTATCAGGCAGGACTATTTTCCTAGCAGAGACACATGTGGGGAGTCGTTTTCCTTTGAAGAGAGGGACGTTCAGTGTGGGGCTCGGCCCCAGCCAATTGTAAAGAGTGCTTGGAAGACACATGCTTGCTGGCCAGAGGGCCATGTCATGCAGTGCTCTGTGCCCCATCCACTGTTCCCTATTTGCTGGCTCATAGCCTTTGCCTTCCTTGCAGCCCCCTGTGCACATCTGTCATTTTTATTTGAGCATTTGAGTCCTTTTAGAACTTTGGGCCCGGTTCACTACTTCAAGGTCTTCTCACGCAATGCCAGGCACTTGAACACGCCTGGGGCACAGGCACACAGTCATTTCCTTCAAATCTTCTTAGCGAGTTTTGCATTGCTCCTGACAGTCCCACAGGCGGGTGAGGGGGTGCAGAGTACAGACTTAAAACTGCTTGTTTGAAGATCTCCGGACTGGGTCTTGTGTGTTCCAAATGGATGGCATTTTGTGCCATTGTGACCTTGAGAAAAGCCATTCGGGTGCCTTATACATCCAGAGTAAGGGTTCCCAAATTCCACCCAATGGGTTACGGCACTGAAAGCCTCTCTCTTCTTTGTTTGCTTTATGTGAATCCTGTTTCTAGACATTGTCTTGGGTGTTTGAAAGCTGTTGTGTGTTTTATAAAGTATTTGTGCAACTTGATGAATTTCTAATCTAGTGTGGTAATTCATACAGATGGCCATTCATTCTTCCCTGTCTCCTCAACTGTGCCCCACAGTGCAGCATCCCAGGTCCTTCCATTAAGAGATGAAGTCTCTTTGTCTGTGCTTTGGATTCTGTGCTTGGATTTCTGTGACTTGTTTTGGCCCAAGAGACCGTGCCAAATGGGACACTAAGTACTTAGGCACTGGCCTTACTCTCTTGTTGAGTTCTTGGAGTCTGCTGCTATTTCTGTGTAGAATTTTGGATTAGCTAGTTGCCAATAACACACAAATGAAACAGCGAGGTGTCTACTTTTCCATACCTGATAACCAGGCACGCTAGAGTAGAGCCATCCAGTTGAGCAGCAGTTAATCACCGGTGTATGGTTGAGCCTGGCAGAGATCAGCAGAAGAACCACCCTGCTGAGCCCAGCTCAAGGGATGACCCACAGAGTCATAAGCAAATACTTGATGGTTATATGAAGACTCTAGATGTTGGGAGGCAATTTGTTACACAGCAAAGCTCACTGATATAATGGAGCCAAAATCTAGTGAATATATATATTCACTAGTGAATAATATATATTTAAATATATATTAGATATATATATTTAACCAAAGAGATTAAAAAAGTAAAATCGAAAAAAAAATTGCTACAAGATTTCTTTAAAGAAAACATTTTTTAAAAATGACTTTGGATTTTGTTGCCAAGGTTGGTCTAGAATTCACTTGGTAGCCCAGGCTAGCCTGGAATTCTTTTTTTATTTTTTAAATATAATTTTTATTGATTCCTTGGGAATTTTGCATCATGCATCCCAATTCCACTCATTTCCAGTCCTTCCATACCTGCCTTCCACCCTTGTAACCTCCCCTTTAAGAAAATGAGAATACAAACCCATCTCTCCAACCTTCTGGGCAACGACCCGCACCTCTCTGAACCCCAGCCTTCTCTCACACCCATGGCAGCTGTGGTGACTTCAGTTCAGCTGTGAATGTACCATCCCACTCCTCTACTCCTCCATCTTTCCCTTTTCTCTATCACATATTCATTTGTAGTGGCATTGGGAGCTTCAGTGTGTCAGGCAGCATACCCATTCGCCCAAACAGCTTTCCTTGTACATGTTCATTGCAATGAGTCACTGGTCTGGGTCAAGGACTCTGGCTTCTGCTACATCATCCATACTGGACTTTGACAGAGACTCCTCTAGGATATGCTGCTGTTGCCCTGAGTCATGGAGATCCTACTACTAGGGCTCCACAGAACATGTCCCAGCAGATCATAAGAAGGGGTAGATGTTGGGTGGGCCAACTCAAAGTCCTGGGTCTGGGCCTGAGTGGTAGCTGAGTTGGTCGTCTCCCCTCCTCCCCCATGGTGCAGGGCAGGCTCTTAGACATCATGGCTTAGCATGGCCCTTAGACACATCATGGCTTCAGGTGTCAGCCCATATCATGGGGATCCACGTGGCTTTTGGTGGTAACACAAGCCACAAACATCAACATAGACCGTGGGGCCACGGACCCAGACATGGCCCTTGGCAGCAACAATGGCCGAGATATCACCATGGCTTCTCAGTCAGCCTGTTCCTCACCCTCATTGTTTCTCCACAGCACACAAGCCTCACTGCTTTCTCTTTTTTTCTCCCATCTCTCCATTACATACTTGCTCATTATAGTGGCACCTACCTGCCTGCAACAGGAGGCAGTGGGTGGGCTTCTCTGGCCTGGAACTTTTGTTTCCCTTACCTTTGTCTCCCAAGTTTGGGATAAAGACACATACTGCCACTTACAGCTTCAAGTTAACTTTTTATTAGTGACTGGGGGCTGGTAGCCAGTTTCTCATCCTGGCATTTCCCCTGCAATTTTCCTGAACACACAGCTTCCTGAATGTGGATTTCCAAGTTTCCCCGGAGTCTTTGGTCTGAGTGTGAATCTGAATATGTGCACTCACCAGACATTGGATTAGTCGTATCCAAGAATTCATGATCCAAGAAGTGAGAAATTTAGCCGCAGCCTTATCCTGAGCACAGTGCTGCTGGTTGAGAGTAATTGACTGAAAACTATAAACTGCTTGGATTCAGCATTGTAAAAGATAATTTCACACACAGTGGCTCCATGAGGGTTTTAAGGCTCAAAAAAGTAAACTGGATTAAGAAACTCTTGTGAATAGGAAACCCTGAATGCAGTGCTAATAAGCACACGTGTGGATGACAGTGAGGAATGGCAGACTCGGGACAAGCAGACGGAGTTAAGTGGGCTGAGCTCCAGGCCAGCTGTAATATATAGAGCTAGAAAAAGACCCATCCCACTGTATTGACTGAGGCTGTGTGTGTGTGTGTGTGTGTGTGTGTGTGTGTGTGTGTGTGTGTGTGTGTGTGGTCTGATATGCATGTAAGTGTGCGTGCACTTGCAGGGCATGTATGTAACGAGATGTTTATTGCATCTTTTCTCATCCTTGCAAAAACTGGATACAGTGGAAAGGCACAGACTGTGCTGTACTGTGAAAGATCTTTATTAATGGGACAATATCTAAGATCTATTAATTGAAGAAATCTTGTCCAGTGAATTCTCACTTGCCTAGAAAAAGGACAGACATTTATATGTGTGTAAATTTCTATGCATAAACACTGACAAAAGAAAAACAAAGAGAGTGGCCATAGTCCCTGCAAAGGTGGGGGCTGGGGAGTCTGTCATCAGGGCTAGGGGGATGCTCATTTAATACTCTTGTGTTTTGCTGTTGCCAGAGTATCCTTATAAAACTGTCTTAAGAGGTATTGGTGAGCTTCTTGGTCATATTAAGATCTTTTAAGCTCAGTCCCATTCTCCCAAAGTGGCTTTAGTTAGCTTGTTGCCAGCATTCCAGTTTTAGATGCTTGGAAATAGAGCCCCAAATTCCTACATGGCAGAGGATTGAGACCTTCACCCAGGGACAGTCTGGTGGTTTCTTATTCTCACAGGATGATTTTCTGAGTTCACATTTGCACCTGGGAGTCCAAGAGGGAAACATTGGTACCCTCCCTTCCTCCTGGAAAGTTCAGTGTCTGTCTTGGCTGTGTACCCCAACCCTGCCATGCTGTTGATGTTGAGGGAGAGGTCACTGGCAAATTAGAACTGTCCAGTCCTTAGAAGGGTGTGAACACGGAGTGGGCTGTTCCCATGTGGGAAAATTCTTCAGCTTTAGGAGCGTTCACACCTAAAGTGGACTTGAGGATGTTGAACAGTGGACTGGGAGCCTAGTGGATGCTCTCTGAGTTACTTCACCACACAGAGACCCCCACCCCCAGGGCCTTTAATTCTCAGGAAGAAGCAAAAGCTTAGAAGCTAAAGAGTGTGAAGAAGCAGGCAGTGTGCAGGGCAGTGGGAAAGCCTCATGGTTCCATGAGGAAAAATAGATACAGTAGGGATTGAAAAACGTTGAGTGGAGAGAAAGAGATGAGGAGAGAAGGCTGAGAGAGGAGTGTGGGAACCGGGATTGCCAACAAGCTCACAGGATCCAGCTGAGTCCACTCGTGGCCTGCTTGGCAAAGCAAGGCTTCTTGTCTGTACCTGCATGTGTGATTATTAGATTATGGGATTTACTTTGGTGGAAATCATCATTTGAGTGAGATATATAGGGTGACTTTGTTACCACTGCACAGCAGAAGTCATTCTCAAGGTGGAATGAGGGACTTGGCTGAAGGCAGACCCAAGCTTGTGGGTTTTTTAAATAATAAACTTTCAAATAAATATTTTCATCTATTTTACATAGCAACCTCAGCTTCCCCTCCTTCTTCTCCTATTTCCCCCCACCTCCCACCTACTCCCCCATCCACTCCTCCTCCATTCAGAAAGGGGCAAAAGCCTGTGTTTACAAATGGTCAGGTTTGTGTCCAGACAGAGTGAGTGAGTAGCCTTCCCCAGGCCATGCAGGAAAGAGCTAGGAGAACAAGGATGGGGTCTTCAGATGTCTGTTCCCTACCTCTGCTCTTGCTGGTTTGTGTGATCATGGCTCTGTGATCATCTAGAAGTCTCTTATTGATGATATCCTAGAATTCGATAGTGCCGATGCCAGGGTGTGGATAGGAGGTAGTGTGGAGCTGTGGCTGGGTCCTGATGATGGCGCAGCTGGGCTGGTAAGGTAAGAGGGAGGCTCTGTTGGTACGTGGTCTAGGTGGAGAAGGAGAAGGTGCTGGTGCCCAAGAGACAGGTGAGGGGACTCTGGAACTCCAGTCAGTTTGTAGAGGACTCTCCCAGGCTATTGGGTTGTCACTGTAAATGACAACAACAATGGCTTATCAATGGGGGAACCTCACTAATACCTTAGGTGTCCTTGGGATAAAGATGAATCTTGGAGACTCCCAGTGTCAGAGGCTTTTCTAGACCCTGGAGAGACCTACACCATACTCAATGGGTTCTAACCCCAGCTCACTGTGAGCCAGGCCTGTCTCAGACCTCTAGCTCTGTGATTGACTTCAATAAATCCTCAGAAGTATTGGTACCTTGAGTTTATTGACAGCGTCATAAACTCTGAGAAATTAAAGGACTCCATGTCATCTAGGCAGTGAGGGACCTGGAAGAGGCCTTTTGCTTGCATGGTCTTTTGTGCCCATCTCGCCTGTGTGTAGGCTTCAGGGGTCTCTTTTGTAGCAGCCTGAGTTTAACATTCCAGGTCTACTTCTGGAGGCTGTAGCAGTGTGCATGTGCGAGCATGTGTGTGGTGGCTGAGACAACCACAAGTGCTTGCCTGCGTGGAACTACAAAGCAGCTTGGGACAGAGGACCAGAGAATTACTCAGCCCACTTTGGAACTCATCACTTTTGAGCCAGGCGCAGCTCAAAGCTTGTCAGGTCATTTGTACTTTCTGGCAGGAGCCAACCATCTCCTCTGTAAACAGGAGATAGTGACTATTTTAGATTTGGAGTTTGTGTCTGTTGCAGTTACAGGTCTGAGCTTCTGGGCATGGCTGTGCTCCAATAAAACTTTATTTACAAAATAGACAGAAGACCAGACCACTGTGTCTGAGAAAGGAAACTGGGCTCTTAAGGGCCAGGAGAGCTCAGTCATGTCCTCACACTGCTTCTCACTTGCTGTGTCCTTTGAAGGAGATAGGACTGGATTTCTAAGGAGTGGTCAGGAGAGGGTTTTGGGTAACGTTCTTGGGATTTTAAGTGAGATAGGTAGATAGAGCAATAGGAATGGTCAGCTGATAGCTGACCTTTGTTCTAGAATTTGGTGCAGCTATCATGCCAGACATAGGAGGGATGGGGCAGTACCATTTGAAAAGACAGCAGTATACACTGTGGGCTGCTGAGGACCTAGGGGTAGCCTCAAACAAACATCTATAAATAAACTAGAGCCTTTGAATGAGGGGTGCAAAGTCTGCAGCTAGGGGGTGTCAGGAGCAGCTATGGCCCAATCCTGTTAATTAATCAACTTTGTTAATAGGATGGTGAGATCAAGCAGTGACAGCTAAGTCAAAGCAGAAAGTGTGGGATCTCTCTCTCTCTTTCTCTCTCTCTCTCTCTCTCTCTCTCTCTCTCTCTCTCTCTCTCTCTCTCTCTCCCCCTCTCTGTGCACACATGCAAGCATGCATGTGCATGTCCTGTATATGCATAGCATGGGTGGGTGTGCCTTTACACCTTCATTAACTCACTGGAGGGAAACGAAGCCCTTGGTACTACATGGAAATGGCATCCAAGGCTGTTAATAATGCAGGGTGTTTGATAGCTTCAGGAATAACTGTGCTTAAGAAAGAGAAGGGTTAAGAAAGAGGAAGGAAGTAGTGTAACCACACACTCAGCAATTATTTACTGAGCAACTAGTCTGCATCAGGCTTTCCTCTAGGTTCTGGGGTCACTGGATTGAAGTTAACTGCTTTGTATTTGTGGACTTCTGTGGTGATGATGTTAGTTATAACAAAACTTAGGAGGAGTGACAACGGAAAAGAAGCTAAACTTTAAGCCAGAAATTGTAAGGGGAACTATAAAAGCAGGAACTCTGCATCTCTCAATTACTTGCACCAAGGCTAGGGTGCAGCTGCTTAGATGAGCCATACTGATGAGCAACTAATTTCTCCTGGGCTCTGAGAAGGAGAAAGCAACAGCCCAGCTCTCTAGAATATTTGGGGGCAGGAACCCAGCTCAATAGTAGAGTTTCTCACTTGGCTATAGGTATTAGCACCCAAATAATGATTCTTTAAAACTTTAACAAGTTTAAACATTTCCCCAGCAGAGAAATCTTAGAAGGCTTTGTGAAATTTATTCCTTGTGACTTTGCCTTTTGAAACAAAAGGAGAGAGTAAATGAAATTCAGATGCCTCAAGGTCAGAATCAGGCCCTCCCACCCCCAACGCAGGCACTCACACATACTTGTGCACACACTGTCGTAGCGTTTCCTTAGGGGATGTCTGGTATCTTTGCCCTTGTTCTTGGTGGCCTGTGATTATTGTGCCTTTTGAGATCTTGTATTTGCTTTGAATAGTCTTCATGTTTCCTTCCTAGCCAGCAGCATTCCTGTCTGTGGCAATCCCTTTCTATTAGTTTTAATTTTATTTGTTTGTTTATATTAAGAGTTTTATATTCTTAAAAATGATCTGAGAACTACAGCCTGGAAGAAGAAGCCATTACCTATAGTTCGACCACACAGAGACACTTAATGTGAATATTTGGATTCATATCTTCTCTGAGTAGCTCTCTGAGACTTTTTTCTATCAAAATGGGGTCATGGCGTACACATTGTATGGTCTGTTCATTTTTGCACATAATATCATGAGCATCTGTTAAAAATGGGCTTCTACACAGTTCCTTTATGTATGTGCATATGTTTCTGTAAAACTTCTTTTTCAGAAGCGTTGAAACATATATTAAAGCATAGAGGAGTGAATAATGCTGGCCATGTACTTAATACTCAGCATCAACAATTGCCAATATTGTGCCACTCCAGCTGCCTCTTATTCCTCCATTGTGGTTTTTTTGTGGCATTTAAAAACTAAAATCCCAGATGTAACATCACTTTGCTTACAAATAATTCAGCAAATATTTCTCTCACAGTGGTTTTCAACCAGGGGCAGTCTCCATTCTACACCCACCCCAAGGGACATTGGCAACATCTGGGGATATTCTGGTTCTTACAGCTGGGAGATGAAGGTGGCTGTGGGTGTTGCTGGCATCTGGCAGTAGGGAGCAGGGATGCTGATGCATCTTGAAATGCACAAGCTGTCCACTTTTAGAAAAAATTATCTGGCCCCAAGTGTCAGCAATTTGTGTGTTAAGAAAACCTGAGTGTAACAGGGCCAGGACCTCAAAAGGCATAAACATAGTCCTGATATCACAGGAAACAAAACAGGCAATTCAGTATCACCAAGTTTTCTTCAACATCTCAGTTATTTACTTATGTTTATTTTCTTATTTTCCTTTTAATTGGCATAATTTTACATAGTTACACAGTGCGATAATTTAATCCATGTATACAGTACACAAAGATCAAATTATGGCAATTAACATTTCATCTCATTATTTCTGTGTGTTAGGAGCCTTCTTTCTTTAAGTTCTTTATAAAAACATAATAGGTTGTTATAATCTATAACTATTCTATTGTCCTGTAAGAACCTAGAATGGAGCCCTTGTACCTAATTATATCATGCAGGACTGTTAGCCTCCTACTCCTCTTCCACTCCCCCATCTAGCCTCTGGTAATTCTTCTTTTTGAATAACTACTTAAAAAATATAGCCAGATTGAGTCATTACCGAAGACATTCTTTTAATTTCATTTGATCTGCCAAGAACCCCCTTTTTTTCCTCAATAGTGTCTATTTGTTGAAGATACTTGGGCTATTTGTTGTGTAGAGTTTCCCACACTGGATTTGGCTGGAAGCATCTTCCTGTCCCTCTGTTCCTGTACTTCCTGTGAATTAAAAGGTCAGACTAAGCAGATGTTGGCAGTTTGATTTACTCATTATAAATACCTAACCACTTAATGTCTGGTGCACAGGTTTGTCTGGTGCAAGGGGACCACCTCACCATCATCTGAGAATTTGTAAGAAATGCTAATTCTTGTGCTCCAACACACATGGATTGTGATGGCTAGTGCTAATGACATTGCTCCTAATTATTTCAGGAGGTGTTGCAAAATGGTGATTTTCTATTTCTTACCTTGATTCTGTATTTTTTGGTTGTAACTTTTGTATGAAGAAGTATTTTCCTTCCATCTTAAGTCCTGGCTGACTCTGAAATATAGTCTTTGTGGGGAAGACAGGCTAAATGTTTGATTTATTTCCCCCTATTATTTTTCAGATTTTATTGAGGCATAATTTACACATGATAAAATGCACAAATCTTAACTTACAGCTCAATGAATTTTACATATGTCTACACCCATGCATCCACCATCCAGACCAGGGTATAAAACATTTCCAGAATCACCCTCCCACCTCTGTCTGGTTGATTCCCATTCCCATACACCCTCCCCAGAGTATACAGTAGTGTTTAAACTGTATTTATGCTGTCTCTTCCTCCACCACTTATTTCTAATGTAACCAAAATAGTCATTTATTTTATTCATGGTTTCTGAACTTGATTTCGTATTAAGAATTGCATTATTCACTCCAAGAGGATTAAATACTTTCTCACATGTATACATCCATATCTTTTAACATATGTATCTTAAATCTTGGCTCCAAGTAGTCTAAATGATTAGCTAATTATCATAACATCATTCATTGTTTCCTATACTCCTTTCTTGATTTGAAATGACACAATTTATATTAGATTTCTGTATAAACGTGCATCCATGCCTGAGTACTTCTCTTGTTACATTCCTTTTTTTCTTTTCCTGTACTGCAATGATATAATGTTTTATTATTTGGCAGGACAAGTCACCCCAAATCCTTAAAGTAATTGTATTTTCACACTTGGCCCCACACTATTCTTGCTGAGTTCGTTCTTCCAGGTGACTTTTGGAGTCCTGTTGTTCTGGCTCATCAATTGGGATTTTTGATAGGGATTACCTCAGCAGTGCTACAAAATTGAATATCACAGAGCACCCAAGAACAACATATTCAGTGGGTTCAGGAATTCCATTTTTGTCTTCTAGCAAACTCTTTGGTAATGAGAATGGTTTTTAAGATTTATTCTGAAATATTTTTCAGTTGTATTCTTCTGGAAGTATGGGTATAACTTTTCTTTATATAGTTACTCATGGAGTAAAAATTACTATACTAATTTTTGTTTTCTTTTTACTTCAACTCTTACTAAAATCGCTTATCTTTTAATGTTTATTGTTTTTTGAGACTTTTAAGTATCTATAAATGCTATTTTATGATATCTTTTCCAGTATAATGAATTTACATTGTTTTTACCTAGTTGCATTGGCTAGTACCCTGAGTGCAAGGGTTATTTTGGAGGTGAGCTTATTGCTCCTATCTGTCACGGGCTTTTCTGGAAAGTGTCTCCCTTGAACACTGTGCTGTTCTGTGATGTGACATGATGTTTGGGCATGTCTGTGTTTTCACTAAGTTTAAGCAAGAGTTATATTTTAATTTATCATTATTTCTTACTAACCTATGTTAATAATCATAACTAGAGGCATTTTTGGCTATCTAATGAATTAAACATAAAATGCCTATTTTTAATTAGGCTCTTTTCTTGGTATTAACCTTATTAAGACATGATTATTGTTTTATTTTATTTTTTAAAATTACACTTCTTTATTGATTTTTTTGAAGATTCACATCATGCATCCCAATTCTGCTAACTTCCTGGTTCTGGTCCCCCCATATCCTCTCCTCACCCCTACACCGTCCTCCCAAAAAGAAAAGAAAAAAGCAAAGCAAGCAAGAAATCAAACAAGCAAGAACAAAACAAACCAAAAAGGACTTTTTTTTTTTGGTTTTTCGAGACAGGGTTTCTCTGTGGCTTTGTAGGCTGTCCTGGAACTAGCTCTTGTAAACAAGGCTGGTCTTAAACTCACAGAGATCCACCTGCCTGTGCCTCCTGAGTGCTAGGATAAAAGGCATTCACCACCACCGCCAGACAAACAGGACTTTTTTTTTAAAAAGGACTTTTCTAGATTATATTTGCTTGATTAGGACTTTTGTTGATGTTCATAAGTTACATTGGTCAAACTTTTTATTAGAATTAATTTATTTATGTGTATGGGGGTGACACATGACATTTTGTTCACATGGAGATCATAAGGTAACTTGAAGGATCCCATTCTCTCCTCTACCACGTGGGTCTCAGGGATTAAGTCAGGCTGTGGTAGGACCATGGACCCAAGCATGGTCAGTAGCAGCTGCTGGGTCTGGACATCACCACTGCCTCCAGGGACAGTATGGCCCTGAGACACTAACTTGCCCCTTGATCTTGGGTGTCTGCAGGACATTTGGTGGTAGCAGGAGCATTGGACATCAGTACAGACCCTGGCTACAGTTGGGTCTTATGGCAGATGGGGGTTTGATGTGAAGTCTGGGTCCTGCACTGCCACTAATGGTTACATAGAGGCCCAGGGTTGGGGTTGCAACCTGAGGCCTTTGTAGTATCCGGTGACCACATTCTGGAACCATTCCCACCTGAGTGACTCTACTGAGAGCCAGGATGTCATCCGGGCCTAAGCTGTGGCCAAAGGCCACTTCTGGGTCCATGGTCCAGCCTCAGCTGGGGTCTCTGTTGATGTCTGTGGCCAGTGGCTCCCCAGGAAACCTTAGGAACCATGCAAGATGAAAGCAGAGGGCTACACTGAGCCAGTCCCGCCCTTCACTGCCCTGGGACAGCTGGCCTTGTCTCTTGCTGCCCACTACAGCAAGAGAGCTGAGCCATGCACTCAGGGGCTCCCACCCATCACCACAGGCAAGGATGAACCTACCCTGAGGGTATGCATGTAGGGGAGCTGACTCCCCACCAAAGCACCTGAGGCAGGTGGCCCCAGTGCCTCAATCTGACCTGACTGGCTAACACCCAGCCCACAATTGGGGCTTGGGTTGACCCACCCTAGTATGTACCCCATCTAGGTCCTGCTGGAGCTTGTGAAGGGACTGGTCCTGCAGAACGATACCCACAAGATCTCCAAGACACAGGACACCTCAGAAGAGCTCTGGTGAAGATCCAGTAAGGATGGTGTACCAGTGACCAGACCAATGACTCATTGCAATGGACAGTTGCCAGTCAAACTGACGGGACAAAGGGGTATACGATATGACACACCGAAGCCTCCAGAGCTATCAGGGTGATGAAGAGGTGATAGAGAGGCAGGGGAGAAGGAGAAGCAGATAGTTTGCTGTTTTGGGTGTGTGTATATGTTTTTTTAAGTTATGTTTTGGTTTAATGGCCTCTTTCTTTCTTTCTTTCTTTCTTTTTTTTTTGTTCTTGCTTTTGCTTGCTTGCTTTTGTTTTCTTTCATGGGGGTGTAACAGGGATGAGGGGGAATATGGGGGCACCGGGAGGCGAGCAGAATTGGTATGCATGATGTAAAAACCCCCAAAGATTCAATAAAGAAGTTATAAAAACTACAAACACGCAGGCTCCAGAAAGAGAAAAAAAGTCAGGCTGTGAGGCATGGCAGTGGGTACCTTTGCCCGCCGAGTCATCTCACCATCCCAGTAGATTGATTTCAAATCTTTTTCCCCCTGGTCTTCATCAAATTCCACTACCAGTTTTGTGGTGGCTTTTTTAAAATTGAGATCTTGATAAATATAAGAATTTGAACATTTCAATGTAAATATAATTCAGATGTAAAAATTTGCAAAAGAGCAAAAAAAGAAAAAAAGTTACCTAAACAAACCACCTATTGGACTAGCAAGCCTGAATATTTGTTTGAGGGATTGTTTAAGAAGAGGGATAATTTTATTTTCAATAGAATGAGCCTTTAAAAAGCTTAAATTTATTTTAAGGGAAATTCCACTTCGTTTCCTGTCATGTTGGCTTTCTACAGTCATTGTGGAACTACTTCACCATCATTATAGCCAAACTTGGAGATTTCAAAAGCGGGAAGAGTGCAGACCATTTTTTAAACTATTTAATACATACTATGTTCAAGAACTCACATTTTTTACTAGTTCAAATTAGAAACAAGCCTGTCTCACATGCCAATCCCTTCTTCCTCTCCCTCCTCTCCTCTTGCACCCCCCACCAGCCCCCTACCCCATCCTCCCCTCTGCTCCCCAGGGAGGGTAAGGCCCTCCATGGGGGATCCCTAAGGTGTGTCATATCATCCTGGGCAAGGCCTAGGCCCTCCCCCATGTGTCCAGGCTGAGAGAGCATCCCTCCATGTGGGATGGGCTCTCAAAGTCCCTACTTATAATGGAAAAATACTGATCTGATACCAGAGGCCCCATAGAGTGCCGAGGCCTCCTCACTGACATTCATGTTCAGGGGTCTGGATCAGCCTGGGGTCCATGCACTACCCTTTGTTCAGGTCAGCTGTTTCTGTGGGTTTCACCAGTTCTGTCTTGGTAGAGGTGTGCCATGAGGCAGGTGCAGGCATGCTATGGGGCAGGAGGAGGTGTGCCAAGACTGGCCAGGCACTAGCTATCAGAAACTGCAAGGTTCCAGATGCAGTTACACAGGCTGTCCCCTCCAAGTACGAACCAAGTTGTCATCACAGTCCTCAAGCTGGCTCTTCAACCTCTCTTTGTCTCAAGTGTGGCCAAAAAAAGCCACTTCCACCCCAGGCTTTGCTGTAGAGTAGTGGTCCGGGCTCTTCCCCTGATGATCGCAGCCGCAGTCACAGGCTAGCTCCTTTGCTGCTGTGACACATGTCATGACCAAAACGTGGAGAGGAAAAGGTCTATTGGCTCACAGGCTTACATTTCCTGTCACAGTCTATCACTGAGGGAAAGCAGGGCAGGACAGGACTCAAGCAGGGGCCCAGATGAGGAACACTGCTTACTAGCTTGCTTGCCATGGCTTCCTCAGCCTGCTTTCTTATACAGCTCAGGGCCACCTTCCCGCAGTGGGCTGGTATACTTATTAATCAAGAAAATGCCTCCACAGATCTGCTTACAAGCCAGTCTGATAGAGAGGCATTTTCTCAAATGAGGTTCTCTCTTTCCAGATAGTTTGTCTTGTGTCAAGTTGACAAAAAAAAAAAAAAAAAGAGCCCACACAGATGCCCATACTTCCCATCAGCTTGGAAAGATGCAATAAAGATGAGAGCTCTTAAACTATCATTAACTAACATAATATCTATAGGTTATAATATTCATAAAATTGAATACATTTCTATAAACTTAAAATAACTATAAATTGTTAAGTAATTTATGTTATTTCAATGTTGAAACACAAATTTTTCTACAATGAGGCTACTCTCTCCGATCATCTACAACCCTTGTTCAGTGTCTCAATAGGATAAGGAGCTTCTGGTAGCGGAAACAGAAGTAGCAAGAGGGGTGTGGATACACCCCTCAGTGATGCTCCTTGGTAACAAGAAGCATGTATACCACCCTTCCTTGGAGCCTGGCTCCCAGAATCACCTTTAATGACAGTTTCTCTGAACAACCAGATGGTTGGTTGTTCATGGTTCTACATGGCCAGTTCTTTCTAGATTATTCTGTGTATTCCTTCTTTTCCATTGGCATGGGGAATAGGGAAATATCTATGGAGCAAAAATCACTTATGGTTGTGAGCTAATTCTCTCCCCTTTGCATCACTCCTCATCCCTAGGTGGGGAAATTGCAATCAGAAGAGGTTAATCAGTAATCAGAGCCAAGGTGCATCACTGCTCTACCATACCTGTTACATTAATAAAAGCCAGCCAAGCCTGAAGGCGCATCTTTCCTCAAAAGCTCCTTGGTCACTGTCCTGGTTAGTTTTATGTCAACTCACTATGAGTTAGAGTCATCAGAGAGGAAGGAGTCTCAATTGAGAAGGTGTCTCCTAAGATCTAATGTAGGCAAGCCTGTAGGACATTTTCTTAGTTAGTGATTGATGTGGGAGGGCCTGCCCCTGGGATGTGTCCCTGGGTCCTATAAGGAAGCTGGCTGAGCAAACCATGGAAAGCAAGCCTGTAATAGGAGTTCTTAATTGGTCTAGATAATAAAAGCTGGAGTCAGATATAGAGGGAAATACCGAGGGATCAGAGAGAAGGAGCAAGCCACAGCACACCTTACCTCCTAAGTGTCTCAGTAGTAAAGACAGCAATTTCCTGTTTGTCCCTGCTTATATCCTGTATCTGACCTGGTATGTCACTTCTTGCCTGTCTGTACAGAACTCCAGACCTCTATGGTTAACTAGTGGCAAGTTTGTGCCCAGCTATGTCACTTCCTGTCTGTCTGTACAGACCTTCAAACCTCTATGGTTAGCTAGTGGCAAGTTCCATTGTCTGACCCCCAGACAGGCTTTATTTGTGCCTGAAAGATATCACCAATAATGGGGGTTCTGCAGCAGCTGCTGCCTCCAGGTTCCTAACCTGCTTGAGTTCCTGCCCTCACTGCTTTGGATGATGAACTGTTAGATGGAACTAAGTTGATTTTGGTCATTACAGCAATAGTCACACTGACTAGGACTGTCACTGTGCTGGTTAGTCTAATGTTAATTTGTCACAACTAAAGTCTTCTGGGAGGAAAGAACCTTAACTGGGGAAATGCCTCCATCAGATTGGCCTGTGGGCCACAATATGGAACATTTTCTTGAATAATGAGTGATGCGGGAGGGTCCAGCCCCCTGTGGATGGTGTCACCCCATGGGCAGGTCATCCTGGAATATATAAGAAAGCAGTCTAAGCAAGCCCTGGAGAGTAAGTGTGTAAGAAGCACTCTTATTGGCATCTGTTTCAGTTCCTTCCATGACTTCCTCCAGTGATGAATGGTGACAAGAAAATGTCACTTCCCTCTCCCCGTGGCTTTTGGTCATGGTGCTTATCACAGCAATAGAAAGCAAACCAGGACAGCAACTTCCTTAGAACATGACTATCCATAAAAGTGATAGAGTACAGGGGAGGCCCTTTTCTTTTGCATGTGAACTCTTCCACTGCACTGAAGATTCCATGAAGGGTGCAGCGGTTCAGGGTGCGTGCTCATTTGCAATACAATCAGGCTTCCTGTCTCTGCCCATTCCCTTTCTCAGAGCTGTGACCCCAACACCCAAGAGAGCAACTTCAGGCAGTAAAGAATTACTTTGGCTCAAGATTTCTCAAGGTTCTCTTTATCCCACCAAATGAGAGTAAAGACCATCACCCAAAATCTTTGGTCAAATTAAGCAAGCTTTATTTTCTGTCAGAAAAGCCTAGCTCCCTAAAGTGGAGTTTGGGAAAGCAGCATTGAACATAGGAAAAAGTGGGGCTTATATAGCTCCTCAAACTGTACAGCTAGGGAGTTTCCAAGGGTTTTTGGTTCTGTAGGAACTTGGCAGACCATCTCAAAATTATTTGGCAGAAGATTTTATCTTATTAGGCCATAGGTTGGGGTCTAGGGTGTGGTGGAACATGTCAAATTCCAGAATGAGTCAAGACCTGGTCAAATCCAAGTTTTACAAAAACAACAATGAATTTACTTTAACCTTGTAACAAGATGTTTTAACCTTAAACAAAGTGAGGCTGGTCCATAGGTTCAGTCTGGGTCCCTTGGGCCAGTGTGCAGCATGGCTCTGAAAGGGTGTAACAGAGGAGCTTCAGTACTTCATGGAGAACATAAAGAGCCCTGGCAAGACATGATCCCCAGAGCCATGCTCACCGAAACTCTTCCTCTAGCTATGCCCCGCACCCTGCCTTTTGCCACCTCCATTTTCTGCATCCACCAAAGGTTAACCTGCTCATTAGGTGGGAACCCTTGTGATGTAATCACTTTAGCAGACCCCCTTTGCATACACCTCTAGAGGTGTGCTTGTTAGTCCCCTAGGCTCTTGCTAATCCAACCAAGTTGGCAACAAAATTGCCCATCACACTTTCCTTCAGACTAGGTCAGACTCTATCAGATTCTCAACTGCCTTCTTTTCAGCTTCACGAAACACACAATGAGGAGGTTCACAGTTCTTGGTTATTTAATTCCATTTTTGACAAACCTCCCAAATGCCTTTCACTTTTTAAATCAATTACTGCATTCGGAATGCCTCCCTAACCTATTTCATTAAACTACCATCTTTCGATGGCCTTCCCTTTCAACAACGTAATTTGCCTTTAATAATTAATATAGAAGAATTCAAAATGTAATCACTGAGCTCACTTAGGGGCTCTTTAATCAATTAAGGACATGTGGCTTTGGGACAGAGGTCTTTCCCCAGAGCTTCAGAATCCCCATGCAACTTACTTGGTTGGAATAGAGGCCATATTTAGAATATATCTTTGTAGAGTGGCCCAGGCCTGGCAAGACAAAGAATGGCTTTCAAATGAATAAGGATATGCATGCACAATTGCTGGAAGGTTCTTTTACATGAAAATAATGCCAACGCTTATGATGTTGAAATTAAAATGAAATTTTTTTCTAAGGCCAGGTCTGAACATGACAATGGAGATGGAGATGCTGGTATTCAGCTGGGCTGGCCCTTTAATCTCAGGCTTGTCTTCTGAGTTCTAGCGTCCCTAACATGCTGGGGGTTAGTGGTAGTGGGGAGGAGAGCCTATTAACAAGGCTTGGCCTGTGGCCAGTGACAGGTAAGGTCCAAGTTGCCCCGGTCATTCATCTGCTACTCAGTGTGGGTGGTAGACACAGTGTGGAATTTGGCACCAGAAAGGTCTGAGTTCAAATCCCAGATATAACTTGGTCTCCACCCCCTCCGCCATCTCTCTCTCTGTATTTATGTGTGTAGATATGGGGCCAGAAATCTACTTTAAGTGTCATTCCTTGGAACCTATCCAACTTTTTTGTTTGTTTTTGAGACAGAGTCTCTTACTAGGACCCAACATTGGCTGACCAGGTTAGGCTGGATGACCAGTGAGTCCCAGGGGTTTGTCCATTTCTCTCTTCCTGGTGCTGGGTTTATTTCACCATGTCCAGCTTTTCCATGGGTACTGGGGATCAAACTTGGGTCCTCAAAATCCATGGCAAACATTTTATGAACTGGGGTGTTTCTCTAACCCTGTGCCCTTATTTCTTTATTTGTAAAATTAGGATAATCCTTTGCTCATACATCAGGACAGGACCTTGGTAGCTATTTGGTGGGAAATGAATATGTAGATGATTGTCTGTTGTCCACGTATGGTAGGGCATACCATTTGAGTTGGATCATGGTGCTTGCTTCATTTCCAGGTGATTTATTTTTGGAATTACATTTTGTGTGAGCACTCATTAAGTCTAGTCTGAACACAGACTGACTGATGAGTAAACTGGGGTCCAGATGTGTGGCCAGGGAAAGCCTGCCCGGGATTAATCTCTGGCCTCTGTTATTTCTCAAAAGAGACAAAGCCAGTGTAGAGATGTTGCCAGATTGTTGTGTGTGCAGAATCTAATTTATAGTTGACCAGGGTCTCTAGAGAATCACACATGTTTATATCATTACCAAAGAGTAATTGATTACAAAGCTCCGTTGTGGAATTTACAATTATTGAATTACTCCATGTTCGCTCATAAATTTCAAATCTTTATTTCTAAAAGTCAATTGATATTCAGCCCAATAAATATTTAATTTAGATGTAATAATGGTGTTAGAGCAAAATTAAATTCCCATTTAGAAAATAAGAATGACCTGAAGAGAGCAGGGGAGAGGAGATGGCATAGCAGAACCGGGCAGGAGATGGTTCTCTTTGCATCCCTTCCCCTTATCGGGAGGGGACTTACTTCACAGATGGTCCTTTCTCTGACTCTATTTTCTTTTGAAACTTCTGTTTGTGGGAAGTAAAAGTCCTCTCTGTTTTTGCATTTCATTATCTGAACTGCTCAATAGTCCTGGCTCTTAAAGGCCACATGGAAAATTACAACACACTGTTTTCTCCTTGCTTTGTTGATGGGGAACCTGGGGTTCACAGACCTGAAGTGACTCATTATAGGCAATGCCACAAGAGAGGAAGGCTAGTCCTCAACTATTGGTCCATTAGTAGGACCGCAAGGCCCATTAATATTCATATAATTGATGGGATTATGAACCTCTACATATAGGAAGCCTCAGCACAAAGTGTTTTAAACAGCATGGGCGTGACTCCACTTCTTGTAGAAGTTGTCACAAGGGAGGGAATCCACCTGGCCACCATGGGATTACAAAGTTGCAACAGTTCCAGCCTCCTTTCAGTTCTTGTGTCTACTATTTAGAGTTTTCCACTCTAAACTTTGTGGTCTAAGATGGCTGCTTGAGTTCCAGACATTGCATGTGGAGGGAGAGGAGGAAAGAAGCCATAGAGAAAGCACATCCCTTCCCTGTAAAACTTTACTGGTTTATTATTTGTGTTTGTACACATGCACGTTCCACAGTGTGCATGTGGAGGTCATTGGTTCTCTTATCCTGTGGGTTCTGAGGATTCAACTCAGCAGGCTTAATTGCAAGCACCTTTACCAGCTGAGCCATGCCACCACTTCTTCTCTCTCTTTTAGGAGGATTTCCTTTTTGTATCTCTCTGTGTATCTTATTGCTCAGAACTTAATTGTGTGTGTATGTCAAAATGTAAGATTTGCCAGAAAGCTGTCTTATTTGGGTAATAGTGTCTGGTTAAAAACTGGAATTTTTGTCTGTCAGTAAGGAAAAACAGATTCAAGTGGATGGTCAATAATTTCTGCTACAAAATGTATTCCAAAGGACATGGTATGAGGATTATCACAGACAATGTCCTTGGTGAGTTTGCTTGAATACAGTAAGCCCAGGGTGATCTCCAGGTTATTGCAGACACTGTGTGGCTTCACTGCCAGGGCCAGTGTGCATCTTGGGAAATGTGTTGCTTTTGCCTTATGTGGATTTACCTTTATCTCAATTTAAAAGAGGCTGGGGAGGGGGAAAGCCAATTGTCCCCTGAACATTGTAGACATCTTTGCCTAGAAGAGGTAATTTTGTGACCACTCACTAGGCTCTTACCAGTGCAGTTGTGTCACAGGTCTAAGACATGCGGTGTTCTATGCCAGTGCGGAGAGCCAAGTGGAAATAGGAGTCACTCAACCATCATTTGCCTGTTTGGTGTCTGCCAGGCATAGGGCCAGACAGTTCCTTCACATGCAGAGAGAAAGAAGGCATGCTCTTCTCTTTCTGACAGTATCACTTAAAGTGTGGCCGTTGGACTAGCATCAGGGACATTGTCACCTGGGAACTTGTGAGATATCTAAATTCTCTGCTCCCCCTCTCTCTGTGTCTTAGATCAGGAACTGTATTTTAATAAAAGGTTGGCAGAGGATTCTGAAGCCTGTAGAAGTTATAAACTTACAATGATGAGGAATATCACAAAATTTGGAGCCACCCCTGAGCTGGAGTTGAATTCTGATTCTGACACCTCAGTGTCCTCATGTCATGAGAGTGACATGAGCTGACAGAATACTTAGCACATGCGCTCAGTGAATGTCTACTCCATTATCTTTCTAAGCCTTGCTGTGGATGACATCATCATCAGGGAAGACAAATGGAATTCATATTTTAGTATCAGTATTGTGATAGTTCAAATGAGAATGGTTTCTGTTATGCTCAGATCACAGAGTCCCCCCCCCAATACTATCAAGGAGTCTGAATCCATATGCAAAAGCAAAGAGCCTTTATTCATGCTTGAGCTTGGACCCTCCATGTGTCCAATGTAGCGGTACAATTGAGCTCAGTTGGAGTGGGCTTATATCATAGCAGAGGTTGGGGTGGGGATTTCTAAGGCTCAGGACCCCCATTGGGATTGGCTGCCATTTTTCTGAGGGTGTCTTGGCGAAAGGAGATAAGTGCATTCTGAGCTAAGGGACATCTAGTGATATCTATAATATTTGAATGCTTGATTGTTAGGAAGTGACACTACTTGAGAGGGATTAGAAGGGGTGTCTTTGTTGGAGTAGGTAAGGCCTTTGTTGGAGGAAGAATGTCACTGGGAGTGGACTCTGTGTTTCAAAATCCCAGGCCAGTCCCAGCATCTCTCTCTTCCTGCTACCTGTGGATCTGGATGTAGAACTCTCAACTACTTCTCAGTTAAGTCTGCCTGCATGCCACTGTGCTGTCCACCATGATGAAAATGAACTAATCCTCTGAAACTGTAAGCCAGTCCCAATTAAATGCTTTGTTTTATAAGAATTGCTATGGTCATGGTGTCTCTTCACAGCAATAAAACACAACTAAGACAAGTATGCAGCAGAAGTTCAAAGTCTCTGTCTCTCTGTCTCTCTGTCTCTCTCTCTCTCTCTCTCTCTCTGTGTGTGTGTGTTTATGCATGCATATGCTTCAGTGTGCAAGTGGAGGTCAGAGGCCCTCGGGTGTTGGTCCTGGCTTCTACCTTCTTTAAGATAGACAATTTGTTACAGTGTACACCATGCTACTTGGCCTGTGGGCTTCTGGGTATTCTCCTGTCTCTACTGTCCATTTCATTAGACAAGCTGGGATGACAGATACATGTTGTATAATGCATTCTGAATTTGGGGGCTCCTCACTCATGTCCTCATGCTTGTGAAGCAAATGCTGTACCCACTCAGCCACCTCCCCAGCCCACAAAGAGAAATTTAAAATTTTTCCAAAACATCTACTGTTTTTTAAATTCTTCCTGTTATTCCTTCCTGTCTTGCTAGAGATAATCAAGAATTGCCTTTAAAATGTAAAGTGTGATGTTAAGAGTCTTAAAAAAGCATTTACCAGAGAGGACATTCAGATGGATACTGTGCATATGCAAATGCACTGAATCTCATTAGTCACCAGGAAGTGAAAATTAAAGCTACAGTAAAATTACCCTGCAGTCACCAGATTCATTAAATGATAAGGATAGGATGCCAAATGTTGGCGGAAGACATGAGGCGGCTGAAATTCCATAAGCTGCGACTGGAAGTATAAATTTAGCAGGCCTAATAAGCTAAGACCATGCATCTTTTATGAAGAGCTCCCTCTTGCCTTGATGTATAGGTATACCGAGTGGTCAAGCAGGGTTTCTCACAGGCACCTGTGTGACGCTCACAGCATTATATGTAAGAACTGAAGCCCAGAAACTGCTCAGAAGCTCCCTGTAGAATGGCTAGTTTGTGATTTACTCATGCAAAAGACACTATCCAGACAAGGTAATGAATGACTTCACACAACAAAGTGGGCTTTTCTCAGTCAACTTGTACATGAGAAGCCGGAGACAGGGGACAAAATGGTATATGGTCCTACAAACACATATTTTAAACACAAGCTAAACAATCTTTGATGTAGAAGTCAGGACACTCATTGTCTTGGGGGTGGGTGTTGAATGAATATCCCTATGATGATACTGCATACACACACACACACACACACACACACACACACACACACACACACACACACACTCACACACACACACATGTATATATATGCCATTGGAGATGATCATAGTGTGTTTATGAAAAATTAGTAAGCAGTTTATATTTTTATACTTTTTTGCATGTATATTGATACACATCAATACAACATTTCAGCATAAAAAGCTTACTTGAAATAGCTGTGCAGTAACATCCAAAATGTTTATAGAAAAGTGGAAAGTGTGATTGAAGAAAGCCAGAGGATTGGCAGGAGCTAGGAGAATGCCAATCATTTACATGTATCTTTGACTCCCACTGCTGAGCAGCCAAGTAAGACAAGGATCATATATACAGAATAAAACAACAACAACAACAACAACAACAACAACAACAACAACAACAACTCAGGGCAACCATTCCTTAATATTCCTGGAAGTGATAGGGAGGGAGTGCCCCTGTATCATTGCTGGAAGCAAAGGGAAGTAAACCCTTTAGAGATATGGGTTGTGACGTCATTATTTTCTCATTATGTCACTATGTGTCTCTAATGCATCTTGAAAGTACAGTTACTTGTCTTAGTTGAAGGACGAGGGTGTTAAATCAGGATGAGTTTTCTTGACTTATGCTGAGCCACCTGTGCCCAACATAGCCTTGCTGGGGAATTTAAGCCTGGTTCTCCTTTTGACAATGCTATTTAGTCTGCAATGCCACCATTTTGTATGTGGAAGAAACACCACACTCATTGCTTCTGTGTCAGACACTGTGAAACTGCATGGGACTTGGCAGAAATCTGCAAATGGTACTGCCATACTGTGCATAATAGTAGAGGCAAGGGTTTATTTTTCTGATCAATAACCATGGAAAGGACAGACAATGGAACCAGGAACCAGAGGTTCCTTCTCACTGGTCAGGGCTCATAACACAGGATAGGATTCACACTCACCCTAGTTCTTGGTGGCTGGCTCAGGTCATTCAGAGGTCATCATTTCAGCTTTCTAAAGGCCTGTGGGGTGGCCTGCCGCTAAGGAAGATGGAATGGTTGCTTTCCAAGTGTTCTCTTGTGAGTAATTTATACACAAGGAGAAATGACATATAGTAGAATACTGGGAGAAAGATTAGAAAATAATTAAGGATTAAAAATTCATTAAAAGATTGCTTTTTGTTTGTTTTTTTGAGACAGGGTTTCTCTGTGTAGCTTTGGAGCCTATCCTGGCACTTGCTCTGGAGACCAGGCTGGCCTCGAACTCACAGAGACCTGCCTGCCTCTGCCTCCTGAGTGCTGGGATTAAAGGCATGCGCCACCAACGCCCTGCCAAAAGATTGCTTTTAAAGGAGTTAATCAGACCAGAAAAGTCAAATATGTATATTGAATGAAGTTTGGCAAACATCAAAATTGCTTCTCATTCCCAGGTCATAGGAACTTCAGTAATCATAAAGAATTACAGTTTCTTTCATAGCTTTTAATACATTTAATTTACCTGGTAAAGCAGGACCCTGCTTTCAATACCATGTTGCTCCCAGGGTTTTGAAAAGCAACATTATTGTCACTATTTTCAACTACCATTGAAAATTTATATGGGCATCATTTTATTTACTTTTGCACACTCTCATGTATGTGGCATACATCCAGGGACATATGCATGTTTTCATGTCAGGGCATGTGTGTGGGTGCATGTACACAAATGTGCATGGGTGTGTGAAATCTCGATGTTGACATTAGGTATCTTCCATGGTCATGCTTTTCTCTATTTATTGAGTCAGGGTCTCTGACTGAACCCAAAGCTTTGGGTCTGGATGGTCCAGGTAGGCAGCTCGCTTTGGAGATCCCTTGTCTCTGCTTTGCAAGTGTTGGGATTACAGATGGGTTCCATGCCTGCTAGCAGTGTAGGGATTACATATGGATGCAATGTCTGCTCCGTAATGCTGGGATTAGAGGTGGGTGCCATGTCTACCCGGCAGTGCAGGGATTACAGATGGGTCCCATGTCTGTCCAACTTTTACATGGATTTTAGGGATCAGAACTCCTGTTTCTGGCCTGCATGGTAAACACTCTATCCCCTGATCATCTCCCTAGCCCCCAAACATTAGTTTCAATAGTTGTTTCTAAATTTGTTCAACCTTACCTTTAATATTGGGTGTTTAACTTGCTTCTGATGTTTCATTATATGGACTTTAATGAACATCATGCTTGAAAATTTGAATTCGTCACTAATGATTTCCTTATACCCAAACTGGCATTTTCTGACATTTCTTGAATGAAAACTGGCATTTTCATTTTTATAACCGTTGCAGCTTAGCATCCATTATGAAGTTTTAAAATGTCTGAGTCAGAATCCATACAGACTTGGTTGGGATCCTGGTTCTCCTTTACCTGCTATGTGATCTTGGATGAATGACTGTGCTCAGAAGGCCTCAGTATCCCTATCTGTAAAATGGAAACCTAATTTTCCAGTCCATTGACCTTTAAAAGAGGATTAATTGAGAATTAAACTGGCGAGGAAGTGTCATTTAAACTCAACTTTGCCAAAGAATGACCCAATTTTAAGGCATTTTCTTGGATTTCTTGGAGGTGTGCCAGGCAGTTTGACAATTCTCTGTGAAGCAGCCATAGGAACCACATCAGGTTTTGTTCTAAAACAAAGACAGCACAGGGCAAGAGCATTTCCCTCTTGTTTTAAAGTCAACCCGAGGTTTTATTTTTTCCAGAGCTTATTCTAGAGTTTTAGGTAAATGCATATTCATCCTTTTAGATCAAGGATCAACAAAATATGACCCATGGGCCAAATCCACTTCGTCTCCTGCTGTTGTGAGTAAAATTTTATTGGAACACAGCCTTGTGCCTTTCTTGTGACAGCAGCAAGCTAAAAAATACTTATTTTATGGCCCTTTCAAGAAAAAAGTTTGCTGACTCCTGCTTCAGATCAACCATAAAATATTTATTTCTGAGCTCATGAGAGATAAATGCATTGTACTTCTAAAACCATATTTTTTTTTTCTGTGATAGAAGATAGAACCAAGCTATGCATGGCTGAACTGGCTCTGTCACATATGGACGCTACACAGTGTCACAAAAGAAGGAAGGCACGACTCTCACATTTTGATTGGCATATTGGTCTTCCAGATCTTCTTGGATAAAATCTGTTGGTTGCCCTTAAGTGGGAGGGAAACCTCTGTGCTATCTTTTGTTAGAGTAATACCTGGCATTCTTCAGGTGGAGCCTTCATTGAGAATGTTTTAGAAGTGTTTGTCATAAAAGTGCAAGACTAGCTTTCTGTTCTTGATAGTAAAGTAAACCTATTTTCCTATAATTGGTTTTGAGTCAGAACGCCTCTGACTTGGTTTATAGAATGGTCTATTACTTTGTCCCTTCATTGTAAGGGTAGAGATGTAGGTGTGCTGATTCTTGTCTCTTTTCTCCATCCCTGCCCATATATGGATTATATTTCTTTAGTCTATGCTCTGCTGATGCTAATGCTTCAAAATTATGTTTTGAAGACTTACTTACTTTTAAATATCAGTTTAATGTTTGTCAGTGCAGAATGGGGTGGGGGTATGTGTACTTGAATGTAGGTGGTCATGGAGGCCAGAAAAGGGCACCAGGTCCTTTAGACCTGGAGTTACAGGTGGTTGTGAGCTTCCTTGTCCATGGTCCCCACAACTTATCTCATGTTCTCTGTGAAAGCTGTGTGCACTCACAGAACCTTCTGTCTACTCCCCCCAAATTATGTTTTGGAAAGAAAATTATGTTTGGAACAAGGCTCAAGGAACTGTGTTTTCTGCCTTGATTTGGGGTGCCAGGTAATGGGTGGTGGCCTTTTGGCTACAGGTAGTCATCAGTTTACACCAATTGCTTCTGTTTTCTGTTGGGTCCCTGGTGGCAATAGTTACTAATCAGTGCATCCAGGCACAGTGCTATCTATGCATTATAACTGAGTCATGCAGGCACTGACTGTCATAGTGAAACACAGACTTCATAAGTGTGTGAAAGTGGCCAGTTTTTTGGATGGGAGGTTTTTCATGGGAGAATGGTTTTCATGGTAGATGGCAGTCACCAATTCCTGGCTCCTGCCTCTAGCTACATCACTGTGTATCTATTTACAGAAGAGATGGAGCACACCTCTCCATCCAATGAGTAGGCATCATCCTCACATCTTGCTTAGGTCATGCATGTGAAGGTGTGTGTGCCCAACCTAAGAAGCAGCACATGTTTCTGCTGATATCTTGTGCTTTGGGTATTTTCTTGATTGGTTCACTCTTTGAAGGAGGATTAGACTCAGGTCAAACAGACTTGAAGTCTAAGCAGAGACCAGATGGATGCTACCTAGATCAGTAGCATCCAGACACCTGAAGTATAGATTTATGATGTGTTTTGGTCACTGAGTTTTGGGGCAGTACTTTGTGTGACAAGTTATATGATACAGTGTATATTAACACACATGGATTTCACAATTGATGAGTTTTCTATTTATTTTTTCCTTTTGATTATTTTATGTGTATGGGCATTTTTCCTGTATGTGTATTTGTATACCATGTACTTGCCTAGTGCCTGTGGATGTCAGAAGAGGGCATCTGATCCTTGAGAACTGGAGTTACAGGTGATTGTGAGCCCCCATGTGAGTACGGGGAATTGGACCCTGGTACTCTGGAAGAGCAGTCAGTGCTCTTAACCCTAGAGCCATTATCTCTTGTCCAGTTGATGCATTTTATTTTAGTCCACGTAATAACACAGGCATGAACAAAAATATTTCCCCTACCACTAAGAGCATGGGCACGTTTGTTGGAAAAATTAAAAGATAATTATAGTCACATGGGAAGTCAGCAACAATGGCAGTAAGCCAGAAGAATGTGGGAAGAAAGTGGGTTAGCCTTGTAGGGTGGAGATCCATCAGGTAAGATTTCCTGGAGGAGATGGTGATCTCTTTAATTCTAGTGGGATACAAAAGGCTGGTGAGAACATTGATAGGATTTCTTTTCATGCAGGTAATTCTGGTATACAGATGTCAGGCTTTTGTGTAGTCTTATACTTTGGTATTAATTTTGTGACATTGGTATTGATATTGCTTCAATCTTGATCTCATTTCATCTCCCAACCTGTGTGTCTGGTTTCTAATCCCCCTCAACACCTAGTGGCCTCCATTCCACCAGGGGGAATCTGAGAGCTGATGGCTTTGTAGATGTTGAGACTCTGATTCTATAGGGTCTGCCCTGTGGTTGATGTGCTGTGACTGTGAGGGGCCAGCTGCCAGATAGTCTTGACCAGAAAAGTGACTCTTCGATAGCTCTATTTGGGCCAGCTCAGTAGCTGTGTCTGTGGCACGAATGAGGCCAAAGTTGTGAGTTCTGTCCCCTGCAAGGACCAATTCCATTCTTGGTTTGAAACTCATTACCCAGAGGCACAGTTTTCAGCCAGGACCTAGAGTTGGAATTAAGTGGGAAATGGAGATTAAAGTGGCCTCCAACCTACTTTGATGACAAACTGGTGGAGGCCACACTGCTGAGTGTGCTGTGCCATATTGAGAGATGTTCATTTGATGTCCTTAAGCTCCTCGCTTGAGGCAGAGAAAAGCAAAGCTGAGTGATTCATGTGCCCAGCTGCTTGTGATAGAGCCTTGGCAGGGTCTTTCTGGACCCATGGACTGTCCTGTTGTCAGTCATTCTTGCCTGGACTGCTCATTCTTGGATTACACAGGAAATTGAATCATGATATTTTTTGTTTGTTTGTTTAGGCAGCCCTTCTTATGAGAGCCCATCCTGTGCCATGTAGGATACTTAACAGCATCTGTGTCTCCTTTCTGTACACTGAATTTTTTTGATACAATCCATTCCCCAGGTTAGAGGATCCAGAATGCCCCCAGACATTGTCAAGAATCTACCAGAGGATGAACTTGCCCCCTGGGTGAGAACCATGCTTAATGGTGTAATTGGTGACAAATGAGAGGAACCTTGTGCAGAGTGAGAACCCCCAGACCATACCCCATGTGTACGTTGGTGTTAAGTGCCTTAGGTTTTCTGACCTTGCCTGGCTGTATACAAGGAAGACATTGGTCTCCAACTAGACCATGCTTGGTCCTTCTGTTTTGCTTTGTAGCTTCCCTGTCCTGGGCACTTTTTCAGTTTATGGTTGACCTTGGAGGGCAGAGACCTCCCACCCCCAGGCATCCTCCTCAGGGGGTATTGGCTACATGGGATAGCAACTCAGGAGGGAGGTGTGGGGAGAAGCTCTCCAGAGAGAAGAAAATCACCCATGTAGATATAGTTTCTGCCATCAACACAAGCATTGGTGTGTTCTGCTCAGAACCCACTCAGCAGAGTGCCTGGCATGTGGGCATGCTTAATAAGTGCTGACTGTATTACCATTGTTACTAATACTATTTATAACCACTACTCTTTTTTGTAAAATAAATAAATAAATAAATAAATAAATAAATAAATAAGCAGATTTGGGAATAACATTCCCCCAGGCTTCCACGCCATCAGTATTCAGCTTATTTAAATTTAATTCTTGCAAGGTCCTGTGTTTAATTTTTTAAAAAAAAAACCCAGTGAATTATTAGTATTTTAATGACTAGTGACACTTAATAAATAACACTGGCAAGGGCTCAAAATGGGTGCCATTTAATGTAATGTTCTATGTGTGTTTTCTCAAGTAAGAGACAGGACAAACGATGCCTATAGAAAGTTCCACACCATGATCAAATGTTCTCTATAACTTGAACTTCTTGCTTTGTGATTAGTGGGATAATAGCCTTGTTGTGTCTCTGAGTCTATATACCTTATGGGGGAAAAAGCGCAGCTAATATTAATTTCCCTTAGCCATTACACAGTGTGGATTATGTATTGTTCTGTTCTAAGAGTTTTAGAGATATTAATTCATTAATCCTTGTAGCAACCATGTAAGACAGTAACTGTTTCATTTCTAGGGGAGGAAACTGAGGCATATAAAACATATAGACTTTGACTGAGGCACACAGCAAGGGAATATGCAGCAGGATTTGAAACCAGGTAGTTTGACTAAATGGTTTTATAAACCATTGTGCACATTGCCTCATCAGGTGGCAGGTAGGGCCTGGCCTGGGAAATGGCTTCTCATCCCTCCTCAGGTGTTAGGGGATGGTAGTGACACTAATAAAATAAGGTTATCTCACATTAGCTCTTGGGGGAAGACAAGACTGTCAGTAATCTAATTTGTTATATTACAGAGGAAGAATCAAGATACCTCTGTGTACACCTGTCATCTTCTGTGGGCCTCTTGTATGTGCTCTGTTCACCAAGTCCATGGTTTGGAGCACAAAGCCTGTGGCATTAATACATACACATAAACTTGTGGTGTCTATAAAATGCAAATCATACAAGACATGCATGTAAAATATGGTGGGATAGTTTACATTTTACTGTAGTATGCTTAACAAAACTTCTATGTACAGAACAGGGTCTGTCTCTGGCCTGGAATCTGCCAATTAAGGCTAGGCCAGATGACCCGTGAGCCCCAGGGGTCTGCCTTTCTCTGCCTCACCCTCTCTGGGATTACAAATGTACTCCACCCTGCGGGGCTCTTTTATGTCAGTTCTGGAAACCATCCTCAGATCCAAAGTCTTGCACAGTAAGCATTTTACTCACTAAGTCTTTCCCCAGACTAGTGTGTGTTGTTTCTTAAATCAGAGTTTTTGCAATTTCATTGTTGTATCAGTTACAAAAGGGACATTCTATTGGGGGCTGTGGAATACTTCTCTCTTTGCCAGACTCTGATCCATCAATAATTCCATGCCTTCTACCTTCTGTCCAGGACTTTATATACATCTGGGTCAGAGCTGAATTTTCCTTCAGTGGGAATAAAGTCAGGACACAGTTCCTCTTCTTCTACCTCCTGCACCTCATCATTTGAGCTCTGTCAGAGACAGAAAGAAGCCCTGTTCAGGCCATGCCACTGACCTTGATACTATTTTGGGCTTTTCTGATGGTGACAGTTCCAAACCCTGTCAGACAGAGATGGTAGATGAGCTAAGTACCTAGGAAAACTGTTATCAAATTAAAAACCAAGCAAGATCCAATGTGAGCTCTGTCTATAAATAACTTATGAAAAGTAAAAAGATGTTTCTGTTAGCAAATTTAAAATAATCGTTAGAATCCTTCAACAGATTGCTGCTAATTAGATTGAGAATTAAACAGCTTTGTATGAGCGCAGAGTTAATTAATAGCTCATTACTTTTTTAATAAGCCAAATTCATTTGGAAACAGAAGAGAGACAGCAAAGTTCATCACGGATGAGACGTTAGATTGGGATTATTTCTCCTTCCCTTGATGAGAGAAGGAGTTTAATTAAAGCAGGGGACACATTTATATCACCAACAAGTTGCGTGCAAGCTCCAGTGCTGTTGCTGGAGAAATTGGTGACTCTCCTCATTTAAAAAAATCTCCTCAGGATCTTCAGGGTTAACGTAAGTTGTGCTCACATCTGTTCAGATTTTGAGTTGTTCAGTTCACTGATCGAGCCAAAACTTTTTGAAGCTGGGAAGATTCATTCAAACTAGTACAAATTTATTGTAGTCCACACTGATTTTATTTCCATTCTTTTTATGTCCAGGTATTCTAGGGTCTCACTTTGAAGTCTAGACTCCATTTTCCTCACCTCCTCTTTTCCATCCTCTCGTCTTCCTACATGGTCTTGATTCTCATTATTTCTTTATCTGGTTTCCTGACCCTTTGGTGCCCTTTATATTACATAACATGGGGCAGAATGGAAAGAATGAAATGAGTGCCTTTAGGATTTTGAAGCCAAGTGCATTCTCAGTATCCCACAGGGAAATTTCCTATCTATTCTTTCCGAGCACCAAGGCACCCTGTGTCTACAGTGCAGTCTCTTTCTTCAGTCATTCTTCACATACTTTGAAGGGAGGATATATGAATTTGTCTTCTAGGGTAGGTGTGTTTGTTGAAGTATGGTTTCCAGGAGTTCCCACCATTTTGTCTCCAACTCAACCAGTGAAGCCATTCCTTGCATTTGAGAGACCTGCTAGATGTCACCTAACTATAAGTCACACGGGTGCACAGTTCCTTGAACAGCACTTCCAACAGTGAGCCTGGGTTTTTGCTAAGTCTTTTGGGTTTCTTTGCTTGCGTATTTGGGACTTCTCACTGGCCATGGTTGGCAAGTGGGAAGAGGATGCTTTTGTCTAGGGACATGTTAAATGTCTGTTTACTGATAGGATGAAGTCTCTCTTGTAACTGAACCATGGCACACAAGTATGCTTTTTTGCTGCTGTTATGTTTTGATTGAAGCTGTGATTGACTGCCAAGCATGCACATCTGATAACGACTAACTCATTTCAAGAGCACTATAGATGTTACACAGAAGAGCTGCTGGGCTTTGGCGCCGTCTTATCCTGTGTTATTTAGGCATTCCAGGACTAATTAGAATGGTAAACAAGTCTCATGGGGATGAAGGGCACAAATGTCTTTTGAGAGCTGCTATTTTCTTTCCTTTCCAGATGTGAATGTAGGCTCTCCAGCTCTCTGCCCTTCCATAGATTATTAATTATTTCTTTAAAAAGCCTCACTCTTTACATAAGAACCCAGATGTCCAGGGAAGACCCCAAAAAGTGGCTATACACATTCTATAACAGGTACTTCCTGAACATTCTTCCTGCCAAAGATAACTACTTAATGCTAACTTGGGGGCTAAGTTTAAAATTTATCAATCAGTTTTATTCACTTTCTTGATTTCCCTTCAAGAGCATCCCATTGCTAATGTGCTAAAAATGAAATGTTTCACCATTCTGTGTCAAAACCTTACTTTTGTTCAAACCCACCTGTCACTTCTCTCCCACCCCTCTGGTTTACCTGAAAACTTCTAGAACATTTCCAAGTTTGTTTTTAGCCTCAGGACCTTTGTATACACCGGGTCCTCTGTCTGGAGTGTTGTTTCTCTAAATCCCATCATTACAGGTCTTACCTTAATTGTGACTGCTGAAGTGAGTTCTCCTATGTTTGCCTAACCTAGAATTGGCCTTTTTCATCTGGTCTCTTATAGGTAACAGATCCTGTCCCCCCATATTTACTGTAATTTTCCATTTTTATGGGGAGGGGGTCGCTTCTTGTTTTGTCTTTTCCAATTGGGCATACACACAATGATGGCAGGGACCACATCTGACCTGCTCAGCTCCACATCTTCAGCCTTGAGTACAGTAGAAGGAAAACAAGACTCAGTGAAAAGGTGAACACAGAACATACAAACCCAAGAGGACCAAAGGCCAGAGGTAAACTGAACCCTACCACTGTTGGCTTGGGGCCAAGACGAAGCTGTGTGGTCTGACCCTGGTGAACACCTGTGGTTTCTGAAACCTAGGTGTTTTTTTGACCCTATATCTTGAATGTTTGGGACAGCACATGTTTTGTCTGAGTCATTTACAAGAGTGCTAGGCACCACACCCATGAAGATATTATATTGAAGGCACCGAACTGTGGTCTCTTAGTTTGTGGTCTTCTTCCCTTAAAATGAACTCTGGCCCCTTTCTGATTTTGTCTGGATAGGATGGTTGTATGACTACAGGCTCTATATCACACTGCTTGGCTCTTTCTTCTGGCTTTATTGAGAACTGGAGAGAAGAAAAACACCTGAGAAAGGGAAAGAGGGTGGGTGGGAGGGTTGGGCAAGAGTATAGCCTCTCAGGCAGCAGCTGGCCAGATGTGAACATGGCACGCTGTGGGTATCCTTTCCTGGGGCTTAAGTATTTTCACTAGATTGCTGCTGGAGGCAATGTATTTGGCCAATGCATCCCTTATTACTTTAAAATAGGGGCTGGAGAGGGTAAAAGGCATTTTTATATTGCAGGCCCTGAAAATTCTTTTTTGATTGCCCCGTGGCATGGCTCAGAGCAGTGACTTTAACACCCTGAAGTAGTGTGGCTGGGGAGATGTTTACTTAGTTTCCTCTACTGCAGACTTACCAGCAAGTTCCCTGCCTAGGTCTCTATGCAGTGTCAGGGAGATTGGGAGCTTTGACTTTGAAGGGCTCTTGTAAACAGAGAAGGACAGCCTGGATTTAGAAGCTCCCTTGAGGGGACAGACTCCTTTCTGACTTTCAAACTCCACCTCAGTCCTGACTCTTAAGTGTGTGGGTTTAGTTTGCCACATTTCCATTTTCTACTGTTGTATAATGAAGGCTCCAAGATGGAGTGGGCATGGGTTGTGGCCTCTCATGGTACTGTGCATTGACTCGACTGAGTGACATAGTTCCTTCTCAATGTCTTGTATGAGATAGTGTCAGGGCATATTACCCAAGAGACATCTGAAGGCCTGCCTGGCTGGCTGGAATTTCAAGGTGGCTTCTCTTTAGGGTCGAAAGTTGAAGTCATATGTGAGCTTGGTGCTTAGCCATGACAAGCATCCAAATTGGTGGAAGAGTACCAAGACCACACTGCTAGGCTAGGCATATGACACCCTCCTGTATCCCAACTCTGCAGAGACTGCAAGTCTGAGGCTAGCCAGGACAACACAGTGAGAGTGTGTCACAAACAAATGCACATGTGTGATCACAAACCACATTGCAGAAGAAGACATGGAGGGGGAGCCGGTGTTGCAGCCATTTTTGGATCATGCATTATATCTTTGTTTCACATATTCTCCCCTAGGTTATTCTTGATGATTCTCGGTAGTAAGGAATTGTCCACCGTGAATTCCTTTAACATGTTAAAAATGTTAGAGCCAAATATATCAGATTGAGATGCCTGCCATTCCTTTAGACAGTGTGTACACACATTCACACCCATGAATATACATGCACTCTCAGACACACACACACACACACACACACACACACACACACACACACACACACTTACACACACTTACACACACATGCTCAGACACTCAGGCATACTCTCTCTCAGCTACGTTTAGGCTTCCAGGTGTCCTTCAACTCCCATAGCCACTGTCCAGGTATTGAGTTCTTGAGGCACCTCCTTCCATTCCTGTGTTTTGGAAGCCTTCATATGTAAACCTGGTTTAAATTTGGCTGCTGTAATGTGATTGTAATTGCCAGATTGATCCTTTAGGTTGAGAACAAGGTGCCTGTTAATGTGGCTAGCTCCGTCTGCCTGTTGAGACGTTAACCAGAGCACCTAACACACTGTTAAATGTCTGCCGGTTTTCCTTTCTCATGACACCATTTATCCCTGCATTTCCGCAAGCCCGTGGAAGATGGTGTCTTGTAGTTTTGTTTTATTCTTTTAACCGGAGCACATGGAACCTTGGGTTGTATTGCCACTTTAGTTTTCAGGGGAGATTAGTCAAGTGATTTGGTAAATGTGTGTTTTTCTTCTGTCCCTTGCTGCCTTTTCCTTTCAGCAAACTTTTCTAAAGGTGATGAATAGCCGGCAAGATGAAATGCCCACCCGATGCAGACTGGCTGTCTCCTGCACACCCCTAGCTGCATATCAATCTGAGGCTGTTTTCTCCCTTACTCGCCTCTGCTTGGAAGTTTCGGATCCTTTGTTTGGCATCTTCATTTCTCTTGGAAATTCTTTGAAGAAATTTGTATCCCGTTGCCTTCTCCCACGCACATTTAAGTTGAAAGAGAAATGTTTAAAGTATTAAACATATTTATTATTTAGTTTACTTTTCATTGCTCACCCCCCTATGTTATTCTCCACTTTGGCGGAATTCTGAGTAGGATGGCATTAACCCTTTGGTTTTGAATTTTTGCACATTGGACTCAGGAACCATGAAACACAGAGGATCTTGGGAAGCTCTGTCTCAACTCTGATTTTGGCATAGAGTTCATAGAAGGAAGGTGGTTTGTTCAGAGCAGACAATCAGTTTATTAATGGCTGTCTGAGGCCAGAGCAGAAACTCTAGGGTTTCTGGTTTCACTGCTCAGCTGGTTGATACCTGTCTCTGGTCTGGTCTGGCTTCTTTCTGGCTTGCCTAGACCAGTTGTCCACCTCTGCTCCCTACATGCCTGTGAAGAGAAGAGCTCCAGAGCACGGCATCCATGAGTGAACGAGCTCGAGGCCTCCATGACCCAAGAGTAAAACCCTGGGAACTTGCTCTAATTGAAATCCTGTTGGGATTGGTCTTGTGCTTTATTATCTGATCCTTATTTTTACCTCTGAATTTGCATCTTAGGTGTCCTTCTTTGGAAGCCAGCCATCTTGTTTGTATGAGACAGCATCTCTCATTGGCCTGGAGAACTTGCTTCTTTGGCTGTCTCAGGGATCATCTGCCTATCTTTGTCTCCCCATGGCTGGAATTATATGTGTATGCCACCATGTCTGGCTTCTCATGTATGTTCTAGGGATGGAACTCAGTCCCTAGTGCTTGCATGGATAGCACATTACCCACTGAGAGCTATCTTGCCTTTTTTTTTTTTTCTAAGGGGCAGCATCACGGACAGTTTGTTTTCACAGCAATCTCCGAGGAAGGGCAAAGGAGAGAAGGAACTCCTGATGGAGACTGAGGGATTGAATCGGCACAGCTGTTGATCCTCTGAGAGGGATCGTGGAGAAAATGGAGGAAAATCTGAAAGCATTGGTTCTCATCGGTAGAGACCAGTGGGCCAACTCACTGTGTCTCAGAATTACCCCCCACCCCCGGGGTTTGTGAGAGCTGAGGTGGCTAGGAATCTTCATTTCCAGCATGCTTTAACTATCATCTGAGTCTATATATCCCCTTTCCTGCAGTCTGGCTCACACCAGCCACTTGCCAGCTGTACATCTTTCACCATGCCTCGTTTTTCTTCTTGGTAAGAGAGCCTAGGAAAGCAGCACCCCGTTGGGTATTTTGGCCACAGAATGGTCAGGTACTTGCAGACACTATTCCACGTGGGACACTATTGCAGGATGAGTTGAGATAGGATGTAATTAAGTCCTCCGCAGCCACTGCACTCTTTATTGGGCATCTGCTGGGGTGTTTACCTGTTTAGTACTCACAGCAGCCCTGCATGGTAGATGTTGTTATGTTACCCACGTTTGCAAGCAAGGGAAATGAATTCTGAGGAGTCTGCTTGATGAGTTATGGAGCTGGGATTAGATGCTGTCTGTCTGTCTGTCTGTCTGTCTGTCTGTCTGTCTGTCTGTCTGTTTTTCTGGTATGCTATGCTTTTCACTGACATGATGCAACTGTTTTAGAAATCCAGAGAATCAAAATATCCCCAGTGTCAGTGACATGAGCAATAAGTCTCATATACTGAGGGCCTGTTCTTCGCCTGGACTGTGTTAAGCATTTTGCATTTCACCTATATTAATATTCAGAGAGGAAGATAGATGTTGTTTCTGTTTGTCAGGGGATATGTAGCTCACGGGGTTCAATCAGCTGTGTGATGGCATGCCCAGTAGTGACAAGGCTGGGCTTTGAATCCAAGTGGGGGCCAATTCAAAGCCTGGGCTCCTAGTGCTTCTGTTATGCTGACTGACTGGATCACACATCTCTCCACACTGTTACCTGGAATCTCAGATGGCATGCTTGTGGCTGGTGGCACTGGAGGATTGGGAAACAGTGACATTTTGTGGGGAACAGAGATGGATGTGTACATGAACATGAGGCATTGAAACAAATTCCCCTCAGCCTGATGACTGTGTGTAGTGTTTGGTCTCTTCTCAAAGGCTCTAAGAAAAGTCTGAAAAATGTGTCTCTTACTGTTGCATGGCAACACCACCTATTTAAAAATTAGTTAATTAACCAGCATGTGTTGGTGTGTGTGTTCATAACATGAGTGTGCAAAGGCACCGTGTGGAGGTCAGTGGATAATTTATAAGAGTCAGTTCTCTTCTTTTACACATGCATTCTGGGGATACAACTCCGGTTGTCAAGAGTGGCAGCAAGCACTCTGAGCCATCTCTCTGGATCCAGCAAATGGATACTTTTGAGACAAAGATTTGCTTCATCCAGGATCTTTCCCAAGAGCATGGGTCCCTGTTAGGTCCCTGTTGTCCCTGCAGTCTTGGGGTTTCTCCATCTAAGGCTGTTGTCTTGTTCTATTGGGTCTGTGGGGGAAAATGGGGGACCGGAGGTTGGCAGTGGGCTACAGACAAGGAGGACCAGGGTGCTAGACCCCGCCCTTGACAGAGCTCGGGGATCATGTGACCATTGTGGCTCACCTGCTGGGAAGGTGTAGGACCTGCCAGTGTTTGCAGGATGTGAGCTTTTATGGGATTGGTGGTTGGTTGGGCTGTCCTGGGTGGGCAGAGGTATGGGGTGGCCTGGCCCAAGGGCCTGACGTTCCTTTCTGGTATTTCCTTTCACTCCATTCTGATTATTTCCTCCTCCTGACTTACCTCCTAGTGGTTATATTGGTTTTTGTCTTCATTCTGCTTCTATATAATTTTCTTGTTTTTCTCTGTGTCTTAGTTCTCACTCCCCTCAAACCCCAGCACACCATGAAACAAGGAATTACATGAACATGGTGTACTCTAGGGGTTCCCAAGTGAGGAAAGGCCCATGGGGAGTGGGCTAATAAGTGGACTTCTTGATAGGAGCAGCACCCTGCTGGGAAGCTTGAGACAGACTGTCAAATGCAGCCCATAATTGCCTATCAAGGGACAAACAAACTGGGGTAGCCACCCCCAAATCACTTCTAGTCTGTTCTGTCCTCATAACCACAAGATGCTATTACACCAAGCAATGAAGGTTAGGAACTTTCTGCAGCACTGGCCTCTGAGGGCTTTCTAGGGGACAAGGTGGCCCCTGACTTTTCTATGACATGTCTGTCTGAATATTGACGTAAGTATTGTGTTGGATTTATGAAAAACACACCATGTTTCCTAGTCCCAATGTGAAAATTAGGTCAGCTGAATATTTTATTTACCCAAATTAATTATACACTTTTAAAAATTGTCTGGAGTCTCATAAGTGTGTGTGTGTGTGTCCTCCAATGAAATACGAATCTCCAAATTTGAGAGCAGCAGATACATAATCTTTTAAAATATTTGTTTTTATTTTATGTATATGGCTGTTTTTGCTTTTGATGTATGTTTAGCTCCACACTTTTGGCTGTCTGGATAGGCCCTATTAGTGTTTTTATGTTGTCTGTCCTGGTCTGATTAGGTGTCTGTCCATCATTTAACTTGTTCCATCAAGGCAGGCCTGGGGATAAGAGCCCTGTTTCCCTTGGTTTATTAATAGAATCTGCAATGAAAGAGGTGTTTTGTGGCTGGGATGTTAGGAGAAGAGTGGAATTATGCCTGGATGCCCTTCTAGGTATGGGGAGACTTCTGGTTCTATTTCAAGGATCACAGTTTTGAGGTAACTTAAGCTCACCTCCATGGTGATTGCGCTTTTAATTTTCAGATAGATCTGGGAGTTGCCTGCAGTTTCTCCATTGATCCAGGGCAGTGAATTTGCTTTCTAATAACTGTACTGGTGAATCTGAAGGCAGTGTCCTTGCATGGGCGAGCCCCTCTCTACATGACACACGTAGATCTTCCTTCTGAGGTCAAGGCAACTAATGCACATTGAGTTCTGACTATCACAGGCTCCCTGGGAGCTCTGTGAGAGGAGCTCCCAAGGCAAACACAACCGTGGATCATGACCTTGAAGTATCCCCAGGCAAGCAGAAAAGAAGCCCCAAGGCTGGAGGTAGAGCCCTGGGAGCAAGAATGAAGTACTGAGGATAGCATCTTCTGTGCCAATTGTTGCTTTGTGTATTGGGGGGGGGGTGATACAGGTGGGTGGAGAGCTGTGTGAGATTCGATGCCTCTGAAAGGCTACTGGAGTGGATGTGAGTAATAGGGAAGATTTTAGAAAGAAACAGAGGCCTGTGTGTGCCGGAGTCAGTTGAGAGTTGGGGCATGCCATTATCAATGTGAAGACTGGGTAGTGCCTTAGGGTACTTTATGAGCTACCTGTGGATGTCCTGGGCAGAAGGGACAGTCTGGAGGAAGCCACTCACCTACCAGCCTTCTTGCAGTACTTGAGCCTAGAACAAAGAAGGAGGCCTTGAGAGCACAGACTAGAGTGGGTTGACATGTATGGAGGAGCTCTAGCCACCTCCCAGCTTGCTGTGCGTCCTTCATACAACTCCAACGCATGCTTCTTTCGCTGTAGCACACAGGACATCAGTGCTGATTTACTTCCCACACTAGGTGTTTTGTCATTCAAAGCAGACTGTGGTTCTGAAATGATTTTGTGAACGATGAGATTCCACACCAGGCAGGAAATCATTGTTTTTTTTTCTCTGGACCCTATTCCCCCTCTCATGAAGTAAAGACTTGCCATTATTATCATGGAGAAATGTTCCATATGTGCAGGGTACCAAGGAAGGGCAAGCAAGCTGCCCTCTTGCAAGACAGATGTGGCATGAACTGCTTGAGGTGACGTGGGAACCTTTTGCATGACCATGTAAATCCTACCTATGTCTGCCTGTGCCAGCCCTGTGAAGCACACTATAGGGCTGAGTATTCCTGGGTGGTAGCTCGAGTGTCGTGGAGAGCATAATCAGCTCACACTTCAGCCAGGCTACTAGGTAGGCCAGGATTCCAGCACTAGACTGTTTTGGTTTCAGGTGTAGTTTGTGGTGAACAACATGGTATTCACCTAGCAGTCAGGGGTACAGACTTAAAACATGGCCTCCGTAGATAGCCTCTGGGCTTAGCAGCCATTCTAGGAGTTTGTGTTTATGCTTAAACATGTAGTTTGATTTGTCTTACAGTGTAGGGTCAAATTTTAGCATTATCCAGTCTATCTTTTCTTCCCAGGAAAAGGAAAGCACCATCTGGCTTGGGAGCTATGTAACGTCTTTTGTAAATTCTTTGAACTTTCTTTCTTTCTTTCTTTCTTTCTTCCTTCCTTTCTTCCTTCCTTCCTTCCTTCCTTCCTTTCTTTCTTTCTTTTTTTCTTTTTTTTTTTACCCCATTTGGGGAAGGGAGCTCTTGAAATAGCCAAGGGGTCTTTTAAAAAGTGGGCTGATGACCCATGGAGAGCTATTTACTATGTGCTTGTGAATCTCCAAAGCATTTAAAAAAACACCTGGTATCCAGTATCCTCACAATGACCCTGCTTTGTGGAAGCTGGGTCAGAGGAGGCATGACACAACCAAGGGCTTTAGCCACCGTCAGCACTGTGGGCCATCTTGCTACATGACCTGTGCTTTTAGCTGCTTTGCTGTGTTCTATCTCTAAGGCTTTGAGCACACAGGGTCTTAAATGCAGATACAGATTTGACTGTGATAACCACGAGTCTATGGTGAAGTGACACATTTCAATATGTCCTTGGGCCTCATGGGGCTTGTGTGGACCTCTCAGATAGGTTGTCTGCTAGCCCTGGCCTTGCTGGAGTTGTGGAGAGAATGAGCTTCCTTATCTGGAGCCTGCAGGGGTGTGGCCTGCAGTATCTGTGGGAGCCTGGGTTCGCTTTGCACAGCCGGGTACCGTGCTGCATTAGGGTGTCTGTCCATATTGGTACCAGCTGAGTTTTTGGAAGAAGAGGCATTTGTGGCTGTCAGAACCACACAGAAGACATTGGGGGGTCACAGAGAGGCCCTGGATTTTGTTGTAGGATCCACATCCTCTTGCTTTCCACACTTAGATGTCTCCTTCACAAAGAGTATGGGGAAAGGACCTGCATGTTCCTTAAGGCACTCAGATTCTGGGTCAGGAGAGTACCATACTTACTATTGGGAAGGACATGGCTGCTCAGGTTTGATTCCTGGTCTGTCGCTGGCTATGTGACTCTGGGCAGTTTCTCCACCTCTCTGTGCTCCTACTTCTACTGTGAATCAGAAGCTATAAGGCATCTTCTCATAGAATTGTTACAGGAATTGAAGGAGTGAATGCTGTCTGGCAGAAAACAAGTGCCTTGTGTTAATTCTAATTAACAATTTGCCCATTACTTTCCGGCACCATCATTGTTGTCTTAATTGTTACTACGGTAACCACTTGGGTGGTGCTTATGGAACAGGTGCACATGTTGACTCCATTTGATTGAACTTATTATTATTATTTGAGTGAAGAAAGGGATGGAGAGGTTAGGTGACCTGCCTGAGGTTGCAGGTGACAGAGCTGGGATCTATCTATGTGATCCTGTGAAGTTCAGGGCTCTGTTTCATCCCCACCTCTCCTTGCTGCTGTCCAAGGTATCACCTCCGGGCTCCTGTTGTAAGCCTTGTCCAACATGTGGTTGCCCAGACCCTTCCACTTTTGAATCACACCTCTAGGAAAGGAGGCCGTGCCCACCAGCAGCTGAAATAACTGCTTTTCTTGGTGCTCTCTGTGTTCCCCGGAAAGCAGATTTATGGCTGTAGAGGCCTCCCAGTGCTCAGAGCTTTGACTTTTTAATTTAATCTCCCCCAGATTCACTGAGGGCCTTAGTTCTGGCAGTTTCCTGCCTGGGTGCCAGGCCTGGGAGGGCAGGATCAACTCAAACCAGTGGATTTGTGTTGTCTGGAAGGGGAGCTTGGGATTTCTAGCCTCCCGCTTGCCTTTCCATGGAAGGGCTCTGACGAGCTGGCCTGGACCACAGTGCCCTGGATGTCAGCCTTCTCCAGCTGGCCCCCGAGACTGAGGGGGATTGCCTGGCTTTCCTGGCACATTTGGAAGGCTGTGTTAATATTCTGGACAGCCTTGTGGGGCCTCTGCCTTTGTGTGTGGGAAAAGCTGTAAGTGGGAGCAGGCCAGAGGAGGCCCCTGTGTCTCTTTGCAAGAAGCTCCTGAGAGGAGGGGCCAGCTCCTCCCAAAGCTGACTTGGGGATTTCCAGGATTGCCACTGAGCCTCCCTCCCTGGCTGTCTAACAGCGGGGGTCTTCCAAGGAAGGACTTTGCAGACTCAGGGATGTTCCAGGAGCACCAAACAGAGAAAGCAGGACTGGGGACAGCTCTGTCAGTAAAGTGCTTGCTATACAGGCCTGAGGGCCTGAGGTTGATACCCTGAACCCACATAGGAAAAGCAAACAAAACAAAGCTGAATACAGTGCCTCAAAAAGTTGGGTGGAGAGTGACCTTTGTGCTCTACACTATGCACATAGACGTCTATGCCCTTTCACCCCAACACCCACACTCGAGAAGAGAAGATGTGTGGATCCTCTGTGGCAGGGGGAGCTAAAGATGGGGACCATCTGTAGAACCTGGTGGATTTGGAGCATAAGGGAGGAAACAAGAAAGGAGAATGGGAAGGGGGGCAGCTGGAAGAACTTTAGGGTGGGAACTGGAAGCTGCAGGGCACAGTGACCCCTGTGCATCGTCCTGTCTTCAGCATGTCCAGCAAGAGGCTGGTGTGGCTCACAAAGGTGAGTACTGAATTCTGCTTTCTATCTGGCCATCAATGTTGGTGAGTCAGTTAAGCTCCATGCTCTCATGTTCTCACCGGTGATACAGAGAAACAATCATAGTGATTTACCTCTCAGCGTTGGTGGGAGAAATTGCTAATGGCAGGTCGCAGGGTAAAAGCACATGGTATCATTGGGCTGGAAACTGCTTGATTGCAGTCCAGGACACATGTGGACTGGGGAACCAGAGCCTGCCCTGTCTGGGTCCAGTTCTTGGTGTGAAGTGGGCCTGTTCTCCCAAAGCACAGGAACAGTTGTGAGCAGTCTCTCCAAGGTTCCCAGGTTATTTGTGGGGCTCATATAGCCTAGTCTCCAGAACACAGGGGTTGAGGGTCCCTGGGCTTTCACAAACCCGGAGTCCTCTAATCGTAGGATCTGCTCTTTCAGGGCTACGCTTTTGTATATGCCTTGTTTTCCTAGCCTATCATGCCTTGCATGGAGGCCCCAGTCAGCCCCCAACATTGGCTCGAGCATCTCCCCTTATAATATACTCTCATCTCCACCCTGAGTTCATGGTTCTTCTTGCCTTCTTCACTGTGGGTACCCTTGTCTGTCTGTAGTCAGGGGACATTCATTTATTATGAACTTAGTACATGTTAGATGTAATCTGGCTGCTATAGGTGTGGCTGTCACCTAGACAGAGGAGCCACCTGCAGCATCTATGCTAATGGGCAAGTCAAACAGTTTTGCCTGAGCAGGTGAATATAGTCAAGGGATAATCTCGTGGAGTCTGTACTGGAAAGAAATATGATAGTGGAGAGCCTTGGGGAAGGGACACAATCTCCATGATGACATCTTGGGAAAGCTTCCTAGAGGAAGAGTCTTTTAGGCTGGATATTGTATCCTGAAGAATGAGAAGAGGTCTTGCAAAAAGCCCTGAGTATGGCATTCTGGGAAGCAGGACCAGCAAGTACCAGCTCCACAAGTGTGAGGGTGACTCAGTATAAAGATCCAAGGCAAAGACTATTGTGATTGGCATGTATTGATTCAGGGGACAGTGACATAGTGCTGGTTTTCTGGACCTCACAAACCATAGACAGGACTTTTGTTTTCATTCTGTAAGTGTGTTGGGAAACCAAGAAGTGACATGAATTGTTTAAACTCACTAAGGATCATTTGGAATGTTTTTTGGGAAATGCAAAGATGAAGGGGATTGAAAGAGTAGTCCCAGAATTGCTGTGCTATGCTGACCTTTGGTGTTAGTGTGTGCATGAGTGTGAGTGTGCACCTGAGTACAAGATTTCCTGTTGAGTTCTAGAAATACAATTTTCTAAAATTTCTTTTGTTTTATGTGAATGTATCTCACAAAAGTCGAATACATTGTTAAGAGACTTGAGAGTAGGGCTAGACACCACCCAGGGTGTGTGAACATATTACTGAAGTTCCTTACTCTACTTGACTTTTAAAGTCTTTATTTATTGCATTTGTCTCTGTGTGTATTATGCATGCCAATGTGTATGTGTGGAGGTCCTTGGCTGACATCTAGACTCTTCTTTGATGATTACTCTACCTTATCCATTGATGTATGGCTTTTCACTTGAACCCAGAGTTCATATAGCTGGTCTAGTTAGCAAGCTTTCTCTGGGATCCCATCTCTGCCTCTTGTGCACTGGACTTACACAAGGCTCCTACACCTACCAGGCATTTAGCTGGGTGCTGGGGATGCATCCTGGTCCTTATATTTACACATCAAACACTTAAGTCACTCAGCCATCTTCCTCACTCTTTGGATGTTTGGATGAAGTATACATGCTCATTATGCCTTTAAAATATAAGAATGAACCTCTCTTTAAATCCTGTCCACCACCAACGAATGTTATTAGCATTTGATGTATGGAAATTTCTTATTTCTCCACATATGCTGTGATCATAATGTGGATTTGAAGTTTTGTAAACTGGTCCCCACCCACAACACCATCAATGGGTATGAAATATGCATTTTACTAGTCAGGTGGGGTTTGGTGAAGTAACAGTACCAAGAAGTCCCCAGATCTCGGTGACTTTAAATAACACAGGTCTGTTTTCAGCAATCTTCTGTGAATTACCATGGACTGGTGCCACAGTAAGGGTCCCTCTATTTGACAACCCATGGAAACAAAATTTATTATCTGTAGTGTTCCTGCTCCTTATAGCAGAGGGATAAACATGAGATCACTTTTATTACACTTCATTGGTCAGAGGATGTCACATGGTATCATTCAAACATAATGGGACCAGAGTGTCTGACTTCATCCTGTGTGTGGAAAGCTGAGAGCCAAACATGTTTGATGGGTAGAGCTAATGGTACAATCCTCCTTTATATAGGCAGTATTATGAAATATTATGTGCTCATAAAAAATGCACTTCTTGCTAGTAAGCTGCATTCTCATTTTCTGTCCTGAGACTTGGTTGCTTCTGTCTCTGGGACTCTCTTGCTTCTCAGCTGCCACCAGTGGTGGTCTGATGTGTACTCAACTTTTCTCCTCTAGCCCCTTCCCAGTGTTCTGCTGTCCACAAGATCACTTCCCAAGGGAAACTGTCTCCCAACATGTCCTTGTCTTGCTATGCTTTCTGGAGAATCTGAGCAAGATGTTTGGAATGTTTTTACAATTAGAACCATGTCGGAAGTGCCACTACCAGCCAGGTGTGTGTGCTCATTACTGTCCCATGAGCTTTTGGGGTCAAGGCATGACGTTTGGATAAGGTTAGAATTGCACCTTCCACGAAGCCTTAGGAATTGATTTCCTTGTTTCTTTTGTTGGTAGAAGAATCAGATGCCTCCTTGACAATACCCAGTGTCTGCCAGCCATTCGGTCCCTTTCCTTTAAAGTGCTTTGATACCCGGAGCCCAATGCCCCAGCATTTTCCCAGGCGTTTGCTTTCTAGAATCCCATAACTGTTTTCTCTTTTCATGTTCTTTTCATTTTGTTTTATCATATTCCCAATAAACCATCTGTCTTAAAAGAATAGGTTTTGAACATTTTTAGTTCTTCTTTTTGAGATAGTGTCTCTTTATGTAGCCAAGGCTAGCCTTGAACTTGTCTTCTTGCTGCAGCCCCAGAGTGCTGGGATTACAGGTGTGTGCAACCATGCACCATACACCTCTAGTTCTTGAGGTCATAAAACTGTTTTCATCCTTGTGCTTGTGGGTGTCGTATGTGTGCATATAACTCCAAATATCTGGAGTCAAAACAGTTTTTCCTTGACATTTCAAAATATGTCTGGTTGTGTTCTGCTATTCAGTCTTGCTAATTAGCGCAACACTTAAAGTTCTCATTCTTTTATGGTTTCATTTTGTCCACATATTGTGTCTTTGAATGTGCATACACATGTAATAAATACTCCTGGGAAATTTTAGAATTCTCTCTCTCTCTCTCTCTCTCTCTCTTTCTCTCTCTCTCTCTCTCCTGTGTGTATGTGTCTGCAGGCATGCAGGCGCACACATGTATGCATACATTTGGAGGGTTTAAGGTGTCTTTCTCTATCCTGCTTCTCCATATTCTCTTGGTACAGTATCTTTTACTGAACTGGGGTCTTGCTGCTTTAGTAGGCTGGCTGACCAATGGTCCCTTGGAATGCACCTGTCTCTACCCCACTTTCATTTATACAAGACCTTGCTGGGCCTTCCCCTTAGAAAAATGACAGCTGTATTAGCTCTTCCTTTGATCTAGGGCATGATTCACAGATGAACACATCATTTTCACATAAACTTAGGCTGCCACTCAGAGTAAAGGTTCAGCTTTGACACCGTGTAGAATTTTGTTCTGACTGGTTCTGACTGATTCTGTCTGTTTCCAGGTGGTTCTGTCTGCTTCTTACTGGTTCTTTCTGGTTCCAGCTAATTCTGGGTAGTTCTAGTTCTGCGAAGTTCCAACCGGTTCCATCTGGTTCCATCCAGTTCAGTATGGTTCCAACTGGTTTCCGACAGTTTGCTCCCAATATATGGAGAAATCAAGTTGGTATTGACCAGGAAGCTCTCTTCCTGCCAGCTAGCATTCATCATACAGGAAGATGCTGTGTAGGCTCCAGTTCCAACTGGTTCCAACCAAATCACTCCAGTTCAGTCCAGTTCCAACTGGTTCTGACATAGATGTTATAGGTACAGGCAGCTGTGCCTAGATTTTGTGTGGGCACTTGAACTTCAAATTGATGTTCTCATGCTTGCACACAGGCACTTTTCTCCACCAAGCCATTCCCCCAATGCTAGGACATTTTCTTATGGCATTTTTTCATTTACCTGCTTTAGTATTTAATCTAGTTTATTTGATCTTCATTTTTAAGTTCTTTGAAACTTACTTTTCATGTTTTGGTTATTATTATCTTCTTTTTATTGCTTGATTACCCATCAACTCCTAGTTGGTGGGTGGTTAATTCATGGACTGGTCTTCCAGATGTTTCTTTTGCATCATCTTTTATTCATGAAATTTTTAGCTCTATTCTGAGATCTTTTCCTAATTTTTCTTCTGACTTTTCTTTTTTCATTTTGTCTTAGTTTCCATAAACTTATTTCTTTTGGTCTCTGTTTTCACCCCCCCTTCCTATAGATTCTCAACATGTATTTTATAAGTTAAAAAATAAACTTCCAAAGTTTTCTTTCTTTTATTTAGTCATCTGGTTTGTGTGCACACAAGTGAGAGTGGAGATCAGAGCATAACTTTTGGGAGTTTTCCTCTGTAATGAAAACTCTGCCAGCTGCCTGAGTTCTGCCACCACGTTAGGGTCCCCAAATAACACACAGAGTCTTTTATTAGTTACAATGCTGTTGGCCAATGACTAGGATTTCTCATTTGCTATCTCTGTCTTAAGTATCAACCATAACCATTAATCTATATATTTTATAAAGACTTATCTTATCGAGGACAGCATTGGCATGCATCCTCTCTTGCCAGGATCACATGGTGATTCTCCTCTTTACTACATTTCCCAGAATCCTCCTCTCCTAGTCCCACCTAACTTGCTTCCCTATTGGCCAACAGTTTTTTATTCATTAACCAATAAGAGAGACATATATACAGAAGGACTTCCCCCATCACTCCTCTTCCACCTTTACACCAGATCTGGTGATCAAATTCAGATGCTGGGCTTTTGTGGCAAATACTTTTACATATGGAGCCTTGTGTGGGCCTGTATTTTACTGTTTTGATAGTCTTTGAAAAAATTATGAAATGACAAATATTAGTGATTTCATTTATTTAGAAAATAAATGTGAATATCCCATCATAGGTGTAGGTGAGGTCATTGATGTGTTTTCCTAGTTTTTCTTTTCATGTCTCCTTCATTACTGTTATATGCATCCAAATGAAGGTGGCTTTGCTCATGTAAATTTTGCTTTTTATGGTTATATTGTTATACCTTTTATATCTATTGTAATTTTGTGGTGGACTTTTGCCAGACACCACCAGCCCCACAGATGTAATAAACTGTAGTAATAAATTTGTCCACAGGCCATAAAAATTTCCAGCAGCCTGTTCTTACTCTGAATGCATTGTCCTTTTTGATGTCCTAGAAGATGGTAGGGAGGCGTGTTTGGAATGTCTTGTCTGTTTCATGTTCTCCCTCACACTGAAGTCAGTTCTGTGGACTCAGCTTACTTCTTCCCCTAGTATTGTTTTTCTCCCACAGGGGTTGGGTGAGTTTTCTTGGCTCGTTTTGGGAAGGAAATGCAGGCACAGACAGTTGCAGACACTCAAGTGGTTTTGTGGGTCCAAGAGTAGGTCACTTGATTGACAGGTTGCACTTGGACAGTGCCAGAAGTTGTGTTTTGTTAAACTGGGAAGGAACATCTTGGGGGAGGGGTGACCTCTACTCATAACCTTGGGAACCTCCTCCAAAGGTTTTCTAGTGTCCCTTGGAGCTTACATGTATCATTTCAGCCTGGGAAGTGGATCTTCTGGTCTTGGAGAAGAGACAGGATGGTAATAGCTTGGGAGGCCAGCACTTAGTCCTGGCATCCTCTGTAAGAGATGGCATCCTCTGTAAGAGACTTGACCTGAATGGCCCTTCCTTGTGCCTCCGTGATGGGGAAAGCCTCTAACTCCTCCTTCCATCTCCTTTATCCCTTCTCCATGTGTTCTACTTCTGTGACCAGCACTGCCCCACCTGCTGTGTTTTCCAAGCTTACAGTAGTATTATGACACTGTCTTATTGTACTTATTTACAGTAATATCAATGGATGTGGGGAGGGAGGGACAGGGAGGTGACCACATGTCTTCAGCTGGACCTCATAAACCATTGGAACCATGATTTAAAGTCTGTAGATTTATGTTGGTAATGCCTGGCTGTCAGATGTTCATGTCTTTCTCCTCTTCCTCCTCCTCCCTCCTGCCTTCTCCTTTTAAAACCTTGATTATTACTTCGAGTCTCATTGCTAGAGAGGGGAATCAAGTTAAATGTAATGATGAAGAGAACAATTTATACCCTCACCACAGCATCAGCTAGCCGGTGGTTTTGAGCCAATTGCTTAGAATCTCTGAGCAACTCATTCTTGGGTGGGTGTGATAATATTCTTTCCTCAGAGGGTTGGATGTATGGATTAGAATCAATAAAGAGAATGCATATCTCCATGATATTTGACCCTTTAATATGCTGTTTGTAAGAGCTGATATTATTGTTATTATCCATTATTTAAGCCTCACAGTAGGGAGGGATTATTACCTCTATTGTATTCATGAGAAAGACCAGATTTAGAAAATTTGTCATTTTTCATTCCTTTCCTCAAACTCACACTAACACTCCCCAGCTACTAACAACAAGCCAAGAGATGGAGCTCTTCTAGAGACACCCGAAAGAGGCATCTATATCCTATATCCAACTGCAGTGGTGGTCTTGATGTAGTCTAAGACTCAGATGGTACCAAATCATATAACCATTTATCTATATATCTATATGTATAAATACTCACACTTATATATGTAGTTTGTGTGTGTATATATGTGTGTATGTATTACATACCTGAAGTTTAAGTCATTTAGATGCTGCCATCAGTAATACCAATAACCGAAATTAGATGATTCCAATACTGTAGGATAAACAAATCATCTTAGAAGAATTATTTATTTAATATTTTCTTCTGTCCATGAGCAACAGAGACTGTGGAAATGAGAACTGTGGGCACTTTACTTTTGTGATGTGGGTTCCAGACTATATTAGTCAGAGGTGACAACTTTGAAAAGGAAGATGTTTTTACATGTCTTCCATCCCCACTGACATCAACTCTCCATGTGTGGAGAGCAGGGACATAGGCCTAGTGGGTGTGTCTGAGGAGTGGGATTGGCAGAGTGAGTGCCTGGTTTGAACAAACTCTGTTGGAATGACACTTTTGGGGAGTCTTTCAGAGTAGAATGTCCAGAGTTAAAGAGCCCAAATGGGAATTACCTGGGCACTCAGCACTCAGCACTCAGTACTCTGACTGTATTTCTGACTTGTGTGGAAGCTCATACCCCTAACATGATGTAGAACAGGCACACACAGGAGCTGAGTAAATACTCATAGCATTGGCAGGTGCTCGAGTGAAGGTTCTCACACTGGAGATGAATGGCTTGGATGAGGGCTCTCTTGGATGAGCGTACATGCTGAGATGTGTAATGGCATCTTGTCGAGCCAATAGACTTGAGATAATTGCCACACCTTGGAATGTGGCTTCAATGTGTGGTCATGACCCCTTAATAGGAAGAGGAGGGACTCTCTCGATCTTCCTCTTGGATTGTGGTCAGAGTATCTTGCAGGGCAGACACTGTGTCCCCAAGAACAAAAGACCGTGATGGCTATTTACCATCATTGTGTGAGTACTCCCTAAATAAATACCTTTTAATTCTTTGTTTGGGCATTTGTGGACTTCCTTTAACCTGCCTTCAGAGACGAGCTCCCTTCTGTCTTGATTCAGACCAAGGCATTCTGCTGGCAAAGCAAAAAGACCCCATGCAGCACTGATCAAGAATCTGAACAGTGCCATCACCTTGTAGAGTGACACACCCTCCCAATTGATTGGTCAGAAAACAGTAGCCTCCATCAGAGCACTTTTGGAAGTCTCTGTCCTTGGAAATCCATCTGGAGCCAAATTGTACCTTCATTTACAAGGCTGTCTTGACTGTCCGTTTTGAGACCTTTGCTTAGGGATTCAGTACTTAAATGAAAGTGGTATTCTCCACGTTGAGCTCGGATCATGACATAGGTCAGTTCAGTTAAGCTGGTTTTGTGTCCCTACTAAGAACCCTTCACATTGCTGGGTACCACGTGCTTATGGATTAGATCTTTGTTCATTACAAAGATCACTCATCTCTTCAAAGATGAAGACTTATCACAGCTTTAATACGGGAAGCTCTCAGGTGCTCAGAGGACCCAACCAAAGAACTTCACAAGTGGTGAACAATGACAAAGAGCCTGCTGCAAGGCTACCAGGACTCACCAGGACGTCCAAGCTCTGCATTAGTTAAGAGAGGAAGTTAATGAAGCAACATGGATGACTAAAAGATTAAGTGAAAGAGACTATCTCTGAAGCATCATTAAGTCTGATTCCATGACATTATACAGGAAGCAAAAACCATAGGGATAGAAGTTTCCAGGGACCAGAGGGAAGAAGTAGAGACCATAAAGGACTAAAAGGGGTTCAGGAGGAGTCCTAGAAGTATTCTATATCCTGTTAGTGGTGGGTCTCACTTCACTACTCACCTTGGTCAAAATGCCTAGAACTGTATGCCAGTGAAGAGTGAATTTGTCTGTATTCATTAAACCTGAAATACAGCAAAAATAAAACCATTGACATTCATGAATGGCACATCTTCTGTGCCCAGTGCTGGTGGCATTTTCCTCCATTTACTGCTGGGAGAGCTGTTCTTTCTGCTTAGAACAGTAGGATTAGTGAGCCCTAAGCCTGCAGGGTTTTATTGAATCACTTTGTATAGATGTGACAACCCAGAGTCATAGTCCTTATTCACAAATTTAAAGTGTTTCCGGGCATTTCTGAATCCTCAAAGGAAGATTATGTTCAGAATGGTTTTAAGGTTGAATGTGCTTTATTAATTTTGGGGTCTTTTGGAAATTAGTAATTCACGCTTGGTGGCACGGATAACTCATTATTGCTGCAAATTATTCATCAGGCCATAAAACATAGTCCCCTCTAGTCAAAGATTTTACTTTGGCTCCTGATGTTTAAGCCATTCCTGAAATAATTCAGCCAGGTACAGTCTTTAGTAAGAAACAGTGGCTAAGATCTACAGGTAATTACCTCATTTGTAAAATGTGATGAGTCTAGAGTGGTCTCGGGGTTTCCAAGTGTAGTACACATTACAGTGCAGGATACAGGTAACTTAGGTTGGGATGTATTAGGTTCTTGATTTAGATGAGTTGGGCCAGGTAACATAGCTGGTTTCATTTGGCCTTGTGGTTGGCCAAGGTATCCATTATAACTCAGTCTCTGGCTTTTGTGTGGAGTCAAGAGGGAGTAAAATATTTAATCGTGACCTTCAGGAATAGCAGGAGGGGACGTGTGAAGGGAGCCTGGGGACCGATACAGAATGCTCTTCCCTTGGTCTTGTGCCTCCTTCCTTTCATAGGACCTTTGTGCAATTTATGGTATGTAGGCTCTTCACTCAACTGATATCCAAACTCCAGAGCAGCATTTCTTCCTGGATGCATCTTTCCCCTCTTCACATAGACAAAAGAAAACTCTCCCTGGAATTGCTACAGCCTCTGTTGGGTGTCTGTCACCTAAGCGCCCCAGCCACTTGTACCTTGGGTACATTGTTTATGCTTAGATGATGAACTCGAGAGGCACAGCATGGTACTGTATGCATCCCTGATGCTCAGTTACATGTGGGTGACTATGGCTCAGTGAGAGATTTCCAGTGTATATGTTGAGTAGCAGTTGTAATTACACATGGGGAGGTAGCCTTTGTTATTTCCAGCCAAACAGAACTAACGGAATCCCACATACCTTGTGAAGCTTGGTGTGAGAGCCAGGAGCAGAGTAGAGAAAGCCCGAACCAGCAGAGGAGGCTTGTGAAGGGTAGAGATTCTTGAGCTGCCTGTGTGAATGAAGGCAATGGCTGTCCTTCCAGACCTTCTACCTGCTTTGAAAGAGCTCTGGAAGCTGCATGTTTCTTCCCTCATGCCTAATTAATAACAACAGCTAACCTATGAATCAAACTGGAGGCTGAAGGGAGACTTTATTCAATTGTCACTATGGGGAAATATTAAGCTGGATAATATAAGCTTTGTACTAGCTGCAAAATACCTCATGTTATCTTGTTAAGTTATTGAAATTAATTTATTTCTGTTATAAAAGTAAACAGCAGTTGCTTGTCTAAAAGGAAGATACAGAAATAGAGAAAGAAGAAATCCCTATAATCTTGTTATCCAGTGTCAGCCATATTTATCATTTTGATTTTCTTCAATAATTTTGTCATTTCCCCCCACAGAACATGTGGATATGTTTCATATACTTATCAATGTGTCTAGTTTTTAATTGTAGGGATAATAATGCATTCATTAGTGTATACAGAAGTTTCTGTCCCACCCAGTCCTGCAGCCCTTTGGTTCCAAATAAACACACAGAGGCTTATATTAATTATAAACTGTTTGACCTATTGCTCAGGCTTATTATTAACAAGCTCTTACAACTTAAAGTAACCCATAATTCTTATCTATGTTTAGCCACGAGGTTTGGTTCCTTTTCTCAGCATGGCATTCTCATCTTGCTTCCTCTTCATCTGTCTGGCTACTGTCTCTCTGCCTTTCCTCTTCTCAGAATTCTCCTAGTCTGGTTGCCTCACCTATACTTCCTGCCTGGCTACTGGCCAATCAGTGTTTTATTAAACTAATATGAGTTTCCAATCTTTACAGTGTACAAGAGCATTAGGAATAATATAGTGATGAGAGTGAATGACATCACAAGTATTGGCAAGGACATAGAGATATCAGGACGGTATGCGCCCATGCCTGGTGAGTATGTGCAATGTATACCCACTTTAAAAGTATAGCCTGGCAGTCTCTTGGAAAAGTTAAATATCAGAGTTCCAGAGTTCTAGGCCATGATGCTCCCAGGCCACTTTCCATTACAAAATAGCAGCTGCATCCTTTGGAAAACATGAACTCTCATCTGCTGAGAAGCAGATGCAGAAGAGTGCTTGATGCTGACACATGCAACAACATGGCAAGCCCCTTAACTCACCATGGGCTGAGAATCCAAAAGGTTCCTGCATATGAAATGTTCAGAAACTCCGGACAGACACAGAAAATAAATAATCTTAGAGCTGGAGGTGGGAATAGAAGCTGACTGCAAATTGGGGGGGGGGCTGAAGGAAGTGTTACAAAATTGTACTGTGGTGATGGTGTCAGCTGGATACCCTGTAAGCACACCAGTCACCAACTTTCTCATTTAAAGTAGATTAGTCTCCTGATATATCAACTATAATTCAATAAAGTTACCAAATATAAATGTTCATATAAATATTATTCTTTTTAAAATTTTGTTTAAAAGTAATAAGAGATAGTTTATTCTAGAGCCATTTTGAGTGACCATGGCCAGGAAACACAGAATTAGCTTATCCTAAATTCTGTGTTTCAGTATGGAAGAAGTTTCATGAAGTTTTATAGCCTTACAGAACACAAAAAAGGAGTAAATGAAGGCAAGTTTAAAATGCATTGGTGGGCACATCAGAGAAGTAGTTACAGCAAGATGGGGAACACTTGTCTATAGGCTCAAAATGCTGTCTGATAACATTATTTGCTTTTGGGTTATTGGAAGCTAGTGGTCTGCTAAGATTCCAAAAGGTTTTTTATTTATTAGTCATAGGACGTTAGTTTTGACACAGTAGTGGGCAAGGATTATTTATTCTGGAGGGCTAGAACTAGCCCAAGATGAGGTAATTACCCTCTGAACTTACAACATTCCTATCTCTCCACAGTACTGCAGTGCTGATCTGTCAGTTTCTGTAGACACAGCTTATTTTTCAGTTTTCAAAGACTGTCTCCTATTTGTTGACAGTTTCATACATGTCTACAATGTCTCTTGCTCATACCCACCACAACTGATCCCATACACCCAATATGTCCCCACCCCTCTTCATGACCTCTCTGCTTTTTCTTTTTACCCACCGGATGGAATGTTGAGTGATGGTATTGGCTTGATCTTGTGCAGGTCACCATAGATGTAGTGAGTTCATGAGCACAGTGCTCATGCCATATCCAGAGGACATCTTTCACAGCACCCAAACCCACTCCTCTGCTCTTGCTTACTTTCTATGCTGTCTTCTGAGTTATTACTGGAGCCTTGGGGAGTTGATGCTGATGCCCCACTTAGACTGGAGCACCTAACGGTTGGTGATTCTTAGCACTTTGTCCAGTTGTGCATCTCTGCAGTAACTATTTTCCAAGGTGGAAAGAAGCTTCTGTGGCCAAACTTTGGCATCACTGATCCATGTGAATAAGCATAAATATTTAGAAGGCAGCTTCATGTTCTGTGTATTTAGCAAAGCAACAGTAGTGGGTTCTTCCCTCCCCAGGGCCTATATGAGTCATGGGATTTTGGCCAGATTTACAGTACCAGGCATGAACTCCCTTCTGTGGAGAAACACTGTTCTTAACCCAAAAATGGACAGTACCAAACAATAATAACAACAAGAATTGATAATGGATGAGGACGATAATTCTTATTCCAATCAGGATACTAAATAAGGCATGGTGTGTTGGCCACTTCCCTGTTCAGGGTCTTGGAGATGTCAGGATGGGTCATAACTATTTAGTTTTTAGTCAGTGCTAATGTGTGCACCCAAATATATGCACAAAATCACAGGACATGGAAAGAATCTATGTATTGTTTCTTAGTATTGGGGTCACATTGCTATGGCTAATATGAAATAGAAAAACAAGTGTTAGTATGGGCCTTAAATTTAAGTTAGGGGAAACCATGAAAATGATAATATATAATATGAATCTTTCAAAAATGCAACATGAAAAAAAACTTGGTCTATTCAGTAAGAGAAAAAAACCAAAAAGAAAAAAATGCATAAGTAGGGAACATAAAATAAGATGAAGAAATCAAATCTATGATATCAGTGATTACAGGATGAGTGGGTTAATCTCACTGATTAAGACACAGGTACTTTTGGATTGGCTTACAAAAAGATCCAGCCAATCTTCTGGTTGATTTTATGAGAGGCACATAAATGCAAGAATAGAACAAGGTTGAAAATAAAGGGCTAAAAGTGGCATTCTTGGAAAATAACTACAATAATGTAAGTCTAGCAATTTCAATATCAGATGGAGGTGAAGTTGAGCCAAATAAGAATAGAGATGATTTATTCTGGAAATGCCACAAATTGCATGATATTCCAAGAAAATATAATAGTCATGAGAAAATACAGCCAAATACAGTGCAAACTACATAGAGGCATAATTGTAAGAATTATAGTAATAAATAGGCAATCTACCATTTTAGGTAGAGATTTCAATATATCCTTCTTGGAAACCCATCAAGCAGACAAAGTCAAACAGAGAGAAATGGATGAGCTGGTAAGATATCTTAGTGGATAAGGGTGCTTGCTTCCAAATCTAATGACTTGAGTTAGATCAGCAACTCACAGGGTAGAAGGAGATAACCAATTTGCCTTTGACCTCTGAATACTCTGTACCCCACCACCCCCATACAAAACAAACAATAGATATTAAAGAAGCATTCAGGAATATGGTCAACAGTTTTATACACAGCTACTTATTTTTTGAGAACACATGTAGACCTTTTAAAAAGAGGGTTTACTTGTGAGGCTAGAGTCAGCTCATTTCTCAATGTTTATCCTATTCAGACTTTAACTTAATTCATTGAGATCCATTTCCTAGGCATGGTGATGGTATCCTGTAATCCTAGCATTTAAGATGCAGAGGCAGGAGAATCAGGAGTTCCAGATCATTGTGCTTGTCTGTTTGTTTTGTCAACTTGACACAAGCTAGGTTCATCTGGGGAGAGAAACCTCACTTGAGAAAATGCTTCCATCTGATTGGCCTGTAGGCAAGTCTGTCACAGCATTTCCTTGATTGATGATTGGTGTGGGAGGTGGATTGGTGTGGCCCACGTGGGCAGGTAGTCCTGGGAGGTATAAGAAAGCAGGTTGAGCAAGTCAAGAGGAGAAAGTCAGTAAGCAGTCCCCTCCATGACCTCTGCTTCAGCTGCTGCCTCCAGGCTTCTGTCTTGAGTTCCTGCTCCGACTTCCCATCATGATGGACTGTAATATGAAAGATTAAATAACCATTTGCTTCCCACAAAAATGGATTGTAGGGGCATTCTCTTCTTAGATTGTCAAGAGGTAAGAATAACTATGATTTCTAGTAATATATATATATATATATATATGTATGATATATATGATATATATATATATATATATATATACATATATATATATCATAACCCCAAAGCATATATATGTACACACACACACACACACACACACACACACATATGCTTTGGGGTTATGCAAAAAATCCAATATATATAGAAAGTTATATGGATCTAAAAGGAAAAGAAAACTATCTTATTTGTACATGATATAATTTAAGTGAAAAAAAAAACAGACCAGTTTATAATACCAGCAGATTCAACAAGTATTCAGACAATATAAATATGGAAATCAGTAGTTTACTCTGTTTCACAACAATTAAGAAAATATATTAGATTTTATTCACAGTATCAGCCATTACAATGTCTATAGTATTTGACTTAACCAAAAATTATGTGCAATCTACCTAAAGAAATGCTAAAAGGGCATGAAGGAAGGCCTATAGAAGCAGGGAGTTATACCATGTTTATGGATAGGAACAAAGTCCATAGTGTAGTGATACAATTCAATCAAAATTAATGTACAGATTTAATATAGTTACAATGATGACATCATAAAAGTTTCCCAATGATATTGGTCAAGAAGATGCTAGCAATTGTATTCAAGAAAGATACCCATTAACATCTACTTGGGTAAAGAAATGGTATAGTTAAAAACTGGAGATTTGTCCTATCAACCCCAGCATGGGTGTGACCTTATGAGAATTGGCAGGAGGCCCGCAGAACAACAGAGAACTACTTAGCATGATAGGTCTGGATTAATGCAGAGGTTGATGGGGGGGGGGCAGAGACAGAGATGTTACAGAGATAGAGAGCCTAGGAGACATGGAGAGGAAGGGGCAAACAGAGAGGGGAGGACAGAGGAACAGAGATGGAGAGAAAAGATAGAGGTTACAGGAGGGAGACAAGCTAGAGGGAGAGAGAGGAAGGAAGAGAAGGAGAGGAGAGAGACTGTGAGAAACTACAGAAGGTGGCTGGGCTTAAGAAAGGACTCTTCCATTCTAAGGGCAGTCTGTGTTCAAATGTACAAAAATGACACACAGTGAAAAATGGTCCTGGAACAGAACTGCAGAGCACTCTGCAGTGATAGAAATATGAAGTGGGGGAAGCAGAGTGGCGTGTGTATTTATGTGTCTGGTGCTAGCAGCAGGATGGTGAGAGAGCAGCCAGCCAGAAGAGCAGCTTTCCTTAGATCACTTGCAAGCCGAGTTTATCTCCCTGTGGTTGGCTCTGCCTTTCCCTGCCACTCAAACTTTATTGGGAAATGGATTCTCTTGCCAGAAGAGTGTGATTAATACTGCAACTGGCTGTGGGCTTAACAACAGATTGATGGTTATATTTTTAAAGGAGCTGCCTGCTCATGGTTTACACTGCCCTGATATGCAGTGTTTATCATTCCTAAGTGGAAAAGGTTTGTTTGAGTTAGATTTTTGCTCCATTCCACATGGCATTTGTTGTTTGCCAGCCCTCCCTGCCACCTTGCATTTGTTATTTGATTTAAGACAGTGAGTGTTCATGAAAACAGGAACCATGTTCCAAATTTGTGTGCTTTGCAATGCCTGCAGGCAATACAGCTAACCCCACTGGATTCAGTTTGCTACGGGTTAGAGGTAAGAGAGAAAAGGAACAACAGCCTGTCAAGGTGTCCAAGGCTGGCTCGAGTGGGACCCCAACATCTCCCCCAATTCCTTGTCTTTATAGACCCAGGGATTAATTTACTCCAGATCTCCCAGAGGGTCAGTGTCAAAGACACTGGCTCCCTGACTGTGTTCCTAAGGCAATGCTGCCAAAACCAGAGGCTGGGGCTTCTAACTTCCTAGCAACAAATATAATGACTGGGAAGATGAAAATTATGGTTTATTCCCTCAATTGTTCAACAAAGGTTTATTGACCTTTTACTGTATGCCAGATACTACGCAGAACAGTAGACACAGTCCCTGCTATTATGAGGCTTACAGCCAAGTTAGAAACAGAGACATTAAATAATTACACACACATACAAATGAAATATTACAGTGGCCTTGAAAGCCTGGAAGAAGGCATGCTGGGAAAATGCAATCAGGGAGGATGCTTCTGAAGAGGTGGTACCTTATCTGAGGTGGGAAGCTAGAGTGGGCCTCCACTAGATCAAATGGTGGGGGCTGTGGTGGGGAGGTAGTCATAGCAAAGAGTCCCACTGCTTTGTATACTGTCACTTCCATAGGTTGTATAGTTCCAAAACCAAAAGGAGATGAGAATAGTCAGTGGTGAACATGAACTCAGAAAATAGGTTACTGGGTATCCTTTGGTATCCTTCCACTCTGTGTAGGTCCAGGGGTGCATGGGAGCAGTAACTGGACCAGTGTGTTTTAGATTCCTTGTAGGGGATTGGCCTGGGCTCCTCCTCCACTGGACTTCGGGTTTCTTCATATGGTCTGGCCCCTCTGAAGCTGAGGTCATAGCTCCAGTAAAGTGCTCTCTTGCAGTTTTCGTGGTGGGAGAGCTGGCTGGAGTGGGTGTCATGAATAGTGCCTGGTCAGCATTTGCCATGAGTTTTTCATCCACACTTCCATATTCTGGGTCTCCTTAGCTCCTCATATTGACATGACTGTGTGTGAGGGGTTTGATTTGGCCATTTCTGCCTGGGTTCAGTTATACACATCATCACTTGAATTGTGAAACCTGTCTCCTGTTTGGCAAGTAGGTTGCATAAGATCTGCCCCACTGTTGTTGCAAAGACTGAGGTGTGTGGCCTTAGATGAAGTGTATTTTGTTGTGTTGAACTTTGGGGTTGCCTTGATTGCATACTTCTTCCTCACCAGAGTATGTTTATTCATCAAATCTCACCGAGTTCCACTATGAATTGAGCAATGTTACAGTCTAAATATTACCAAGAGCCAGAGCACTCCAGCTGTCACAGCCATGCCCTGAGTTCTGACCCTCCTCCTTTGGCTGTGTAGGTCCAGCTTGTGCTTTCCATGTGGGAGTGGCCCAAAACCATCTGTGGTTCAGGACTCCACTCTGAAGATCAGTCCCATTGGGAGGCTGCCTGGAAGTCCTGCTGAGGTATAAAGAGGACCTGAGTGAAGGCCAAGGCGCAGGGAGGAGACGAGGCAAGAAATGAGAGAAAAAGTCACACTCTAGAGTTGTAGTTCCCAGTCTATTGATCTTGATCCTTCTGGGGGTTGAACAACCCTTTCACAGGGGTCACCTAAGACCATTGGAAAACACAGATATTTATAGTACAATTCATAAGGATAGCAAGATTACAGTTATGTAGTAGCAATGAAAATAATTTTATGGTTGGTGGTCACCACAACATAAGGAACTGTACAGAGGGTTGCAGCATTAGGGAGGCTGAGAACCACTGTTCCAGGGGCTTGTGTAGAGGCTGCATGCTGTCTTATTCATGGGAAGAAGGGATTAATGGTTCAGCAGCCTTGATCTTGGATGAACAGTTGATTCGTGTTACCAGAATGCAGTAAGGGCAGGTAGATACTGGATAGTGGTAGCTGATGCTGTCAGTTTTTTTCCTCGACTTTGTTTCTGACCTCTAAACCCCTTTGGAATTTTGTCCTGGAGAATGTGCCCTTTTAGGTCTTTCTTGAGTTTTTTTTTTCTTTGAAGAATTCATAATACTCTTAGGAGAATTTTTTTCTTGTGCAATTAAGGGCCATACACTCATAATAAGAGGTTAGCCTCAGAATACATGAAAATTAAAAAAAAAATCACTTTTTTAGAGTTATCCTTTTCTAAAGGATTTTGGCTTACACTTAAAATGAAGATACAGAGATCAAATTCCATTAAACATATAAATATCCCACTCATCAATGCTATCAAATGTGAACATTCTATTTTTCTTTCACGGAATCTGAGTCATAGAATTTAATCCTGGACTCGAGGAATCTTAACACTGGACTGCCAGATCATTAAGAAGTAGGAAGCAAAAGGAGAAGATACGCATAGAGTTAAAAAGCAGCATGCATCTACCCAATAGGGGAAGGCTTTGCTTATATGTGGTCATTGTTAGCTTGTCAGTGAAATTGGAAAAAAAAAAAAAAAAACTTATTATCATTGCCTGATGGCAGATGAAGAAATAGTTTTTTTAAACAGGAGATTGAAGATTCATGATAGAGAGCTAAGGAGATGTCTCAGTGGGTGAGGTACTTCCTTTGTAAGTATGAGAATCTGGGATCCCTACTCCCTGTGTAAAAACGGGAAGTCATAGTGTGTGTCTATCACTGGTATTCCTCCAGAGGTGGAGGAAGGAGAGTCCCCAGAAGCTTGTGTGCCAGCTAGCCTGTCAGACTAGCCGGTCCTACTCGGTGGTAAACAAGAGACACCATCTCAAACAGGGTAGAAGGAGAGGACCAAGAAGTGAGGTTGTCCTCTGACTTCTACATGTGTGCCTTGGCGTGCACGAACCCTCATTCACACACATGCACACATATGTATACATCATACACATAGATCTCACATAAATACACATAAAGATAAAAAAGGTCCATGATAGACACGTATATTTTGAAAAGGTTAGGTTATATTAAACCACTGGCTTGATGCTCTTTAACTTTGTAAAACAGTTTATGGAATTCCGGGTAATGAAAACGAGATTTCAACCCCTTGAGACCTGGGAACTGGCATTTCTTGTTTTGAAAGGGAATACAAAGACCCTATTGACATTTTATGTAAAGGCTTGCAAAATTGTGAATGTGAGCACACCTGTTCTGCTAGCAGTTTAGTCTCTGCATATTAATTTTCCCCCACACTCTACAATGTGCTTTCCATTTTAGATTTTGTTGGTTATTAGTTCTTCCCTTGGTCCACGAAGATTTAGCCTGTGATATGGCTGTGGATTTAATCAAGAGAATGGCTCAAGTAGGGGGTATTTGTTTTCTGCCTACTTGGAAACGAAGGACTTCATGTTAACTAAGAAGGATGCCCAGTTGGGTAACACATTTCACTTGGGAGGTTGTTAGGGCCCCTCATGCAGGAATCGCAACTCCTTTTGAGGGATGCGGCAACCTGTGGGACAGAAGCCAATGGAATGCTTATCAGGGCATAGGCTGTTTGCATAATGAATCACAGTAGGAAGTGTGACCCACCATGCTGCTTTGTCAGTGTACGCTGCCTGCAGCATTCTGCTGAGCTCCAGACGTCTGGGTCTGTGTCTCTGCTGGAGAGACCTCTTTGGGCTGCTGGATAGATAGAATAAGCTGGAAAAGGCCACAGGCACTCGAAATGATGCAATCCCATCGTACCTTCTAAAATGTGTGTGTGTTTTCAGTTTAGGGACGTTTGTACTTTAGTGAGAAATCCCAAGAGGGCGCTAGTTCTTACAACTTTCTTTTAATTAGGCAGTGGTCTGATGCTGATACATCTCCAAGGCTTGGTGGTAAAAAACAAAACAAAACAGGACAATGGCCTGGAGGAAAACAAAACAGTGCTCATTAAGGGCTGGGCGTTTATTTTCTGCATCCATGCACGGATCTCCCCAGAGGCCCTGCTCCCGCCCGGGATGAGCCCGTGAAAAAGCTCTGGGAAGGGGCAGAATTGGATGTGTGCTTTCAAAGTTGGAATCAGCACATCAGCTCATTCTTTCTGGAGGCTTTGGTTGTGCTGAGAGAACCTTGTGAGTGAGGGTATGTTTCTCCCAAATTGTGGGGATTTCATAAGGAAAGAGATTGTTCCTCTGTTTCCTTCTAGCTTTGCCAGCCTGATACTTGACTTAGGAATCACACTTGGCCACTTGCTTAGGCAGAATCTGGGCACTGTAAGCCCCAGTTAGAAATAGCTTAGTTGGTAGAGGACCTGCCTTGCATACAGAAAGCTCTGGGTTTGAGGCTTAGCACCACATAAACTGAGAATGGTGGCCCATGCCTGTAATCACAGCATATTGGAGGAGAAGGCAGGAGGATCAGAAGTTCAAGATCATCTTCACCCACAGTGAATTCAAGGCCATCCTGAATATATACTACCCTGTCTCAAGTAATTAGAAAACAGAAACAAAATCTTCTTCGGCATCCTTACTTTGAAAATGGAGAATCCAAGTTTTAGAAAGTTTGGGAAAAGACCTCAGTGAGGTCCTATGGGTGTGGAGAGAGTCGACTGACATTAGGATGGGATCAGGGCTCTGTGACAGAACAATGTGCACTACTCTGAGCAAGTCACAGCTTCTATGGGTACATGTGTAGAGCAAACACCGTGTGGCTCCACCAAGAGTCACATGAATAATATGTGTTCCTGTAATGCTGTTTGTGCAGAGTACAGTCAAATGATGGACATAGACAGGCTTGGGAACCCAGTATAGCCTGCAAGTGGTAGACCAGCTTCATTTTCATGCCTTTGAAGATTCATCTTGTCAAGAGCCAAAACCATGTCTACCACAGAACAACATATGGTCATTAGCAAAGGTTACACAATTTTGTTTCATTTAGCTGTTATTTAGCAGTGTAATATTGAGTAATACATGTGCTGACAGGTTTTATTAAAAGGCTTGCTTAAGTCAATTATAGCTCTATCTATTATGAAGTTGCTCAACATTTTCCTGTTATCTGCATTCTTGAAGAATGCTTTACACATTTTTTACCATTAATCACTACTTTGTAAAATTATAAAGCCACAGAAACATTGTATGTTTGTGCACCCGCACTGAATACATTTAAAGGGACAAGCTATTCTCTCATCTTCCTGCCCACCTTTCCAATGCAGAAGGATCTAGAAGGCACTCTTACCAAGATGTCATGATAAGGGACAGACACACGGTAACAGTTTTGATAGTGGGAAAACGTTACACTAAAGTGAGAGAAATGTACGTCAAACATCGTCTATCTTACACCATTGGGTTTTCAAAATTGAAAAACAATATTGAAATAAAAGCCATTGTCTCTAAGTAGCTGTTTCCATTTTCTTCTTTATTTTGTTTCTCATTCCTAGTGTCCACATTGTAATATGACAGCTATTAACTAGGAAAGTAAGCATCTGATATTTGCTCCTGTCCTTCCTGTGAGCCTGAAGGGAGCATAAGTTGTCAGCCAAAAGGCTCCATGGAAGGCTTTTTGAACACACAGATGGTTACTGAAATTCCTCTTGATTTTTCAGGTCTGCTTCTACTTGATCTGATGGTGAGAGACCACACCTGAGTCTCTTTCTTTCTTTCTTTCTTTCTTTCTTTCTTTCTTTCTTTCTTTCTTTCTTTCTTTCTTTTTTCTTTCTTTCTTTCTTTCATGCTTGGTAGAAACTTAAAAGGATGTAGGCTTAAGAAATTACAAATTCCAGACTGAAGTACTAATGAAGTTCCTGGACACAAATCACTTCACACACTCCACTTAGAGGATTTGTTTAATTGACTGAGGAAATAGTTTGAAGGGGAAGGGAGCATTTCTTTTCATTAGCGTTCAAATGAAGTGCAAATTATAGAACTTGGGCTCCATATTTCCTAAAGATAGAAACTCTGGAGAGAGGGAGAAAAATTAACAACGGAACTCAGCTTAAACCAGGAACAAATGCAGTTTGGGTAGAAAAGTTTGGGCAATTTTCTACATGGGTAATTTGAGAGCAGCCAGCTAATGGTGGGTTGGAAATGACTTCTTCCCCCCCCCAGTGCCTCAGGTTTGCAGCCCAGTTTTATTTTATGTTTGTTTTATTTCACATTCAACTTGATTCTCTGATAAAAAAAGATACTTCTCTAGGCTGTGTGGACAAGGCAACTATGTGAACCAAGTGCCAGGCCTGCAAACCTACTTTGAGGAATTAGGTGTTAAGTGACTAAAGATGGCACCTGCAATTATAGGGACGGGCATAAAATTACAGGCCTTATTAATCTGCAGGCTTCCAGTCTTAGAGTGGTTATCAGGTGGACCAGTAACCAATTTCTGCTGCATATTTTATCCTTGCACAATTATACCCAGTGCATAACCATAACATCTACCATATCTTTATATTAATTTGTTGTAAGTACTGTTTCTTAGGCTCTTAACAGTGTGATTTTCACTTCTGAGTCTATTCAACAGACAGAGTTGATTCTCTTCAGCCTAATTCAGGTCTTAGTGACTGTCAGCTCTGTACAAAGAGATGAGGATGGCCAGTGTCAGTCTCAGGGGGTTCCTCATCTTAACAGCTGGGTTGTGTGCCTGGACTGGCCACACAAGCCGGGGAAGAATGCAGATATAGTTTTAAAGCAGATGGTGCAGCTAGGTGTGTGGAATGTGCTTTTAGTACTTGGGAGGCAGAGGCAGGTGGATCACTGTGAGTTCAAATCCAACATGGTTTACAATGCAAGATTCAGGCTGACCAGGGCTACCTAGTGAGGAGACTCTATCTCAAAAGCGTGATACAACACAAAACAAAAGCATTAACAAAATAAAACAACAAATTAAATGTAACAGAGGTAGTGGTGGCAATTTATATGGGGTCTTGCCTCTTATAGGTGAGGCTAGGAAAGATACAAGTTTCAAGAGGCATTGTGGGAAAAGCATGGAATCCTTTCAAAGGCATTGCATTTTTTTCTTCCTTCTATGGGACAGGCTCAAGCTGGACTTGAACATGACATCCAAAGAGCCCAGTTACAGATGTATAGTAGCATATCGTACTAAGTACAGTGTGTGTGTGTGTGTGTGTGTGTGTGTGTGTGTGTAAACTTGCCATTCTTGGGTCTGGTTCTATGGGAGCAGAACCTTAGGTGGAGGTCCAGATGAAAAGGCTTTCTCAAGGGTGCATTGTGAGTTTTTTCCCTCCAAACTCCATCAGTCTGAGAATTGTTTGGAGCATTGGCTTGGGCACATATTACTGCCCACCCCCTCAGAATCTGTGGTCCAGAAGAGTCTGGACTTGGCTTGAGATTTATGTACCTCAAAAACTCCCAAGTGAAATGGATGCTTTTGGTACGAGGGCCACTCTTGAGAACCACAAGCTCACCTTCACGTCCCACCAGCAGCAGTGGACAGCTGTGAACGTGACTTAATGCAAAACTATAAGTCTTCTTATAACATTGAATTTGGGGGTGGTGTTCTACAACTTAACAGCCTGAGTTTTGAGTGTGAACTTTCTAGATAATGATGTCTGTCATGGTACAATGTGAGAAGGTTGGCCATGCTTGTAAGGAGAGAGCTAGAGAAAGATGCAGGGTGGGGCAGGGTAGACTCTAAGCAAATGTCCCACTTTGGCTCTGTCCAGCTGCAGTCTGACCCCATGGGGGACCTGTATCACACTGGGTTTGCTCCCACTTTGACTCATCTTTCACCATCCCCACATCTTGGCCAGTGCTCTGTAATGGAGGTAGATGGCTTGGCTGGGTATAGGTGTTTTAGAGGAAGAGGCAGGTGTGAACTTTGAGTGGCTGGGGACAGTCACCTCCTAGTCAAGATATTTTGGACTATGATGAAGCATTACTGTGTCCCTTAGGCTTGGCGTGTTGGAGACAGAGTCTGACACTGAAACAGATAGTCACCAAGAGATACTCTTTAGCTCTTTGACTCTCAAGCAGCTTGTTTGTCTTTGGGGGCTATAGGCAATTCTAAAGCTCGTGGAAACACGAGAACCTTTTCTGGGGCTGATTGCAAATTAGCTTGAAGAGCATGCCTTTCAGGAGTCTGCAGTGACTCTGGTTCCCCAGAACGTTTTCTTCCTGGCAAAATAGGATGCTTTCCCAGTTGATATTGTATAAATCACGGGAAGGCTGTCCAAAACCTCCTAAACTGGAGTAACCATTATGCAAGCTGTCATACATGACTAACCCATTATTATGGCCTCCATGAAGCTAAGGGACTCCCACCTCATTTCTGGGGGAGCCCATTTCACACCTGAATAACTCCTATTTAAAAAAATTCAGCCCGATACTCATTACAAACTTGCCTTTGCTAAAAGACATTCCACCGTCTCTTGTGAAACACTGCCCTCCTCCCCAGCAGAGTCCCTTCCTTGTCATACCAGAAATAATTCTCCCTCCTCCATGGTGCTTACCTCTTTAGTTAATATTATAAAGGATAGATCAAGGGTGAATAAATATAATGTGGTTATATTATTTATTACAGCCTTTTTGAATTCCCACTTACAGTAATAATGGCAGGTAAAATTCATTCTGTTTCTAAGGAATCAATCTGCTATTATCCTCCAAATGTCATCATTCTCAACTTAATGTGGGGGATTTGTCACTACAAATAGACATGGTTATTGCTCTGTCCAGTAAGTAGCTGAGGATGCCAGAGGCTCTGGGTGATGGGGACATCATGCTTTGGGTACAAAATGCAGTGGCGGGGTTCATATTTACTGCAGGCCGGGTAGGTGTGGTTGTGCCAGGGTTAGAAATGTTCATCATGCATGTCCAAGGAGTGTACTCAGTGTGGCATCTGGGGGGAGCTGTAGGTATGTCTAAGCACGCACGCACGTGTGTGTGTGTGTGTGTGTGTGTGTGTGTGTGTGTGTGTGTGTGTGTGTGTGTGTGTTTTGTGGTGGGTGGTATCTATGTTGACTTTTCACACTTGGGGCTTAGTGTCAGGAAAGAGCAGGGCTCACATCTTTGGAGTCCTATCTGTCTGTGTGCTAGTTGGCATCCATCTTTTATCCATGGACGTGGCTTCATTAGGGATGGCCTCATCTATCAGCAGCCTCAGATCTTCAGAAGGAAAGGAAGAGAACCAGGAAGCAGAGTTTGAACTCTGCTTCAGCCTGCAATCCCAGGGATCTCTCACCCTCCTCCCTCCTCTTTCTCCTATTCCTTCCCCACCTCTGCCAACTCCTCTTTCTCTACCTCTTCCTTCCTCCTCCTCCTCCACCTCTTCTCTTTCTCATCTATCCCCTTCCCTCCTCTCCCATCTCCTCCGCTCCCTCTGTATCTTTGTAACTTTTATTTGCTACCAACTGCATCCCCTTGCTACCCTTCCTGTATCTTTTCTTCTTTCTCTTCCTTTACCTCCCCTTCTTCCTCCTTTTCTATTTTCTTCTCTCCCTTCTCTCCCTTTGCATCTTTGAAGATTTGGCATTCCTCCCTCTCTTCCTAGTCTCTTCCTCCTTCTCCTCCCCTTGCTGGTGCTGTTTGTTCTTCCATCCCCTCTCCTCCTCATCCTTCATGTCTTTTCAGCTTTTTGTGTCACCTGCTCACGTTCTGTGGTTCTTCTCTCCTGGCTTCTCCTTCCCCCACTCTGCACCTTTGGTATTCCTTATATCTTCTCCTTTTCTCTCTGCCCTGTAATGACAGGGATTCTCTAATATTATCCCCAATTCTTCCTCTCCACCTGTGACAGCACCATCTCCCTCAAGACAGCTTCTGTGCCTCTGTCTCTGCATTTCTGTGTGACAGTGACAACTGCTAATATTTCCCCAAGTTGTCCCACAGGCATACAAACTCAGTATGTCTGAGCCTTGGCTGACTTCCCTCCTATGTTTCTAATTTCTGTTCATGGTATTGCCTTTTTTCTTGGTACCAAGGGTCATGGAGGACCTCCCCATTGATAGTGTAGGCTGCAAGCAAGACTTAGAGCATGTCATTTTCCCTTTTTAAATTCATGGAGATGGCTACTTTGAAACGGAAATTATATTTTTTGAGTTTAAAAAATTTTATTGAGGGACATTCAAATAAGATAAAATAACCATTTCAAACAAGCAAAGTAATGGCATCTTGTAATTCACAATGTGTGTAGCTGACGCCTCTATCCACTTCTAAAACATTTTCATTACACCACAAGGGAACCCTGTACTCATTAAACAGTCATTCCTTACTGTCACACCCAGGCTGGTTTTACCTATTGTGGATGTTTCACATAAATATAATAATAAACCTGTGACCTTTTGTGTCTGGCTTCTTTCACTTAGCACAGTGTTTTCAAGGTTCATCTGTGGCACAGAATGTATCAGTGCTCCATTTATTTTTATGGCTGAGTAGTATTCCCCTGCATGTATACTTCACAATTTGTCTATTCATCCATTGATTGACACTTGGGCTATTTCTGCTTTTTAGCTATTGTGAGTAGCTCTACTGCAATTGTATATATACATACATTTGTTTGAAGGGAGTCTGGCTCTTTATCGCTGTGAAACAGAGTTCAGCAAAGATTGCTGTATAGGGTTAGAGAGTAAATATTTCAGGTTTTGTGGGTCATTGAATACCTGCCTGTTGAACAGCATTGTATCACCATATCCCAGAAAAGCCATAAAAAATGTGTGAGTAATTAGCATGCCTTTTGCTATGCTCCAACAAAGCAACAGAAAGAGGCAATGGGTCTGAGCTCATTCTTCAGCCTTGCTGGTGGCTGCTGAAGGACAGCGTTGCTGCCATTATCCACCTCGATCTCTGAGTTTCTGCCTGATCATGTATGTCCCCAACAGTCACCACTCTGCATTTGTCACAATTCAGATGGAACAGAATGGATGTGGCTTTAGGTGTGGAAATATGGAAAGGGGTCAGCTTGAGGAGGGAAGAGAGAGGTGCAGTCTGGTTGGAATACAGAGGATGAGTACACAGATGAGCCGATGGAGGGGCAACTCTGGCCTCACTGCAAAGTCTGGGGAGCAGGAAGGGGAAGTCCAGTGCTTTGCTTCAGGCACACTTGGCCTTCCAGGGTTTCTCAGAGTGTAAACCAACTTAGGGGATTCCTGCCAGTGATGTAGAGTGCACCCTTTCATAGACTTTTGCAGTTCTTGGGCTCATATCACTTTAAGGGATACAAAGAGACAAGTTCATTGTCTAGAATATACTTTTGCGGAGAGTTGTAACTCATAGAGCTGCAGGAGACATGCTCTTATAGGAGACAGAAAGGCCTCTAGGGACAAATAAAAAGAGTTTATGGATAAAAACCGAGTGAGTCCTTTTTGCATGAGCAGGAAGCCATCTGGGTGACAGAGACAGTGGTGGGGATTTGAGACTCTTCGTCCTTGTCCCTCACACAGGCACCTGCTACATGAACAGCTTTTGTCTGAGAGAAGAGAATGATTTAGTAGCTGTTTTCTTTAAGGCCCAAACTTCTGTAGATACAGAAGATAGACAGTGGAGACACAGGAGTCTGGGTGTGACCATTAGGGAAAAGTGTTCCAGCCTGATAGATGTGGGACTTGCAAATTAATTTCCCTCTCTGGACACCTCTGCTTGGTCGTCTGTAAGATGGATCGTCTTGGGGTCTGTAGCCTCTTCCTGGTCTACTTGGTTCATATGCGTCTCCCCTCTCTGATGTCTTATTTGTATTAATTTTTTAATACCAACCACAGTTTCCCTCCCTCCTCTCCTCCCGTTCCCTCCCCACGTCATTTCTACCTCGCTCATTCACTCCTCAGAACAGGTAAAGCCTCCAATGGGAGTCAGCAAAGCCTGGCATCAGATGCCTTATTTTTTACTTATATGTAGTCCCACCCTCCACAGCCCCGTGGTAGATGGGCATCTTCTTAATTAAGTGTACTCAGGAATGTTTTTCCTATGTAGATTACTAGGAGATTTTATTTTCCCACCAACAGATGTTTGGCTCGTGTCCTTACAGGCCAGCTAACTGCTCTATGAGGGGACCACATCTTTCTTCTTCTGCATTGTATGCATATGTGGTGACCCCAATCCATTTCACGCTTCTTTTACAATTTTTTGTTATTATTGCAATTTTATTTGTTATTATCACATATTAGTATTAGCATGTGTATGTCTCTATTTGGGTGTCTGGGTACATACATGTGCTTGTGACCCTATACACGTGGATGTCCGGGGATGACTTTTGGGAGTTTTTTTTTCCCTTCCTACCAAACTCCAGTCATCAGGCTTGTGTGGCAAGAACTTTGACCCACTGATTCCTTTGAAGCCCCCATAAAAGTATTTTCGTAGACTGTCTTGTTGTTAGATGCAGATTGTGCTGAGTGTTGGCCAGTGGAATGTGGGTCGAAGTGAAATACACCACCACTATTAGGCTTGAACCATAAATTTTAACAGACATAATTTTCATTTTATTCATATGCCTGTGGAAGGCTCTGAAGCCATAGGTTTTGGTAGAACCAGAGTTGTGACTATGTGGTGAACTGCTGTATTCATGCTAAGAAGATGATTATTGTCTTAAGCCATCAGAGCACTGAGGATGTTTGAACCTGTAGTCATCCTGGATAGTCCACCTACTGTATACATAGGGTGGAGATGCAGGAGGGGACAGGGAGATGGGCCTTCCTTTTGAATCTGCTTCCAAATGGCAGCATGGCTCTTCAGAAGTGTGGTTTGGAGGAGAGGCAGTTTTGGTTATGGACAGAAGGACCATTTTCAGCCATGGGACATGCTCACATCAGGGAGAGAGAAGGGGGGAGATAGGTAGACCAGAGCTCCCAGGTTAGAGTGAGCTGGCTTCCAGAACCCTGAGTGAGTCTGGGAATAGCTCTGTTTTCTCAGCCAACACTAGGATTTTCCTGGATATTAGAACCTGACATTAGCTTTTTCTTTGGGAGACCATGGCAAACCTGCACTAAGAACCTGCTGATAGGCAGTGGAGGGGAGCTGAAGCAATGCCAGAGTGGCTTGGGATGTGTAGCTTCTTGTTTGACACCAGCCAGCTCCTGTCATCTCTCAATTTCCAGAAAACTTCCTTGAACTTGAAGTGTGTTGGGAGAAGGGGGTGAGGGTAACACAGAGAGTCCAGAGCCTGACATAGCCACTCTCAGGCTTCTCATGATAGGATTTGCTTAATTGGTTTTTTTATTTTGAGTAAATAAGCTAGATTGAATCTCTCTCTCTCTCTCTCTCTCTCTCTCTCTCTCTCTCTCTCTCTTTCTCTCTCTGTTTTGAACTCATCTTGTGGAGCTTCTTTTAGGGGATGGCTATATAGAGGAGTATGTTGATCAAGACGTGTGTGTGTGTGTGTGTGTGTGTGTGTGTGTGTGTGTGTGTGTGTGTGTGTTAGACAAGTACAACCTTGTTTTTCGAGACAGGGTCTCTCCATGGCATGAGTTCCACCAATTAGGTGAGGTGGGCTTCCCAGTAAAACCTAGGGATCTGTCTGCATTGGCCTCCTCAGTGTTGGGAATGCAAGCATGTACCATTACTCCTGGTTTCTTATGTGAGTTTTGACGATCAAACTCAGGTCCTCTTCAGCCACAACAGATCAACTCTGCAGTAAACAACTGCAATATTTTATTATCTTAATATAGTGCAGATTGGTTTCCTTCATCATATCCAGTATGGGTTAGGGCTTTGGTAAAGTTTTTCATCTTGTGGTCCTGCCATTCTTTTGTTGTATGGAATTCAGTTGGAGAGTGGGAAAGAGAGAGAATGAAGTAGAGTCAGTGTCATACATGAGCTATACTTAATTGCTATTATGATATTGTCTTATATCTCTGTGATTCAGGGAGACATGGCCTACTATGTGTCATGAAGAAGAAGAAACAGAAATAGGAAATGATGGCTAGGTAGCAGTCCACTATTGAACTCATCGATGGAGAAATGATGTTTGGGTCTCAAGAAAAGCTACTGTTCATGGCTAAATAACAAAAAAGACTAATCATTCTAAACTATGTGGCTATCAGCAAAATTTATTTCCAGAGGATTGTAGCTGGAACTTGGAGCTAGTCAGCTTTAATCCCTGAGACTTGTGAACTCAAGAGGAGCCCACTGCTTTTATCTGGATCCAGGATCACTCTGAGTGCCTGAGAACTTCCAGCACTTCCTGTGAGGTGGAGGGGCTGGGTTTCAGCAGTGCCTCCCCAGGTAATCAGCTCTGCTTCTTTTCTTTGGAGCCTTCTATATGTCTGTAGAAGGCTGTCGATTTCCTAGCTCTCATTATGGAATAATAGCACTGAGATTTTTTGCCAAAAGAGAGAGAGAGTTTATGACATTGAATCAATCTGCCCTAAGGCTGAGAACACATTGGGATGAAACCAGGTTGGCATTTAGCAGTGGACTTGGTGCTCTGTTCGACTAAGTGTGGGACAAGGTTGCTCCCCAGATGGAGGATGGTTAGAGGCAATTACTGACAGGGGTGCTGTTGAGTCTTTGTGACTTCTTGCTCTTTGCTTCTTGAACCTTCTCATCCATTTCATATCCAAGGTGCTCTTCTGTAACCTCACATAGAATCTCAATTCTATCAAGAATCTAGAAACTAGAATCCACCTTTGCTCCTCTCAGGAGAAATTATTTGTAAGCCCAAATAGAAACGCAGTTTTCTGCAAAGCAATTTTCTGAATGTGGAAGGTAGTATACAACACAAGTGGAACTCAGTGATTTTAGTCTTCAAAATCACCTAAACTAGATTGCTACACCTTTGAAATTTGCCCTGCTGACCGAAGTCTCATCCCTAGAGAAAGACACTCTAAGGAAAAACTAACACAAGAGGATTAGAGAGCCCACAGTTCTTTTTCCTACTCTTAATGACCTTATTAGAAAAATTGCACCTTGGGTAACAATATAGTAAAAACTCCCCATGGAGTTACTTAGACTGAAAATCTGATTCCTTGGGAAGAAAATGGTAACTGTCAGCACTGTTCAGGTTTGAATTAGATCTGAGACTGCATGACCCATTTTCTTATGTAAACATGAATCCTTTAATCTACCTACATTTGATATTCATTTTGGATAATCTCTTCTAGTGTATCATTAAAATGCTTGCAGATCACAGGACAGCAGGCATGGGGTTTCAAAGAGCTTGTGTTGAGGCAATTTTAGTGGTTCCCAATCTCCTCAGCAAAGCCAAATAGATAATTGATGCTGTTATTCAGATTATTATTGTTTATTATTATTAGTTAGCAGCAATAGTAGAAACTGCTGTTTATTATAGGTCTGTTTCTTTCCCAGGTTTGAGAAGAGCCCTAAACCAGAGCTCAGGTGTGTTCATGCACCTGCTTGAGGCCACCCAGTCAGGAAGAAAAATAGGATTCGAAGCTAGGACTGTTGACTCAAGGACTTTGCTTTGCTTTTGCATAAATGTATCAACTCTAGTCATATTTAGGAAATGGCATTTTGTAAGTACACAGTTTTGAGTTCTGACTGAAGTGCACATCCACATAACCATGCCTCTGATCAAAGTGTAGAATACATTTCTATCGCCTATGCCCTCAGGCCTCTTGGCAGTCCTTCCTCCCTAGGCGATCAATGACCTGATTTTGTGCACTATAGAATAGATTTACCTTTTCCTGTTTTTGTTGGAAATAGAATTATGTAGTAATTTGTATTTTAAAATTGTAATTTATCTTGGATAATTTCATACATGAATACAGTGTAGTTAGATCATATCTAACCACTTGCCCCCCCCACTTCCTCTAAATGGTCCCATTCTTCTCCCAACGTCATGTCATAGTCAACATCCTTCTCATCCTCATCTTCCTCCTCCTCACCTTCCTCGTATTCTTACTGTCCTTCTCCTTCTACTACTTCTCTGTGCTGCTCTCTCCCACTGAGTCCAGTCAGTGTGCCCACATGATCATGGGTATTGGTCACCGTCCACAGAGGCATGTTCAACCATGGGTATATCATTGATGATAGCTCCCTCTTCCTCCCCCAGTGGCCACTAATTCCCAGTAGCTCCTCAGCTAGGGGTGGGGTCTCAAAAACCTCTTCCCTCTCCATGGTGGAGTGCTGACTGGCTTGATCTTGTATAGACCTTGTGCTGGCAATCACAGAGGCCGTACGTTCATTAGTGCAATGACCTTGTCATGTTCAGAAGACATTATTTAACAGAAATCTTCTCTTGCCTCTGGTTCTTACAATCTTTCTGCCTCCTCTTCTCCCATGTTTCCTGAGTCTTTGGAGTCAGGGGTGTGGGTGGGGCATGCTATAGATGTCCCACTTATGGCTGAGCACCCATAGTTCCCTCTTCTCTGCACTTTGGCCATTTGAGAGTCTCTCTGTTAATGGCCATCCTCTACATAAGGGGTTTTCTGATGAGAGTTGAGAGATGCACTATATGGGAACCATAGGAACATTTTTGAGCTTCACTCACATTGTTACAGATGGTTGCGAACCATCATGTGGGTGAACTGAATGAACATGGGTGCTCTACAAGAGCAACACATGCTTTTAACCACTGAGTCATCTCTCCAGCCCCAAGGTTCAAGTAGAGAAGAGTTGTCCTTCCTGAATCATACATTTCCTTTATATTACTATTGGGTAGAGGGGGAGAAGTGTGGAATCTGAAAAGATTGGCCTTGAGGTTTTCTTAACTTGTTTTCAAAATAGGAATCAAAACAGACTTCCTTGTGGACTTACTGTGAACACTAAATGAGCTAGGACTGCAGAGCTGGCTCATTGGACAGGAATGCTTGCTGCACATGTAGCAATGGTATATTCCTTTTTGACGAGATCTTTGATGAAGGAAGAATGTTACTGGACAACACTTCTTCTTCTTCTTCTTCTTCTTCTTCTTCTTCTTCTTCTTCTTCTTCTTCTTCTTCTTCTTCTTCTTCTCCTTTTGCAGATTTTTTATTTGAATTAGAAACAAGATTGTTTTACATGACATCCCAGTTCCCTTCTCCCTCCCGTCCTCCCCTACCACCCCCCCCCCAACTAAAACCCTACCTATCACATAGCCTTTCTTCATCTTAAGTCACCAATATGAGATAGGGTCTCAGAGAGTATGTTTGCTATCAACTCACTTTGATCCTCTTATTTCCACTTTCCAAGTAAGGGATGGGATTATAGGTGTGTACAACCATGCCTGGGCCTGGCTGATTGTTCTTACAAAGTGGTAAAGAAATTTACTGAGTTTTCATCGTGTTTTATTGTTTTGTGGAAGATAACACCACAGTTGGGTATTTTAGCTGATGCTATTTCAAAGCAAAGTATTGGAAGTGTGGATTGGCTCCTGAGCTCTTACATGAAAGATTATGAAGAGAGAATTGACCTAAAGTTGTAGTTGTTCTAAAGCAGAAAGCTTGTGGATCTTAAATATTTGGTCAATTCTCAGCCTGCTTATATTATAATACACAAGCAATGAGGGGGTGGCCAGAGAGTGTTTGATGCATACATTAGGAGGGATCAGGCATTTTAGCCTAAGTCAGAGCTGCCCTCTAGGACAGTGGTGGGATGAACCCCAAGACCATTCACAGATAAGCTAAATAGCCTCTGGAGTTGTAGGCTCGGAGCACAAGGGCTGAGGTAGAACATGGAACAGTTTTTAAAAGAGAGCCATTGACACCCACAGCACTTCGAATCTTACCTGCTATTTCTACACATTGTGGGGTCGGCTCCCCACAACTTGAAGCCGATGATCCCACGTTCCCAGGAACCCCAGGTGGGCTCCAGTGAACCCCAGAGCAGCTCAGGCTCCAAGATCATAGCAGAGTCTTCCTTTAAATTTGGGTTTGTCTTGGTGTGTCACATTTCACATTGTATTATCCTGGGTTGAAAAATGTAGCCCCTTCTCAAAAGATAAAAGAACCACTGATAGTTTGATAATTTGGAGTGTCATGGGGTGTGGAACAAATTCCCCTTGGTTATTTCTGGTTTATGTCTCTTTGATGGTTGTTTTGCTGTTGTGCATGACATATTTATTACTTAGTGCCTGAGTTTTCACATTACAATGTCATTTTGGAGCATTTAGGGACATTTCAAAGGCTTGGGTCTGCCAAGTGTGGCCAGGTGGAAATTGGACTCCATTTGCTCTATCCCATTCTCCAGGGTGGGTAGATTTCTTTTTCTTGTCAGTGCTCCCCCCATCTTTCCCTGCTGTCTTTGGCTTCCTCCTCCCATCTTTCTCCCTCCCTGCTCTCTCATCTCCACCCTTCCATCTTTTTCTTTTGTCCCCACCTCTTTCTTGCCTTCTCCTGCTATCTCTTCTCTTTGCCCCCCAACTGTCTCCTTTTAGCCCAGTCTTTCTTATGTACCCATTTTCTTGAAATTTGTCTTACATTTTTTAACTATTTAAAGTCAAAGCAAGTACCAGATAATTACATCATCTAGAACCATGTGGAGCTATGGAAAGCCAGCCATAGGGTCTCTAGAAGTCCTGGTGACTTTACACTGTTGCTGTCTGTTTCTGCAGTGTAAAAGGACAAGGCACAGGATTTCTCTGTAGCTTTGCTCCATCCTCAAAGCATGGGTAATGGTCTCTTTTTGTCTCACTAATTTGTACCTTCAACACATATTTTCTGGATATTTCTCTGTACTAGGTATTGGGTGAGACATTGAGCAGGCAGGGGAGAACCAACCAAAATGTGGTCCCTGACTTCTGCATCATTAAACTCTGAAATGCAGACAGACTCACATCCAATTATTTAAGAGATCTCTCTAGTAGTCCCTAAATTCTCCCTTGGTGTCACACAGAGGATGCCCAGTTGGTAGATAGCAGGTGTGTTTGTTGTCTCAGTACTACATGGCCAGCATTTGCCAGTACAATTACAAAAAAGAGCAATGTTTTGTTCTGAAATAGTTTTTAAGTGCAAAGGAGGTTGCAGAAGTCTTGCAGAGAGTTCACTGAATCCTTTGCTTGGCTTCCCCTAGAGGCAGTATCTTGTATAATCAGAATTCACTGTCAAATTTAGGAAATTGGTGGGTAAGTCTGAGATTGATCTTATTGTGCCCCTCTGTCCCCTCTTTCTTTCTCCCCTCCTTCCCGTCCCCTTATCCCCTCCCATCCCACTTTCCTTTCTTTCTCCGTCACTTCTCTCCTTTCTTTCCCTCCTCTCTCTTTCCTTTACCTTCTACGCCCTCTCTCCCTCTCCTTGCATCACTAGTTCTGAGACCTTTAATCATGTGTATACATTTAGATAATTTCCCCCACGGTCAAGAAGAGGTAGAGCTGACCCACTCCATCAAGACATTCTTTTGTGTTGCTGTTTAACAACCACACAGGTCTCTGTCTCTAACCCCTGGGCAACAGCTGATCTGTTCTCCACAACTGTAATTACGCCATTTCAAGAATGTTATGTAAATGGAACCAGACAGTCTGCAAGCCTTGGAGATTGGCCTTGTTTCCTCTGTGTAATGCCCTGGTGGCTCATCAAAGTTCTCCCATGTATCAATAGTTCATTTTGCTTTCACTTTTAAGATAAAAAACTCTAGAATAGGACACTTGAGCAAGAAATCATTTTGTGAAAATACTCATTTTGTTTTCAAAGTTAACCTTTAAGAAAATATTTTTCCTCCCTAAGGGACCTGCAGCAATTAATCTGAGTTTGATATGCAAGTTTGCAAATTGGTAGATGATTGTTATTTTTTATTTGATTTGTAAATGTTTTCCTAGTGTTAAAGAGCTGCCCCCCCAAAAAAAGTGGGCTCTCACTTTTGCCTTAAGCTCAATACATAGGAGAGTCTCCCTTCAACTGTAGAATTGTTGCTGGCATTATTTAGGTTAGTGCCAGGTGCGGTAATGAATGGTCCTATCCTGCAGAAGCTTCACATAATAACATTTTATACCTTGTTTTAACAACAGAGTGTGTGGCCATGTCTTGTCTTTGAAAGGCTTTGCTTTATAAGGTGATTCAGAGATATGGGTCCAAGTCTTTTAGGATCTTGAATTCTTTCCCATGAAGTATCACATGGGGAAGAGTATGAGGGGGCTGAGAGGTGGGGTGGGGTGGGGTGAACTCTGGGTTTGCAGTTCACACAGGTCATGTGTAGAAGGCTATCGTCTCCCTTTTCCACTCCAATTTGATTAGCCAGCAACCTTAAGGCAGGCAGGTTGGATGGGACTGGAAGAAAGTACTTCTTTGTGGATAACTACGTCTCTCCAGTTGAGCTCCCCATACAACGGAATAAGGAAGGCAGGATTCTTTGGTGGGTGGCTATGCTGGCCTCCATTCTCATTAAAGTCCCCTTAACAGTTTTGATGGTGGTTGTAATGGGTGCCACCCGTGACTTCACATTCTTGATTTGGACCTTTCTGTGGCAGCTAGATAAATCACTACCCCTCCAAATGGTGTCAGCTCGCACTTGTCCCTACATTAGTGGACAAATTAGATTTCTGCATTTAACACTGTGCTAAGTTTACTGACCTTGGACAAATGGAAAGTTCTTCCTGGGATCTTGGCTGCAGGTGGGTTCCATAAATCTGGGCTAGCCTGTTAATCCAACCCCACATTTACTGTTGCCCATCCATTTTTAACCTAGAAACTAATGAAAACACAAGCAGCCCTGAGACCACACAGCACAACTGCTGTCAGACACAGGAGGGTTCTGACAGTTTAGCCCTGAGAGCACTAAATTCAGCTCCTAATAAATAATTTACCCTGAAAACTGGGAAGCTGGCCTCACTGTCTTGCCTAGCTTGCTTCTTGAGGAATGTAGACCATTCTGGTCATGCTAGAGAGGAGAGAAAAAGAAAATTTATCTTCCTTGCTCCCTGGCTGCCTATCCCTCATGTCTCCACAACCATTTCAAGGAAGCGTGGATTTCTGTTTGCTGCTGCAATGAATACCTCGTTTCGAGTTTGCCTCTTGCCCAGTCCGTAATCACTTGTAGCTCTGCCTGTCAGCGTCCCAGGAAAGACTTCATATGGGCTCGCCAAGTGCTGATCGATGTTGAGTTTACATCTAGGGTGAAAGGGGAGGAGGGGATAGAGCTCAAATGTCTTCTTTCCACTTCCCCTGCCCCTTAACTGACAGGACCCAGTGGAGGCCATGCCAACCTTGTGAGTTTTCAAGTCAGGTTTCATTTTGGGTTGTCCATGTCATTTCTTTCGTGTTTCTGCGGTTGCTTTTCTATATGCCTGAGGGACAGAATAGCTCAGCTATGCATTTAGTTCTCTGTTGTTGGGCTTTTTCAGGGGTCGGTGCAACTCTGATGCTCATTAAGATTACTGAGCCTCATCATTTTTAATGTTAGGCCCAAGGTAATAGTTAATGAGGCTGAAAAGTGTATTAATAAAATCGCTTGTAGTAATTAGCAGGAAATTATAATGGTAGGGTGATGGGGCGATTTTAGAAATCAGTTAGGAGTGATCAAGACCAATCTTGAATGTCACTACTTATTATTTTTTGCTTTCAATCATCATGAACTACACCTTTGAATTTTTATCTCTGAAAATAAAGCCTTTGATTGAGCTCATGCATATTGCCATTACTTCATTCTTTTCTGTTCCCTTCCGAGGAGCATGGAGACTTAGAAGGAGATGGGCCTTTTGAATAATTTGCAAACTGTCATGCTGGCCCCCGCCCCCAGAAGGTGAATTGTCCGTTTTTTCTCCTTTGTGGCTTCCTGTCTGAGAGGTGTCTGAGACTGCAGAGTCAGGTGGGCTTCTATTGAGAGGAGATTGGAGGAAAGGGTATCCGTGGGTCTCACCAACTCGAAAGGAGGCATAAGAGCAAATGCCTGTCTGTTCATAGATTTGGGAGACCAGAGGCCAGGGCTTTAAAACCTTTGGGACATCCCCAGTTTAATGTATCAGTCACTCTTTTCCACCAGCCTCTGTTTTGTGTCACAAACAGATTTGGATGGATATAAAACTTCTAAATTGCCCAGGGCTAAAGCCAGAACTTCCCATTCCTGGCTAGACCTTCAGCTGGCTGGAGCTTCTTGGAGATTTCCTTGCCACCGCTCCTGTTCTATCCCAGTATGCTTATCATTCTTTAATCAAAAACATTTATTATTAGTGTGTGCGTCTGTGAGGGTCGGCGCAGGTGTGCCCTGGTGCACACAAGGAGGTCAGAGGACAACTTTGGAGAGCCAGTTCTCTCCTCCACCCCGTGTGCTGAGGACTGAACTCAGGTCATCAGGCTTGTACCTGCAGTAAACGCTTTCACCCGTTGAGCCCTCTCCACTGGCCCATTTATTTTGTTAACATTTTGTGCCTGCTCAGATTGGATGAGAATTTGAAAAAAGTCTAGAGAAGATAGAAGCTTTCTGTGCTCAGACAGTGTCATTGTCAATTCATGAAATAGTGACAGACTTATTGAAATATACATATTACATTTCTCTCCTATTTCCTGTGTTCCCCCTCCATCATATTTACTGAGAACTTATGATATGCAAGGCAGCATGCATACAAGTTCCAGAGGATATAGCAGTGAGCAGATGTCATTCCTGTCTTCCAGAAGTGGTCGCTAAACTGCTTGATGTGGGAATTTCCCCTACTACCCTCAGCAATTAACCAGACACAGTCTGAAGTTCGAGAGAGTATCAGTAGGGGATTATCCTGGTCAGATTGAACTGCAGACAAGCCTTGGGGGACATTTTCTTGATTGCTAACTGATGTAGAAGGGTCTAGCCCACTGTGGGCAGTACCGTCCCTACACATGCAGTCCTGGGCTGTATAACAGAACTAGCTGAACAATCCAGAGAGCTAGCCAATAAACACCATCTCTCCGTGGTTTCTGCTTTACTTTCTGCCTCCAGATTCCTCCTTGAGGTCCCTCCTCAACGTCCCTTTGTTCTAGGCTGTTACCTAGAAATGTAATATGAAATAAACCTTGCCCTCCCTAGGTTGCTTTGGGCCATGGTGTTTATCACAGTAATAGAAAAGCAGGCATGGAGATACTGTACAGAGAGTGGAAGGTTTGAACTACCTGTAGGATGGAGTGGTATCTCTGCACATGAAAGACAAAGGTGGGCACTCCATTCAGGGAGAGAACATAGAGGCACTAGCAAAAGGGTACAGAAGCTTGTAGGACCTGAGGAACTTTGCAAAGTTGTATGCTTCTGCTGCTGCATTGCTTAGCACCTAGCCTCAGAATGATGGATTATGGCACTTGGGTGTGAGTGTGTGCGATGATACCAAGGTGATCCTTTTATCTTGATACCTGGCTAGGGTTTTAGTCAACTTGGCTAGAATTGTTTATAGAAAAGCTTCTGTAGCATCTGGTACACTTTTCAGGGAAGGGCTGAGTGGCAGGGACCCAAGGAGGAGGATGTGACCCTGTTCCCATTATGAGAACTGGCACCCAGGGCCTGTGACCTTGGACAGAATGAAGGTGAGTATGTTCTGTTTGTACTTGTTGAAAGTGGCCTTTCGGATTGAGGAGGGCTCTCTTCATCTCAGACTCAAGCATATTTATTCCAAGTGTCCTTCAAAACTTCTGTCCTGGGTCAGGCTGCCCCTGTGGCATTATAACAGAGATAGAGGAGACTAGCAAGCAGCTATTGGTATTAAAAACACTGCACCCTTGAGTACAGCTAGAGGGAAGGACTCTTCTTGGAGAGGCCACTGCTGTTAATCACATTATATAAAGATGCCTGTGGTCAGAATAGATATAGAAAACCCATCCTTGGAGAAACTGCTCTGCTCTGCCTGGAAATCACTCAATTCAGAACTCCAGTTCAATTGTTTTGGCAGGATTTTCCCAGACATTTCTGATGGATGTGTAAGTGTCCCGTTTGATAATGATATCTATCTGCTACCGGATATTTGTCTGTTTCTTTTTGCCAGCTCCATGCTTAATAAACTTACTCATTTGCCACAAAAGTATGGCTTTGCTAGATCCTTCTCCATATGGAACAGAGTGGTAGAGAAGCGAGCGAGGGGATCTTGCAAGAAAAATCAGGTCAAAGGAGATAGGTAGAAATGGAATCATGTAATATGTGGCCTTAGCAATGAGTGTGTAATGTTCCCAGTCCATCCATGTTGCAGGATGTGTTTGTACCAGCTCATTCCATTTCACTCCTGAATTGGGAATTCTGTTCTACTTAAAGTGCACAGTGTGTGTGTGTGTGTGTGTGTGTGTGTGTGTGTGTGTGTGTGTGTATGTTTTCAGATGGAGTATCCCATGTCGTACTAGAAGCGTTTGTATTTTAGAATTTTTCAGACTTAGGGATGGACTTTATGGGTTGATCATCTCTAATCTGAAAACCTGAAACCTGGAATGCTCTTGGCTCTTCAGACTAGGAGTGATCAATTGATGCCACATTTTGTTTACTTTATCATCTGTTGATGGACAGACACATGGGGGATTTCCATTTTTGGCTGTTGTGAATAGCGCTTCTATGATGGCATCATGTTCAAGTTTTTGTTTGAACACCTGTGTTCAATTCTCTAGGAGTGTCGATCTAGGACTCCATTTGCTGGGTCATCTGGTATTTCTGTGTTGAACTTAATGAAGAGCTTCTAGAATTGACAAAGTGTAGAAACAATAGTATATCAGTGATTACTCAGGTTTGGGGAAATTGAGGACTTTGAAGCTGATAGCAGAGGGTATAGGGTGTCCCTTTGTGGTGAAAATATGCTAATATCGACTGTGGTGAAGGCTGTACCTATCTGTGAATATAGTAAAAATCATTGGAATATACCCTCTATTTAATTTAATGAAATTTAATTTTTTTGAGGAAGGGTCTCACTGTGTAGTGCAGGCTACAAACTCATGATCCTCCTGCCCCCATCTCTGACAGGCTGGTGTTACAGGTGTCTGCCACTGTACCAAGCTACCTTATACTCTTTAAGTTGATGTATCACATATAAATAGCATATTGATGAAGCCATTTTTATAGAGAAAGCAAATTGCCTGATTTTATTTGAAGTTACTTTTAGGGCAATAGTGAATTTGTAGATACAAATGTAATTATACTTCCCGTTAGAGCTCAGAATGATATATTTTTGTTTACTTGTTTATTGAAAAGGTAATGATGAGAGCTCAGAGAAAGGTCTTTTTTATCTTCATGCTGTGTTTCCAGACCCTTGCAAAGTACAAGGAGCACACTAACTGTCCTCACATCTGTGGTAAATGAGCGGATTGCCATCAGAGTTCAAGCAATTGGTTTATCACATATGGCACATGATAAAAAATTGTTTTGCAGAATAGCCAGGGTGTGGAGGCTCAGTCAGTGGTGTTCTTGTGTTCATTTAGGCTGTGTTTTGATCATTACATATCCTGGGAGGCCATGTTTCCTGCCAGAGGTTTGTCCTCTTCTGTGGAAGGGAGGCTGGACTGCTCATGAGTGGGTTGTCTTCAATCATATTGAAGATTGCATGATAAGGGTCCAAAACTCTTCTATTATCTATACTGTATTTAGACCAACTTTTATTATTTTTTATCTGAACTTTAGTCCAACTATCAAACATAGTTCCAGGAAATTTTAATTCATTTATATTATATTGATTCTCTAAAGTATAAAATCAAAACTACCTTGAAATATTTAACTTTAAGAAAAAGTTTGCTACTTTTAAAAGTAGGAATATTCTTGACAATTGTTTGTGATTCCCTTATAGGCATACAGTTCCAACTCATAAAAGATACTATTAATGGACTAGGAATCTTTTGTCTGTCTATCAAACATCTACCCACCCACCCACCACACCCACCCACCCACCCACCCACCTACCTACCTACCTACTCTATCCTCTGTCTATCTACATACTTGTAGGGTAACCTGTAGCCACACCTGCTTAGGGGCTGGCTACAGGTCTGCCTGACCACGCCTTCGAGGGCATAGAGTAAGAGTTTCAGTTGACTGAGTTTTTGCTTTCAGTTTTCACCCTTTTGGCTTGCATACAGACTGCTGCCGTGCCGTGCTGGCTAGGTTGCTCTGTAAGTAAGGCTTTTCCCTATTAAGTACCCTTATATTTCTACTTGGCTCCGTATTGGTAATTTCCCACTATACATACTTAACTGTCTTATCTATCCATTCTACCTACCCATCATCCATACCATGTATTTATCCATCCATTCTATTTGTCTACCATCTATCTCTACTGCACGTATGTTTGTATCTCTACTATATGTATCCATCCATCCATCCATCCATCCATCCATCCATCCATCCATCCAATCTATCATCTATATCTTCTGCCCCCCCTCTAACTCCATCTATTTACTTACTTAAGTTTTCCCTGCAGAGTGATCAGGACTTAATGAACCAGTCCATTGGGAGTTGGGTATACTCCTCTTTGTTTGCCTATATGTTTAACTTTGGAGCTCAGCCTCTATAAAAGTTTTGAGATCATTGGCTTATCTTTTCCAATGGATCAGCTTCTGCAGCCTGGATCTTGAGTGTCTCCCCCAATCCCATGCATTGAGAGACTGGTCCCAAGCTCAAGGTAGTAGTATCTTTAGGAGGTGGAGCCAAGGAAAAGAAGTTAGGACACCGGAAGTGTGCTTTGAAAGGGGATGTTGGGACTCTAACCCTTTCTTCTTTCCCTCACTCTGAATCATGATTACCCCAGGAACAGCTTCAACCACTATGTGTTCCTTCTTTGATGTCCTGTATCATAATAGGCCCCTGAAATCGGCCCAGACTGGAACACAGAGTCAAATTCCCAAACTAGGAACTCAAATAGACCTTCCTTCTTTTAAGATGGTGACAGTGTTGGAAAGCTAACTTACACAGTAGCCTTACTTTCTCATTGGAAATGTGGGAGAACTGCCTGGAATATGCCATGTGCAATGATCAGACAAGCTGATGGCACAACAATAACTCAGTAAGGGTTAGCAATCACTCTTGTCTGCAGCCACTGGCTCAGGGAAGCTTCTTTGACTGAGCTAAGATTATCCATAGAAAGTGCAAACCAGGTTTGCTGGCTTTCATTTAGTTGGGTTAACAGGCCACATGCTGCTACCTAAAGCATCTTTAGACACTAAAGAAGAACCCCATTGCCCCCAAGAGACTGAAGCTTACTTTTCAGAGAGATTTCCCCAGGAAATACTTGAACAGAAATACAAAGGGTGTGAGAATTGAGAGCCTTGTGACAATGGCATCATTTGGGGTTTGAGCTCAGACCGAGTCTGCCCTTGTCAATGTGTCTGGTCCTGGTAGTAGTGGTGGGAATTGAGTTGTATGTGAAGACCTCATGCCTTAGGTTGACTTGTATCTTGGGCATTTGAATACCCAAGGACAATAAGGTGGTAAATATTATGTCGTGGTTTGCAGTCTCAGTCTCAACTTCTAGCTCCCTGGGAGAATACATTGGAAAGATTTCTTTTTAGGTATCTAAATTAAGTGATGGGCTTGTGTTTTGAACTTTCAAGGTATATCTATCTACCCATATACTAATTTTGGATTTTACTTTCATAAATTTTATAGATCACATATTAGATATAGTTGTGGATTCTTTTTATGATGAATATTACTTTTTAGCAGACTGACCAGATGTTTTAACTCTTAGGAATTTTCAGTTAAACTTTCTCTAGCCATCTGCCTTACTCTCATCAGCCTGGTGGATACTGAGGGGTGACTGGTTTTCTTTTCCCAGTTTCTGGGATGAGAGCAGAATGGCTGCTTCTGATGGGGTTCTTAAGTCATTGCATTGTGTTGTTTAGCCATCAGTTGTCACTGTTGACAGTTCAGGCTGACACTGCTGTGCTGTCAAAGGCAGGGTGATTGGATTACAGGGCAAGCACAAGATGGATGTGTTATGTTGATGGAGAGGGGCTGGGCAATGGTACACAAGGACCTTAGCACTTGCAGGAAGACTGCTTGGTCAGAGCCTCTGTTCTCACCGTGGGTCCACAGCCCTTGTCACTTTGTCAGCCATGTTTGCCTCTCAGTTGTGGAGCAGGTGGAAAACATTAAAGTTCATCATCACAAGAAAGATAAAAAGAAAATCCCAGGGAACTTTGGGAAGATAGTGACCAGTATTCTCAGATTGCTCTGTGAGAAGCTCAAGCCCTAGTCCTTCCTGTCAACATACATCTCTCAGAGACCTGCTGTCTCCTCTGATGGATGCTTCTTGGGATCAAGCTTTTACCCTTTCGTGTTATTCTGTCACTGAGCAAGCCACTTCTGTTATAGTTCTCCACATCTGTGCGTAGTTTCCCCAAATTCAAACAGTGGGCGTGAAGCTGATTCAGGGCTCTGCACCTCCCATCTGACATCCACAACCTTTTCTGCCTGTCGTCGCCTGTTAGTAGTCTGTCACCTGGATCTCCACAATGGGTTAATTCCCACTAGCTTCTCCTGCTAGGGAACCACCTGCCCATCCAACACTGGTGTCAGTGTCTTCTGTGTATTTGTATCCTAGGCATGGCCTATTCTTGCATGATATCCCCACTACACATTCTTTTTTTTGTCTTGAACCCCCTTTTTCTCTTCTTCAACTCTGTCCACCTAGCCCACCCCCATGAGAGTGTCGCCATCTTCTTTGAGCACATCCTCCTACATGAGATTGCTCTCTGCTTCCAGGCTAAGCATGTGATTCTCTTCTATACTCCTTTGTCCTCTTTCTTATTGCTTCTATAAATGATTCATGCCCTTGGTTGTGTGTTTTGTTCATGATCCACATGAGATTCTTGTGCAAAAGGCTCTGCCTTGTGTATATTCCCACCCTGGAGACAAGGAAGCAGTGTGTCGTGGTGGTGATGAGATAGTTGTGATTTGGAATTCAACATTGATCTATGTGACTTGAGATGATTTGTTTAGCTTTTCTAAGGCTGAATTCCACATCAGAAGCAACACATCATCTATTACCCGGGGTTACTGTGGGGGTCGACTTAAATAATGTTTTTAGACCAATAGCTAGCCGAGTGGGATACATTAATGTTACCTGTTGCCATCGGCATTACCATCTTCATCATCATTCATCAGTGCATTCTAGATTATGCTAGAAACTCAAGTTTTTGGTTAATAGAATAACTAAAGAGATGTGTAATACAAATCATTTTGTTGAATTCCCATTTTCTCTGAAATGGAGTTAATCAAACATTAATTTTCTCATGTCTTTCCCCATCCCTCAAAAGTGAATGCCTCTCAGACCTTAGAAAACACTTTGCTTGCTTAAGCGACCCAGGAACATTTGGAAGAAAGCCACTTTACCCAATAAGCTAATAGCTAAAGTCAGGATTCACTTCCCTGCTGTTTGACTGACACCACGTTTCCCCCTCTTAAAAGAGCTAAATGGCCTATATTTCTTTTTTAAATTAAAGTAAATGAAAATGAATTTCACCACTCCCTTGGAGATGACTGGAGACACACTGGGATGTCAAATAAAAAAAGTTGGGAGCTGCTGAGCTCCAACTCAACACTGTGGGTTCCCAGGAAAGATGAAACATGAGAAGCATCCAGCGTGGAAGAGGAAGGTGGAGGGCGATTCAGGGAAGAGACATTCTGCATTATAGAGATGGAGGGCATGGGGGAGATGGGAACAGAAGGCTGTATGGAAAAACAACTACAGAACGAATGATCTTTAACTTCAGTAACAGGAAGCAAAGATAACCCAAGATGGGTCGAATAATTACCCAAGTTATTCCTGGCCATCCTAGGCATGCTTTCTCACTCACAAAAATATTAAAAGCAGAAGGGAAATGATTGTTTTGAGCTTGGAGATGTCTCAGTTCTCTGGCTTTGCTAACAAGATTTGAGCCCATTATTCCTGTCTCACAATGAGCCCCTTTCCATAGCAGAACCCCGATTTCCTGGAGGACTGTCACTGAGTTCATTTGAGTTTAACAAGTGTTTATTGAAGTCAAGGATGTGTCTGGGGCCAAGAATAGAACCGTGCTGCATGCTAGATCTGAATACTAGTTCTTTGGCGCAAAGGGATTCCTGGAGAGGTGAGGAGAAAGGTTGGAGAATTGCTTGTTGATGTGTCTGCACCAAGCCTCCACCACAGCACAGGACCCATGTCATCTTAGATCAGGGAGAAAACTTCTCAGGAGCCTTTTGGGCTTTGGATGAGGCCAATGGAGCAGTAACCACTAGTGTGGGTTCCCGAGTGCTTCTGTCTGCTTCTTGTTGCCCCTGGTCTTCCTGGCCAACTACAGTAACTTTACCAAATCATGCAACAGAACAATTCACCTTTTTTTGCTCTCTACTGTGCATGGCATTCTCTTGCATTTGGAATAAAGTCAAGAGGATATAAATTCGTTTTCACTGCTCTGCATGATTCTGGGCCCCTGCTTACCCTTCCATCTCCCCTTTTGTAGTTAGGATTTTCCCCCCAACTTGGTAGTTTCCTAAGGAAACACATTGCTTCATCACAGAATCTGAACACCCCCACCCCTTTCTTCCTTCTGCCTTTGTCATCTGTAATTGCTATGTGTAACTATTATTTGTTTTCTCACTCTTGTCCTTGTTTTTCAACTATGCTGTGAGCTCACAAGGGCAGAGCCCATGTTTCTCTATTCTCTGCTTTGTGCCCAGTATGCATAAGTTGCTCAATAAACAGCTGAGGTGAGTTACTAAGGTGCCTTATCTGCCCATTTCAGCCGGATCAGTGCCAAATAGCTCCCTCCCAGAAAATGGGTGCAATTACACAAAATGTCCCCTAGATGCTCTTATTTGTGTTTAAGGACTGTTGTTTCCATTGGGTGATGCAATTTTGTGTTAGGGTGGAAACTTTAGGAGACGGGCCTGGCTAGAGGAAGTAGATCACTGGGATGTGTGACTGTGAAGGATATTTTAGGACTTGTGTTCCTTGCTCTCTCTACTTCCTTACTTGACTACGTGGCCATGTGAGGTGGACAACTTCACTCTCCTACGTCCTCCCTTCCACCATCATTCTGCCTTTCTGTAGACTGATAGCAAATGGGCAAGTCAGTCACATAGTAACCCCCCTGCAACCAAGAGCCAAAATAAAATTTACCTCTCTTAAGGTATTATTATTTTTTTTGGCATCTGTCAGAGTGGCAAAGAGCCTGACTAACACAGCATATTAGGGAAGGGTTGATGGTGGGGTTCTAAACCAGAAGTCTAGACCATGTCTTTTGGGCTATTGTTTCAGGGCTGCCAGATTTTTATAAAGAAGTGATCTTTATGGATTCTCCCTCCTGGATCTCAAAATTCATTGAGTGTAAGAGCACAGAGACATAGCATTCAGTTGATTGACAGCTCTTTGGCCCCAGTCTGCCCAAGAAATGTTTTCTTGAAGAGACAGTCCTGCCTGCCTGCCTGTCTCCAGGTGATGTTTTCAGGCTTAATTAGAGGCTGTTACCCCTTCTTAAGTAGTCATACACCAGATACGCCAAGTAACCTTAGCATCCAGTGTAGGGGTAGGAGACTGGAATAGCAATTTGATTTCAAGTACTTAAGAGCCAAAGGCCTCTACATCACAATCGCTCACTTCCTTACTTTAACAACTTAAATGAGTGCTATATGAATTTTTAAATTTGTTCAATAGCATTTTATTGAGTCTCCGAACTGCTCACTATGCTGGCTCAGACACTGTGGGAGGCACTGTGGAAAAAGGCTCCCTGCTACTGAGAACAATTGTGAGTGTGCTGCTTGGAGCTGTTTACTCACCTTCCTGTGTTTAATCCTTCCAGAAGCTCCTGGAAGCTGGAGATAGACACACAGAGCACCAGCAGGAAACTGCCTTAGCTGCAAAGACTGGGATCTAGGCCTACATCTAGGGTTTCATGTGAGCCTGCTTCACAGGTCACTTTTACACATTGGATTGCAGCAGGAGGGGTGACTAGAATAAATGAGCAATTGTACTCTGTGCTCTGCCCATCTTTCTTCCTAAAGCCAGAGCTATCCCTAGCTAGGCTTATGGCAGGCAATGTCCTCTCCTACCTGCAGGGCTACCCTGACTTTGAAGCCTACAGGTGGATTCCTTTTTTATAGGAAGTCTTTAATGAGACTCCTGCTTGAGTTTTAGGGCATTAAGGGTACCTCTATCTTAAGGTACCCTAACCAACTGGCTAGGGATTGGTCCCACCTCCCAATGTGTCAGTCAAAGAGATGAGTAATGGTAAAAGCAGAGAAAGGAAATCCAATCAATGTACCATATTGGGAAGAGGACCAGATAAAGTGGTGACTCCAAGCCCTTCTTGGTTATTAACATGATCATGGGCTTAAACAGAAGAAGAATTGGGTCAAAGGGCAAGAAGTATGTGTAACAGAGCAGTCTGGGTCAAGGTTGGTAATTTCTGATTCTGAAAGGTATTTCCAGGAGCTTTTTCTTGCTTGAGGGGACATGTTTGTCTCTTGCCCTCACTTGAGAGGTGGTTTCTCTGCTTCTCTGCATCCCTCATTCCCTCTCTCAATCTCACTGTTTAGCCCAGTCTGACCCCCCCCCCCCGTTCCTTATAACTAAGGCTGTGCCCAAGTTTCCCCTACTCCCAAGGACACAAGCCTGTGGGGAAGAGTCCAGATTCACACTGTAACTCCATGGGAAGAAATGCATTTGCTAGGAACACAGGCATGGGAGGCACTGGAGGTTGCGGTGGGGTTCACTTTGTAGCAGGCACACTTTTGCTTTTAAGTCTTAACAGCTTTGATTATCCCACTTAAAAATTAGAGCTAACACTGTAACCTCTCTCAGTGGTTATTTGTTAAGATTGAGTAGGATAGTTTGAGCAAATTACCTACCCCAGGCCTAATGCTCAGTTACATATGATGAAATATCAGCTAAGATTTAGATTTAGGACTCGCTGTTAGTATTTGGTACTTTGTTTCACAGAGGAGACAAAATATTTGACAGAAACAACATGGTATGATGGGATGCAGTGCTCATTGGAGGAAGGTGGAATTTGTGGCAGTAGAACCTGTGGCTGAGGCTCCTCCCATCCCAGGGTACCAGGGAGCAGACAGCAGAGGTCAGAAGCAGGGATGTCTTATAGCTTTGTTCCTTTGTGACTCACTACTTCCAGCTTGGCCCTAGCTCCTTAAATGGTTTACAACTCCCCAGTGAGTACCACAAGCTGGGGACCAAAGTACCCAGACACATGAGCCTGTGGGTAACACTGCATATGTAGACCCCATCACTGCCTTTTCTCTCTCTTCTCCCCATTCTTCATGTTTCTCTGGACATGGAGTCTTCATTTTTCTCTGCCTCTGGTACTGAAATGAATCGTCCCATCATATTGGCTCAGTGCCTCCCGTCAGGAAGAGAAGTGCCCATTGCTGGTCTCAGTCCCCTGCCAGGCACAGTGGATTGCAGTTGGCATTGATGACTGGTGGCCGAGCTGGCTGTTAAAACAGAAGGTCTCTTATCATTTTGACTATGGACCTGGGCGTCAAGAGACCACTAGGTTTTTCTCATCCAGAGTTCCATGGCTGTCTATTCCATCCATTGTTCTGATGGTCACAGGGAGGAGCAACAAGGACCACTGCCCAGGAGACCTGGGCACAGAACAGTCAGCACTGAAATTCATGATCTCATGTAGATGGCAATGTGGTTGGAGGGAAGGCAGGATGGAGAATGCGGGAGAGAAACCCTGACTGAGAGGATCTGACAGACTAGAAGCAGAATCTAGGGGGAAGAAGAGAACAGTTCAGAATACTTGAGCTGGTGGTACTGGAAATATAGGGGGGTAGGAGGAGGGTGGGTGGATGTGGGGTGGGTGGGTGGGGGGGGCAGATGGGGGCAGGCGGATTTAGGGTGGGAGAGCTTTTCCATTCCCTTGGCCTGAGGCAGTACTCCTTGGAAGGTTTGTCTTGTACTTGACTGAGAAGACAGACAGATTTAATGGCAACTGCAGGTTATCAAACCTCTGCTCGAGAAGGAGTCTAGGACTACCATGGGGAATGCTTCCCAAGGCAGAGATTTGTGGGATTGGAGTAGTACTGCAGTCAGGGCCATTCTTCTGTCCCTCCTGCATCCAGGATCTGTTGTTCCCAGGAGCCCATTTTTCATTTCTAGGGCAGAGCTGACTGTTGGCTCTGGGCAGGACAAGTTTGGCTTTGGGAGATGATGTACGGTATCCAAGTGTGCTGCCTGGTTAGTAAATTATTCCTGGATCTCTGGACGATGGGACGTTTCATACTGCAGCCCATGAGCTCTGTGGGGCTTCTACAGTTCTGAATTTGCAAAGGGAGTCAGTCCCGAATTAGCAGGAAATGGGTCTACTATGTACCACAGCCATGACACTGAAGGTCTCAAGGAGTGTCTTACTTAATGAGAGGTAGGAACTAGCTTCTCATGCACATCTACTATGTGCCATGGCCTTAATACATTCTATTTCAGTTAATTATTGCCACAGTCCTGTGGGAAAACTTTAGTAAAAGTAGGGAGACTCTTTGGGCCCAGGAAGGTGAAGGCACTTGAGGCATGGCAGGCACTGGTGTGTGCCAGTCTAGAATGTGATATGGCCTGATTGACTGTGCAAATCTCTCTCTGTGTTTTGACTCAGCAAACATTTTTCTACAAAGATCCAGGTAATAAACATTTTAGGCTTCGAGGGATATAAAGTTTTTGTCACATGTATTTAGCTTTGCTACTGTAGCACCAAAGTAGCCATTGATACTACACAAACAAGTGAATTTAGTTAATGCCCAATAAAGCTTTATGAACTAAAACATTCAGTGGGCCAGACTGGGCCTGCAGGCCACAGTTTGCCAAGCTTTGTTTTTGAGAGTTTGGCCTGACAGTCGATGCTATGTTGGCCTAGATCACCAAGGACAGCTGAATTTATTCTCCCACTACCTACCTCTCAGATGGGGTAGGTCGGGACAGTGACCCAATGGGCCAGATATCAGTGACTTGTGCCTGCCATCCCTCCAAGCTGTCATAACTCTTCCAGGAATTTGTCACAAGCAGATGATGTGCCTTTGAGGATGCAGGATGTCTTTGAGGATAGACTTGTCTCTGTGGTCCACACATAGGATGTAGGTAAAATTCAGTGTGGGAGCATCAGCATCTCTGCTGTCAATTCTGAAACTAATTCATAACATTTAAGAACATCATTGTGTGTGTGTGTTTGTGTGTGTGTGTGTGTGTGTGTGTGTGTGTGTGTGTGTGTGTGTGTGTGAATGTGTGGCACATGGGAGAGGGTCACGCTCATTTGTAGTTCAAAGATTGATGATGTCGGGTGTCCATAGTTATTCTCCATCTTATTTCTTGAAGCAGGTTCTCTCATTGAATCTGGAATGCACTGATGTGGCTATGCTGTCTGCCCAGGAGGCTCCAGGGATCCACCTGTCTCTCTTTCTCCCCAGGGCTGGGGCTACAGCCATGCATCACCTTACCCAACTTTTTCTGTGGCTGGTGATGAACTCAACTCCGGTCCTTACTTACACACTGAGCCCTTTACCAGCTGAGTCACCACCTTGGTCCTTGTTTTTTCTACTTCCAATACTACATCCCCTGAATGCTAGGGCCTTTCTGTTCCTCCAGTGATAACTCTCATGGCTTATGGATAGACCTATTACAGACTTCCACACCAGAAAAGATTCATCCTCTATCACTGTAAAAATTCAAGTTTCACAATAATTTTTGCATATGTATTCTTCCAGAAAAATATTTAGCATAGTTCAGCCAAGTGGTATGCTCCTTCAGAATCCTGTCTGGACTTGGATTAGCTTTGCCTTGGACTTGTACGTTACTTTGGAGGCCACAGGCATTTTTTAGAATGTTGAATCACCTGAGCACTACATAAGGTTTGTTTTGTTTTGAGACAGATTGCATGTAGTCCAGGCTAGCTTTGAACTTACTACTTAACTGCAGATGACCTTGAACTTCTGAACACATGGCCTCTTCAGTGCTACACACCTCCTGACTTATGCAGTAATGAGGATTAAACCCAGGGCTCTATGCCTTAGCACTTCACCAGCTCAGCGAGATCTCTATACTAGCACAAATGACATGTTCTGCCATTGCTCACATCTCTGGTGCTCTGCTTCAGCCAAGTCTGACTGTCTTTTCTTAGATCTTTCACATTCTCTGTTTGTTTTGTATTCATTTTTTGTTTCTTGTGGATGTGAGTTACCATCTCCTATTGTGTTTTCTAGCCAGCTATTCTTGATTTAAAACTATGTGGTTTAATGGGCCATGGAAATGATTCAGTGGGTAAAGTGCTTTCTGTGCACACATGAGGATGAGTTCACATTTCCAGCATCCATGTAAAATGTGTGATATACAAGTAGATAGCATGTACCTATAATCCCAGCACTGGGGAGTCAGAGACAGAGGATGCCTGGGACTTGCTGGCTGACCATTGGAGCCAAATTGGTGAGCTCCAGGTTCAGTGAGAGACCCTGCCTAAAGTAATTAGGAAGATAAATGATTGAGGAGGATACCTTATGTAGACCTTTAAATTCAAACACACACATGCATAGTGATCACACATCTGCATACACACAAATATGTGTGCATGCACATGCACACACATAGAAAAAATAAGACATATTTTAGCATCTATTTTATATCTGCATCCAGCACTAAAATTCTTTTATCACTCATGCTCTAGGCTATTAAGTTAAATGATAACACCCTCTGCAAATGACAACCTGCCAGTTCCTTTGAAAAAAGCTTTAGCTCTTTTGTTTTTATTATTTTGCTTCCTTGAGAAATTCCAGGATCAGGCTAAATAATAGTGATAATAGCAGATAATTTTTGTGATTCAATTTCAGTGCTTCTGGAATTACATTAATTATAATGGCTATTTTTCCAAGATACACATTGTATACCATGTAGTGAACTGGCATTCCAATTACTTTTATTGTTATTTATTTTTTATAATAGGAATAAATGTTGAGATCATCATGTAGTTTTAGCCCCACTGACATATTTTTACAGATGTGTAAGTAAATTTTCAAATATTAAGCCATCATTGTAATTAACTTAAATTGGCTTTTTATTCCTTTAATAGGGTTGTAGATTTGATTTGCTAGTATTGGACACAGCTCCTGAGTCCTTTATTTGGAATGTGTTTATGATTTGGGCTCCACTTAAATCTTGGGAAGGTGCTATGATGAATACATTGTGTGTGTTTTGTAATAACCCTAGTGGAGTCTGGGAACACCCCTCTTCATTATATACATTAGTATCTATGCAGTCAGACACACAAATGCAAAACAAAATCAGGGAATAAATGCAAAACAAAATCAGGGAATAAATGCTGCAAATGGCTCAAAGTGGAGATGGCCACAGATGCTCATGTCAGGGTTTACAGTTTCTAGTGGTGGCCTCCCTCAGTCATTCAGAAGTGTTCCTAGGAGACCAATGACTAGAAGGTCAGAGAGCACAAGGGTGAGAAAAGTCCCAGGGAGTGACCCTGGCTTAGTAGCACAAACACTGTAGGTAGCTCTTCATAGATTACCCCCCCCACATGCATAAGGGAGTTGTAATATTTATAGCCCTGCCCCCTTAGCAATAGGTATGTCCAGCAGTAGCTGAGGGCTGTATGGGAAAGAGGGGTTGCATTGATAGTGCTGCTCCCACTATGTGAGTTATGAACAGACCAGAGCCAGAAGCCTTGTGCTTTTAGAATCTTGATAAGAGATTGAGGGCTTGCATTTGATTTGGTCCTGAAAGTCTCCAAATGAAGAAATATTATTGCTTTTGTCTGGTCCCTGCTATCTGGTAGCTGACTTTTGCCACTACCTTGAAATGTCAGAGACACTTTCTCCCTTCCTCTTTTGGCTGGGGAGTGGCTCAGATAAACTCAGAATTGACTTTACATTTTTAAAAAACAAAAACAAAACAGAAATTGTGCTTTGCATCAAGGCATGGTGTATCTCCCACACAGTCTTTCATGACATCTGAGTAAAGCCTAAGAGATGGAGTTACTTTCCCTTCTCCTTCTTAGTGACTCAAGGGAAAGATACTGCTTAATTTGGGGCTATATGGCTGCTTCCTGACTCACAATAGATGCTCAAACAATATTTGCTGAATGAAAGAATGAATATATATATATATATATATATATATATATATATATATGTGTGTGTGTGTGTGTGTGTGTATATATGTGTGTGTGTGTATATATATATGTGTGTGTGTGTGTGTACATATACATCTATATTCATTAAATTTTCCTCAATGAACACATATTGATCCTAATTTTATGAATTTATTTTTTCTTCTTCCCTTCCAGAAGGTTAGTTATTCCTATGGTGTTATTTTTAAAGGATCATCTATCAGCTGGGTGATGGTGGCACAGGCCTTTAATCCCAGGACTCTGGAAGCAGAGGCAGGTGGATCTTTGTGAGTTTGAGGCCAGCCTGATCTACGGAGTGAGCTCTAGGACAGCCAAGGCTACACAAAGAAAACCCTGTCTCAAAAAACAAACAAAAATTATCTATCATATTTATCTATCTTTGATGTAAAATTTCTAATTCATAAATGCTTCTTGAACTTTAATAATTTTCTCCTGCTTTTCATATATTTTCTAAAGACTTAGTTTCAGTCTCTGTATGTGTGTCTCTTTGTGGCTATGTGCACATAAGTGCAGGTGCCCATGAAGGCCAGAAGAGGGCAGCAGATCCCATGGAGCTGAAATTACAGGTGGTTCTGAACGGTCTGTCAAGTCCCTTATATGCATTATAAACTTACACATTTATGACAAGTTGATTAGTGAGTTCTTTTATTTTTTTGACTTCAGGAAAATTTAATCTATATCTCTAAATTCAGCTTTGGTTGCACCCCTCAAGTTTGAGATGGTAGTTATTTTTTTCCCATGTTTTTCTAATTATTCTGTAGTTAGACTTCCTCTTCACTGGCTCAGTGCATTGTTTTTTAGTTCCTGAGTGCCTTAGTTTTAAAACACTGACCTTTTATAAGTAATGTCAAATTTATTACATTGTGATCATAGAACTATGGCCTCTATGATTTAATTTGGGGGATTTATTTTTGTTTAGTTCTTACAAATCTTAAGAAAACCAAAATTTATTGTTTTCTCTTCCTTTCCCCTCTGGCTTTTACTCCATACCTCATACAATTTGATGGGAAATTTTTGAAGTTAGCCATATCACCAGTATTCAATAGTGTATTTAATTATTATATGGGTCAGGTCATTTTCCTTCCTTTGATTAGAGTCTGACACCATGAAAACAGCATGTGTTCAGTATGACCTGTGAAGGCAATTTTATACAGATTAAAACATTAAATGTAGTGTGTTGTCTTTTCTGTATTGACTCCGAAAGAACCATCCCATTCATTTGTCTACTCAGGTTTGAGTCCCTCACTGGACAGGGCCTGCCTCTGATACTCAGACAGAGAAGCTATTACTGTTGTGGACTGCCAGTTTAGAGGTAGATCTACAGAACATTTTCCATGACTGACCCCTTTCCACCTTTATCTTCCATAGAGGAACATAGATATTAATTCTTTGCATTATGGTAATGGCATGAAAATGAATTTCAATGTAGGTGGTTATCTGGACTTTCCCTCGACCTGGACTGTATCCTGCAGTCACCATAGACAAGAACCTTGGCAGGGAGAGTAATTAACCTTGTACAGGGTTAAACGGTTCTGAGCTGCAGTCACACCAGCCCTCAGCTGTTGTTTTGATTGTTTGGTACTTGACCATCACTCCCCTCTCTCATTACCGCCAGGGACCCCAGAGCCTACATCAGCAAGAAGCGAAACTGAGGGTGAATTGAGTAGCCCAGACCCACTGTACTCTAGAACAGAGGCCGGAAAAGTACATCCTGGTAGTCAAATACAGCCCTGCACCATGTCCAGATTGCCAACTGTTTTGTGTAAATAAAGTTTTATTGAGCACTGTCACACTCATGTTTTTGCTTTGTGTCTGTATTTTGTGCTAGAAAGGCAACATAGAGCAGTTTCTGGAGAGGCCACAGGGCCCACACATTCTACGATATTTGTTTTCTGATCCTCTGTGGAAACAGCTTATTGATTCCTTATGTGGAAAGGTAAGGTCTAGCCAGGCAGTGGTGGTGCAGCCTTTAATCCCAGCACTTGGGGGGCAGAGACAGGTGGATCTTTGTGAGTTCAAGATCAGTCTGCTCTACAGAGTGAGTTCTAGAACAGGCTCCAAAGCTAAAGAGAAACCCTGTCTCAAAACAAACAAACACCCAAAAAGTTAGGGTCTAGGCAGAGAGATAACACAGGCCCTCCTATTCTTCAATAGCTTGGAGATTCGTGTGTTCTTAGTAAAGTCAAGTCCATTTCTTGGATACTTTTAAGGCCACATGGATTCTTTCTGACTCTTGGTTTTGCTCAGGGATTTATCTGTGAACAGAGTGCAGTGATCTGCACTGCTGGGATCATGCGCACTGTACCAAAGGAATCTCGAGTAGGCTGGTGTTAGATGCACTGGGGACAAGGTGGAAGAACAGCAACCTGAGAAGACCGGTGGGAAGGATCATACGTCAACATAGATGAGCCGTGGCTCTGTATAGCTGAGGTGGGGAACTGAGTCGGGCCAATCTGAGAAATGGGACATCTGGCTTCTTCATCGCTCACATTCCACTAAATGTTAATTTGCATCTAACATCTTCATTCACAGTTTTGGGATTTCAGCATTTGGGGTTCTGTCTCCTTTGGGTCTCTGAACCCTGAGGCAGTTTCTAAAGTCTTCATTTAATTTGAGATGTTTTATTAATTAGGGAAGATATAGCATCTAAGCTTTATGCAATCCAATCTCCTGGAAAACTCTTTTGCCCTTGGAGCACAGTAAAGGTAGGGGTAAGAGAGGCTCTGCCTTTTTTGCAGCAGCCACACCAGGCCTTCCTGTGCTCCCTAGCCTGCCTTAGGTCCCCCAGGACATATCTATAAAGTAGTGTCATGGTAATCCTGAGTGGGGCTCAGCTCCTAGTTTGCCATCCCATCTCCTCAATGTGTGTCTCATGGGGGCTGTTTTTCTCCCCACTTTCCCAGCTGCTTGCTAAGTCTGTATTCTTGCACTGAAATGCTACTGTCATGTGGATGTTTATTGGGCGGAGCATTTCTCTGTCATCAGAATTTGCTAGAAACACAGGTTCCTTTTAAAGTGGAGGCACAGCCAAGGACAGAGGCTCTAGGACAGAGCTCCTTCCTGGTTCAGATCCTCTTTGTCTAACTGCATGGCTGGAGCAGTTGAATTACCTGACTGAGCCTTGGCTCCCTCTTTTGTAAATGGGGCAAATGTACTCTTCCCAACATTATGGTCATGGACACGAAGATAGCACAGTGAGAGGCAGAAGGGTGGTCAGATGCAAGGACTCCCTGGTAAGCTCGTCTAGATTTCAACCCCAGCTGCACCACTTGCTGAATAACCCTGAGACTGTTTAAGTGTGTAATTAGTGGCTTTCTGCAGCATTGGATACCCTTGCCTCTTTGTGCTAGCATCTAACTCCATTTTCTTTTCTTATGTGTACTTCATCTGTTGGACTCCTTGTAAGTTTGGGGATAAAATTGCCTTATTAATCATTCCTTTGTAAATACTACTGTGAAACAAGGGGATATTGCATTCACTCATCTTTTCATTATTATGGTAATAACTTTCAATTTATAACTAATTAACGTTGCTCCTTTCTAACCTGGCCTTCATTACAGGCAGCCAGGAAGGAGTCCAGAAGTTGATGCACAGCAAGAGGGAGCCTGTGCCACATCCTGCAGCAGCCTCTGAGGGCCAATCTCTCTAGTGCTTCATTTGTAGATTATGGGTGACGAGAGACCTGTTTCCATCTGCCTGTGTCTGGGTCTCGGGTGTGGCTGTCCATCTCCCAGCATGAGATTAGCTGGTGTGACTGAGTATATGGGGAGTGGAGGCAGCTGGCAGGAAGCAATCAGAGAACACACCTTGAAAAAAAACAGGAGATGCCCAGGGACAGTTCAAAAACACTCAGAGGGGCATAGTTACTGTCTTCAAAATGACTTTGATGGGACCTGGATTTGTTCTCTGAGTCCCCAGGGAGAGACTCAGGAGAAATGGGCAGTAGTGAGAAGGATGTAGATTTGGATGCAGTGTTCCCATTACTGTGACAGCCACAGCTGTTAGGATAGAGCAGTCCTCTTTGGGAGGTCTCAGTTGCTATCCCATCTTCATTTTGTGATGCGTTCAAGTTCATTCAAGTTTAAACCCATTTTGCTTAGCGTGATCTATAGATAGCAAGTCATTCAATAGAAATTCTAGATCCCTTGAAATTCTGTATTGCATATTGTGTCTTTCTATTGTGGAGAAAGTGAGGAGAAAGGGTGTTAGACATTGAACACAGTTACCTTGCTTTGTCAGGGAGTGTTACTATAGACAAACAGCATCATTTACTGCATGCTGATGTAAGCCAGTGAACTCAGAAGACCTGGCAAATGCAGGGAGGGCTGGGAGGAGATGCCTTAATGACATGCACTGATCCTCTTTGATCTCGGGCATGATGCAGAGAGCACCACCCCCCTCCTGCCACATAAGGGGCTGAGATGAGAGACTCCAGTTTCCCTGTGGACTTTTCTAGAATGAGAGTCATTAGCTCTCCTCTGTTTATGAAGTGAACATAAGCACATACAAAAATGGTTCCCCTTCTCCCTTCTGGATTAATTATACATATTTACTCCTCTTGGATTAATTAGGTTCATTTACTACTTTTTTTCCAGTAAAAACTTTTGGGACAGTGGGTGAAGGGCACAGAGAAAGTCTGTATTGTTGAAGCCTTGGTGCTCTTCCCAGGATCCCAAAGCAGCCCTTTGCATACTGTCCAATAGAATTTCCACAGTGATTGAGAGAGTCCACATCTGGTCTGCTCAACGGGCAGCCACTATGGCCACTGAGCTCATATGGTCATTGAGCCCTTGAAATGTGATCAGTGCAGTGGAGGGGCTGAATGTTTAGTTTTATTTCATTCTGCAATGAAGGGATTCAGAAAGAAAGAACAGAGTTTTAGTTCCACCAAGCCGCCCCCAAATGGAAATGGGAATAATATTGAGAATGAAGCACCTGAGAGGACTTGGCACATAGCCAGTGTTCACACCAGGTCTCTGAGGTTATTTCAGGCCATTGGGCCACGAATTTGTGACTTGCATCTAGTTCCATCAAGTTTTCCCCCAAGATAATCCTACCTATGGTCAGTGGCTGGTGTAGGCTTTCCTGGTAAGAGGAAGAGCTTGAGCAAGCTTTCAGAACCCCAAGGCATAGTTTCTGAGAAGTCACGAACAGCCACTTTTTCTTCCTCCATAGAAAAAAGGGGGGTCTTTTGGTTGGACTGCCATACAGTGTGACCTCAGTCATGGACTTTTGAAGATACACAGCCACGTGTGAGAGGAAACTATCCACTGTTCTTCCTGCTGCTCTGGCAAAATGCCAAAGGAAGTAACTTAAAAAAAAGAAAGATTCATTGTTTTATAGTTTGGGGTGATTTCAGCCTGTTGAGGGGGAGGCATCAAAGCAAAAGCAGCTCTGCCTGTGTCATGGAAGGATGAGGTGGCAGGTCACACATGTTGGCTTGTATGGAAGCAGAGAAAATGAGCTCAGAATCAAGGCTGTGGAGTACCTTCCGAAGTTCACATCCAACTCTGACAGCCAGGCTCCACCTTCTGAAATCCCTAAAACCTCCCCAAACACCAGAACTCAGCAACTAAGTGTTCAAATATTTCACATACAGACCATGGCAGACACTGCAGAGTCAAGTGTCGTTTTGATCCTGTCATGTGGACAAATGATGGACCCTCATCCAGTGTCCATTTTCTCCATTTACAGTAGTAGAACCTACACCAAAGGATTGTGCAAGTGGATTAGTTATCATCTGGGCTGCTGTAATAAAACACCTTAGGCTGGGCCTTTTCAAACAGCAGACATTTGCTGTTCACAGTTTGGGAAGTTGAGAAGTCCAAAATGAAGACTCCCACAGATTCAGTGTCTGGTAAGGGCAGCTCTCTGCTTCAAAGACAGCATTGTTTTGTGAACTTTGGTGGTTGGAGGGCAAGGGAGTGTACTTGAGACTTTTGGGAGCAGAGCTCTTGTCCCTCAGGCCTAATACAGTCATACTGGTTATTGACTGCTCTAATATTCAGCCTTTCTCTATTTCTTTACTTTTTGAGGACACTGAAGTTTATATTGTAGCAAAGAGGATCAAATAATGATAAGCTTATTTAGCACACTGTCTGACTTGTAATAAATATTCACTGGGTGCTGTATACTGTTGTCCCCTGTGCAAATGTATATTAAGTAGATACTGTCACCTCCACAGATGTACATTACTGCTCAGGACCTGGACACTCATTCTCTGGCTCTGAGAGAGTCTTTGCCCCTGGCTAAGTTGAGTCCTGTCTCAGTACCAACTCCATTTTAGAAAGAAGGCACCTTGCTCATGATTTTACCCCTTTGCTAGGGTCTGTCCATATTGATTCCTGGTTAATATGGGGGTGCAGGTTCTGAGGCCCTCACCTCAGTTCAGTACAGTGTTGAAGGGACACCCATGGTTTAGTGCTCCCTGACTGATGAGTATGAATGCCACTGTGAATGTGTGGTAGCTTGAATTCTTCCCCTCAGCTACTCTGCTTCCTTCCCTCTTCATGGGTGATACTTCTGAGAGCACACCACAGTTAATTACCTTACTTGCAAGTTTCTCCTCCTCAGAATGGTTTCCCAGGAAGCTCAGTCTAGGGTGGAGCATGTGCCTTCCCCTTTTTCCAAATGTAGTCACATTTTACCTAGAGTAAAGTAATTCTGTCAACCACACCTCCTGTTCTAACCACTTTCCTGGCAAGGAGAGCCACTCACTCCTCTGAAGGCAGCCACATTTTCCCTTTCATACCCACTAAGTAAAGTAAAATCTCTTAAATATAACCTTCTAGACTCTCACTCACTGACCTCTATGGAACTTTCTGGAATAATTTTATCATTCTGTCTATCCTAAACACTATCATAGCTGAATTGTTGTTCATCAATGCTCATGCCATTGATTGTGTGTGTGTGTGTGTGTGTGTGTGTGTGTGTGTGTGTGTGTGTGTGTGTGTGTGTGCGCGCGCGCGTGCGCCACGCTTGCACACGTGCATGTGTGAGCATGTGTTTGAGACTGTCTTGTTGTATACCATAGATGGCTTTTTGTCTTAGTCCATTGAGTGTTGAGATTAAAAACATACATTAGCATACCTTACAGACTTTTTTTGTTTTCCTTTCTTTAAACCCAGAATGTCTTTTCTCCCCTTTTAACTAGTAGAACACCCACTCCTTTCTTTATTGCTGAACAACCCATCCCCCAACCCTGGTATTCCTTTCAAATTCAGCTCTCACATCAACCTTATTTATTTATAGAATTTTGTAAATGATAGGCAACTCTGTAAAGTCAGTTTGTCCTCTGGGTAGAGGAAGTAGAAAATGATGTTTTCCCCTAAGCTTCTGGTCCCTCTTACAACAGAACTTGCCACAGGGTATCACAATGTACCCATGCTACATCTCTCTTTTTAAGATGTGTTTCTGTGTGCTCCCCACTCAGCTTAGTGGCTATCACATAGTAAATACTCAGCTCTCAAAAGGTCCTCAATTCTTAGCAGTAGGTTTTTGGTAATATTAGAGGAAGAAAAGGCACAAGTGTGCTTTAGTTGGGTATAATAGGATGTATATATCAATAGTAAATGATCTCCAGAATGAGTTCCCGAATCTCAGTAAGTCCCCCAGACTCTCATGCTCCAACTATGCATTACATGCACCACAGAATGGCTGTGGCTTTATTCTGTGTGGCTGTCAATCTAGTATGCAGCCCTTGACATGGAAATGGACAATTTGTGGCATGCACACCTGAGCTGGAGCTTCAGCTCTCTCTTGGAAATGGCATTTGATGGTCCAAAACAAGTCACATAGCCACTGCTAAGCTCAGTGTTAGAAGGGTGTCAGAACTCATGACGCCAGAGCTTGTACCTCTTCAGTGAGGGCTATGTAATCTTCCTCCATGAACTGCCCTAAACCACATGGCCAAACCTGGTGTTAACAGGTTGGAGAGGCATAAACCCTAGTATTCTGAGTGTGATAAACAATACCATAGACTTAAAGGCCATGAATGAATGGCCCTTCTTCTTACTGCCCTGGGGAGTTCTGGAGGCAGTTTGCAGGGAACATGACCATCTAAGAAGGGGCACACCCAGCCACCTGTTTTCTGGAAGCTGCTGTTCTTTACCGTGATGCCGACTCTGGGCTGCTAATGCTGGTGATGAAAACCAAAGCACTTGCAGCCATGACAGCCTTGTGGTGGCCTGTACGCACGACTTCACTGTACCTCATGAGCAGTCGGTGGACCATGGAGACAGTTGATGGACGGCTACTGCTTGTAATTTCCGGGCCTGCAACTTGTTTGGAGCTGCCAGGCCAGACAGCATGACTACTCTACCATCATGGCTCTGAAAAATGCCCTTTGAAAGGCTTGTTCCAGTCAGTCACTAGATGGAATAAATTGTGGGAGGAACAGAGAGTCTCGGTGGCATGACAGATCTTGTGATTTGGAGATGCAATGCACAGCTTGTGCGGCTGCATGACTCCTGAGGAGATACTGACGGATGCCTGTCTCCCGGATCCTTCTCTGACCTGACCCTAAGGTGGACAGCTTCCTTTTTTTCTTGTAGGGGTGGAAGGAGAATGAAAGCGGTGATTTGTAAAGAAATGGCTGAGAAGCCTGGTCCCATGTGTGCTGGCTAGTTTTCTGTCAACTTGACCTAGAGGAGGGAACAATTAAGAAAATGCCCCTGTAAGATGGGGCTGTAGGTTAGCCTGTGGGGCACGTTCTTAATCTTGATATGGGAGGGCCCAGCTCACTGTGGGGAGTGCTGTGCCTGGGCAGGTGGTCCTGGGTTCTATAAGAAAGCAGGCTGAGCAAGCTTGTAAGGAACACTCCTCCTGGGCCTCCTCCACATCAGCTCCTGCCTCCAGGTCTCTGCCCTGTTTGACTTCCTCTCCTGACTTCGAACACTGATGTGGAAGTGTAAGCCAAATAAATCCTTTCCTTCCCAGGTTGCTTTTTGGTCATAGTGTTTCATCACAGCAATAATAGCTTTAACTGGGATACCATGACATCCTGACCCTGTGTCATCCTGACCTCATGGCTTCCAGAACCATGTCATCTCTAGCTCTCTCATTCCACCCTCTGCCTTTCCCTTGTTCTGTCTCACTCATGGCCCCTAGATTTGCCTCTCATGTCACTCCTCTTCCTGCTGTTATACACACTGAGCATTTGCCACTCCTCAGGCATTGGGATCATATTTGCATGTCTGTCCTGGGCTGTAGGCTATAAAATGCTCAGGACAAAGGAAGGAACTTGTGGCATCTCTCTTAGTGCTGTAGCTCTGCTCACTGAAACTTTACCCTTCCAGAAGCTTTGACTCCAGTTTGTCTCCCCTGAAATAGCAGGACCTTGGAGACAAAGTCTAGCTTGTTAAAGTCATAGTAAACTTGGGTCAATGGTGTAGAGTTAAATTTCTTCTTGCAAAATTAGGGTAAACTGGGGCAGAGACTGTGCAAGACAGTGGAGGCTTCTAGAACTAAGCTGAATGAAGGGAGGCCTTTGACCTATGCCATTTCTGGGAAATTGGAGGCAGGGATGTGACCATGTTTGTCACCAGAGAAATGTTTCTGTGAACCAACTTCAAAAGGCAAAGCAGGACCAAAGGAACCTCCCCGCCCTTTTTTTTTTGTTTTTTTGATGCAGGGTTTCTCTGTATTGCTTTGGAGGTTGTCCTGGAACTCACTCTGGAGACCAGGCTGGCCTCACAGAGATCCACCTGCCTCTGCCTCCTGAGGGCTGGGATTAAAGGCATGTGCCACCAACGCCCAGCCTAGGGTCACCAACACCCGGCCTAGGAAAACTCTTAGAAAGTATGCCCATGTCTTGCAGAGTAAGAGGGGCCTGGTGTCAACCGTGGGTTGGGGATAGTGGCTCATAACTCAGAATAGAACTGGGGTTGATGTAACTGTCAAGAAAAATGTGTCACTTGGCCCTGTACAAGGGAACAAGGTCTCAGATTTCCAGGGTGCACAGGGCAGGCATCTGTCACTGACTGGAGTGGGGGCAGAGGAGCACTGGTAAGAAGAGGCAGCAAAGACCATGTTCTTTTTATGAGACTGCTCTATTTCAAAGTGTGTGTTGAATAATTTCTTAAATTATAAAATATCTTCTTCATTAAGAGGGAAACACAAGCAGGAGGGAACAGTTGAAGGAAAGTCTTCAAAGTCCCTCCCTCCCTTCAAGGCCACTTTGTTTCTGTATCCCCAGTTCTTATGCATGTCAATTCTCTCTCTCCAGCCCCTTCCTCTCCCCCCTCCCCTCTCCTCTCGCATGAGCATAGGCATTATTCAAATGGATCATTATACCTATATAATTATTTTCTTTTGAAGAGAGACTTAGTTGTTCCATCTGAGTCCCCAGCTGACTGGACAGTGTCCACCTATGTTGAGGATTATCTTTTCCACTAAGTCCTCTGGTTCAAATACCTGTCTGCTCTAGAAACTCCCTCACCCCAGGGCCCAAGGCAGCCAGTCATTCTAGGTGATGTCAAGCTACCTGTGCTTCCTTTCAAAGGAAAAAATGGACTCAGTCCTTTTGAGCCACTATCTATGCCTGCCTCCTGGCCTCCCTCTCTCCCTCCCTCCCTCCCTCCCTCCCTCCCTCCCTCCCCTCCCTCCCTCTCTCTCTCTCTCTCCCTCCCTCCCTCCCTCCTTCCCTTCTTCCTTCCAGACAAGGCCTGCTGTAGCCCAGGCTGGCTGTGACCTTGCTATGTAGCCAAGGATGATCTTTAACTTCTAATCCTCCTGTTCCATGTCCTGGGTGCAGAGATTGGTCCACATCGACATTCTCTAAGGTTGGCACACACCTCTTATACAGCCCCACCTCATTCTTTTTATTGACAGTGCTGCATTCTGTTTCCTTGGTTTAGTGACATTTGATCAGTACCAACTGCAGCATAGTGAGAATACCTCTACTGTATCTACCTCTCTTAGGAGTGTTGTGATGAATAACCCTATGCCTCTGTTTTTGTATTTTCTGCAGAAACATTCCTAAAAAGAGACTGAATGTGTCAAAAAAGAATGCACATTTAGAACTCTAATAAATATTAGCACATTTCTCTGCTGAGGGATGGAGCTGCTATGCTTCTAATTTTCAACTCCTTGTGTTCTTGAAAGCTATGGATATTTAGCTTTCCAAAACTATATCTTGGAAAAATTGTGTCTTAGTTTTTTAATGTAGAATTATGAGTTTCATTCTCACATTTTTTGTTAATTTGTCTTGAATAGGAACTTTTCTGCAATTTTCTCCAAGTCCTTTGTCTACATTTTCTCTTGGTTTGTTCTAGTTTTTGTTGATTGATAGGCACTCTTTACATTTTAAGGATACTCATTCATGTTTTGTCATATAGATTGCACATTTTAACCATTCGTCTTTTAATATTATTGATGGTATTTTTTTGTAATACAAGAACTCAATTTTATTTTGTGAAATCAACTTTTCCCTGCATAAGTTTCTTGCCATACTCAGAATGGTCCCCATCTTTCAAACTATGAGATATTTTCCTATGCACTCTGCTAGAAGTGTTGTTTTTTTTCCCTTATAGATTTAATTACTCAATATGGTTGTAGGTGATTTTGAATGTGGTGTAACTTACGGACATTGCTTCATTGTTCATGAATCATTTAGCCACCATGAATGTTTTCTTCTGAAGGAGGATGAGTATGGAGTCACTGACTTTATTTCTTACTCCCCAGGGGTATATGAGAATTATTTTGCTCTTTAAATGGATAATATGGTAGAAGGAAAAGAAGTCTGGCTGATCTTTAGACCCATTGGTCTATTAGATGCTTGGTGGTTGGATCAGGCTATAAGCCCTTGGGCAAATCACTCAACCCTTCTCTTCCTTCATTAGCAAAATAGAAATCACTGTGGTCTACCCCTGATGTGGATTAAATTGAACAGAGAGGATGATGCCCTGGCATTTCAGGAGATGTTGGATAAATCTATTCAGATTCACTCTTCTGAACCCTGTCTTAAATATACAGTGATGAGTACTGGCCCTGTCCCAGGGGGCCAGGGTCTTTCCCGCCTCAGTTTACTTCATTGTGCCATCAGACTTTTTCCGTTGTGGCCTGCCCAGCTTCTGGGATCACTGTCTTCCATTACTGGCTTCAGCATTAGCCAGCTGCCTATGGGACATAGGAGTTTGTTATTGAAGGTTGGTTTTGTAGTATGCTGGCAGATGTCAAGGGCTTGGAGCTCAGAGGCTAGGACTATGTTCACCCTTCTCTGTGAGTGTGGCTTCCAGCCAGAAGGAGGCTTATCTGCCTTTCTTCGTATTATTGGCAATACTGTGCTTGACAGGATAGCTATGGGTGCAAGTGGGTTAAGGGCATCTGGGAGGGTGACATGGGAGCATCAGAGCCATAAGGAGAGGCGATAGACATTTGGAGATGAGTGACAAAGACAAGAGGCAGGCATGGGGGAAAAGTGGGAGGTCAAAGCAAGACTGAGATGGGCAGAGATAAGTAGATAGAAATCAGGAAAGGGAGAGAAGAACAGAGAGAAATAGACATAGTGTTGGGGGGGCAGAGGAGACAGGAAGGAGAATTCATTGAAAGGAATCAGGGCTGAGCCAAGTCAGGTCCAGAAGACAGCAGCGTTTCACAGCTCTGTAGTGGCACCTTGCCTGTGAACCTGTAACAGTGACCACATCCCCTTTGGGCATGGCTCCAGGTGTGGACAGTAGCAGAAAGAGGAAAGCTTGAGGTGTGCTCTCTCTCTCTCTCTCTCTCTCTCTCTCTCTCTCTCTCTCTCTCTCTCTCTCTCTCTGGTCGTGGATCTGATCTGGGCAGAGAAGTGCTGCTCTGTGTAAGTTGTTCCTTGATAAAACACCCATTTATTATTTATCTTGGATCTAGTGAAATCATTACATATTTGCCTTTACAGCTGTCCTCCCTACCCCCAGCTCTTACATTCTTTCTACCCTCGCTCCCTCCATGTCCCCTGAGTTGAGGACAGGTGGTAAAGAGAACCCATTTAGGTTTGAACACTTAACAGTTACTTACTCTCCACACTTGGACCAGTTCTGAGTTTCTACACTAACTACTGCCCGCTCAAAAAAAAAGCTCCTCTGGCCAAGGTGGAGAGAGTGGCACCAGTCTATGGGTGTGGCCATAAATATTCATAAGGTGGCTTGACAACAAGTCCATTTAGCAAAACAACAGTAGCTACCTACTTCCCAGACCTTGGACTTTTGACCGTGCTTACAGTACCAGGCATGAACTCCCACCTGCAGTGTAGGCCTAAGATCCAACTTTCATGGTATTCTTGCACTAATGAGCACACATTGCTGTATTTCAGCTTTCAGTGTTCAGTCCCGGATGAGACCGTTGATATCTTTTCACACTCAGAAGCCTTCATGGCACCTTCTAACTAGCTAGCGAGTAAGGAAGAAGTTTTCAGGGCAGTTCCAGATTAATCTGCATTGACAACCAAAATGTGTTGTTTCTTCAGCAATAGGGTCTTAGCATCTAGTCATGGTGGGAACAGTTATTTTTGAGTGCCTTTGGTGCCTCCTGACCTGTAACTCATACAAAAGTATCCATGCCCAACATTGAGACTTTTCATTTAATAATTCGTGTCTTCTGGGGGAAGCATTTTCCACTCATGTAGGTTACCTGTTTTCAAATGCCTTTTAAAAATTATATTTTAATTAGAGTATAAAGCAGTAAGTTTCTATAAAGATTGAAATTTTCTTTTGGTCTTTATTTTTTAGTATTTAATTTTAGTTTTATTTATGTGTTTGTGTATATGCATGTGAGTGCAGATGTTCAAGGTGGCCAGTAGGGGGTGTCTGATCCCCTGGTATAGTGGGAAATTACCAATACGGAGTCAGGTAGAAATATAAGGGTATTTAATAGGGAAAAGCCTTACTTACAGAGCAACCTAGCCAGCCGGCGTGGCAGCAGTCTGTATGCAAGCCCAAAAGAGAAACCGAAAGCGAAAACGCAGACCCCTGACCATACCCTCGCAAGCTTGTGAGGGTGTGGTCAGGCACAACTGTAGCCAGCCCCTAAGTAGGCGTGGCTACAGCTTCCCCTACACCCTGGAGCTAAAGTTACTGGCAAGTGTGAGACATGGGGGCTCGGAAACAGCAGCAAGTACTCTTAACTGCCCTTCCATACTACATCTTAATTTTAGTTAACCCACCTCCTAACCTGAAATAGGATACTTTTAGCTTGTGAATAACTGGAACCACTGGGTTAGATTCTGGGAGAGGGGACATATCTCAGTGTTTGTGTCGGATGATTCTTCATTTCTTTCTTTCTGTGTGTGTGTGCGCGCGCGCTCGCACGTGTGTGTATGCAGGTGTGCTCACCTGTTGCATGCATGTCTTCAGGTCAGAGGTTGTCATTGGGCATCTTCCTTTATTGGTCTTCACTTTATCTTCTGAGACAGGGTCTCTCATTAAACTTGGGACTTGACATTTTGGCTAGAATGGCTAGCCAGCAAGTCCCTAGGATCTGCCTGTCTCTGTTCCCAGTGCTGGAGTTACAGATGCTTGCTGCTACACACAACTCTTTTACATTGGTTCTGGGAACCTGAACCCAGGTGCCCATTCTTTAGCAGGAAGCACCTTACCTACCGAGCCATCTCTTTAGCTTTTGGAATGTTGTGTGTATATTCTGTGAAGCCTTCTGATTTTGGTCTATTCTTAGGTGTGTTCTCCTAGTCTTATGTTATGCCTCCACAGGAATTTGCTGGCAGGTATAACACGTGAGTTGGAAGGGCTAATACAATAGGTGTCTCATTCAGAGATGAGAAAGCTTAGCTTAGTGAGAAGGGATGCCACTTGCCCAGAGGCACTTGCGTGTGGCAGAGCTTGGAGTCCAACCCAGGAACTCTGCTTCAGCTCACACTCAGCTCTTCTTTGAGGCTGGCGGTTGGCCAGCCCATAGCCTGTGCCATAGAGGCAAACCAGAGTGCTTACCAAGTATATCCTTCCATACCCAAGTATTCCATTCAGGTTCTTCTGACTTGGGACTTTTTCTTACTGAAGATATGGATCATAGGAAATGAGATATTGGTTATTCATTGAACTGTGATACCTACAGAACTCTGACAGTCCCTTCTTATTTTATTGCCACTCTAACAACAAGCAGAAAGAAGGGACATAATATGCATGAACATCTGTGTTCTACCAACTGTGTTTACAGCTGTGAAAAGCTAGGCATGGAGAGTTGAGGACCTTACAGTGAAAGAAACAGAGCTAGGGTGTGACTTTAGGTCTGTCTGATTTTGAATCTTTCTGCTAAGAAGTAAGTACTCTGGGCTTTAGTGGACAAATTGATAAATATGTCCCACAGGGTACCAAGTCCCTTTGTGATGCTGTCAGAGCAGGGCCAGCCAGAGGGAAGGTCTACAGGATATGGAAGAGGAGTCTATGGTCACAGTGGAGATTGTAAAAGACTCAGCGAAGGCTGGGTACCGTAAAAGCCCGAGATTAAAATAGAGAGTGAGGTTCTTTCCCTTTAAAATATTGTATGCCCTCCAATTCATAGGAAAATGTGTTAAAATGCTTATCTAGGACCCCTAATTCCACATCCCTTATACTATTTGACATGCAAAGTGTCATATTCAAAAGCAAATTAGTCTGAAATGAATCCTCTTTTACCCTTTTTATTTTCAAAATCCAGATTTAGAATTTAGGTTCATTAATATGCACAAACACTACTCCATTAAGCCTGTTTTAATTTCTCTGTGTGCTTTGTAAACAGGGATTACAAAGATGTTTGAATTTTCATGGCAGATTTTGGAGTAGTGTATACATTTGCACCATTATCACATAATAAATAAATAAACCCCTGAATCTGGGAGTTGGTGACGTCATCCCCAGAATGTTGATTTTTCTTCTCATCTGGTCCTGTAAGTTTATATGGCTTTGGTCTTGGAAAGCACTTTTCTGAACGTGGCAGAAAAATAGCACCCTGTGTCTGGGTGCCCACGTGATGGGCATGTTCCAGCATTAGCGCTGGGGGATTGAAGCCGCCACTTGGCTTTGGAAAACTGGTCTTGGAAAAACACTGCGTTTATTAAATCTCACACTAAACGCTGACAGTTGTAGGCATTAGTTCTTCATGGTGTCTGCCAAGTGAGCTGGAAGAGTAGGCTTATCTTGTTATATGCAGACCGGAGAGTGACAGCCTCGCCGAGGATGGTTCCAGCCATCAGGGTGAATAGCCAAGACTCATGTCAGAGAAGTGCCATGGGGAAGCAGGGTTCTCCAGGGGAGCTCAGCTTCCAAATGTGGAGGCAAGATGCACTTTTCCCATGATGCAACATGACACTCTGTTTTAATTGTCAGCTGTGCATGGGGATACTTGAGGGAAAGAAGTATATCTGGTAAAGAGAGGAACAATATATGAGGTGCATTACATTGCTGTGTGTTAAACAAAGAGCTGGCTGGCTTATGTTTTTGTGTTCTTTAATCCTCATAACAGCCCCTTGAGATGATTTTTTATTACTTTTGTTATTATTATGGATTGCCAGGCCACAGAGAACTCCAGCCTACTTTGTCTGTCCCAAGTTTGTTCGTCATCATATCTCTTGCTCATTTCTATTGTATTCCCAGGGAGAGGAAGGCACAGATGCCCAGCAATGTTTTCTGAGGGACAGACTGAAGACACTGGCTCTGGGATGAACTCTGAGGGAAGTGGGGCAGGCAGGGGCAGAAAGCAAAGCAAAAGTGTGGCCTCAGCTAGAGATCTTCAGCTTGACCCTGGGGGTCTTTGGGGGTAAGAAATACAATAATGGAGATGTCTCTTCCTAGAAGTGAGAAGCCTTTGGTCCTCCAAGACATAGAACCAGTAGCCCCTAGCTATATTCCTGGAAGGCATCAAACCATTAGCCCCTTGGGTATCTCTGTGGAAAAGGGTTTGTGGGAGCTGACCTTCCATGTGGTTACTGCTTAGTACTGGCTGAAAGCAATTCTCCAGTGGCCACTCTGAGCTCCAGCATCCAGAGCTGGAGTGCAGCACAGCAGCCCAGTACAGGGATCAGGATAGGTATCCCAAGAGTCCTCTCCAGCATTACAGCTACCTCTGTGGCTTTGGATAAGTCTGCTGAATAGTTGTTATTGTTCTTCCCCGACCTCCTCCTCTTCTTTGACTATATATATATATATATATATATATATATATATATATATATATATATATCACTATATATGTATATGTATGTATCTTTTGACACTCTACCTCTTAAAATTATTTATTTTATTTCATATGTACAGGTGTTTTTGTCTGCATGTATGTCTGTGCACATGTGTGGATTGTCCGCGGAGGCCAGACCAGGACATCACATCCCTTGGAATTGGAGTCACAGGTGGTTGTGAGCCCCCATGTGGGAGCTAGGATTTAAATTCAGGCTCTCTGCAAGAGTGGCCAGAGCTCTTAAATGGTGAGCCATTCTCCAGCTCCTACATATTTTTAAGTGTACAATAAGGTGATGAAAGGGACAATCATATTGTTGTGAGTCCATCTTTGACATCCATTTTCTAACCCTAAATCTTTCCACCCAATGGCAGTTCTAATCCCCAGTCCCCTCTGAACCAACCACCATTGTATGATTTCTCTATCAATTTGACTTTGTAGATACATCATCAAAATAGAACCATCTGCTACGTGTGTGTGTGTGTGTGTGTGTGTGTGTGTGTGTGTGTGTGTGTGTGTGTGTGAGTGTGACTGCTTCCTTCACTTCTTAATGTCTCCAGGATACATCATGTCCCTTCTTTGTGTGTACAGAAAATGTTCCATTTTGCTTACTGAACCATCAATGGGCATTTGGATTGCTTTCAACATGGGCTATCACAAATAATACTATTCAAAGGGATCTATGAATGCCTGTAGTTGTCTCTTGTTTTATGCTGAGGTGAAGCAGAGCTTTGGGGTTTCACTATGGAAAATTCTGAGTCAATTGAGCATCCTTACTTGAGGCAATAACCTCAACCTCTTTTGGTATCTTTGACTGTGGAACTCAGTGGCTTCAGTAGAGGTAGGAGGTACTTTGCATTTCATTAAGAATGACTACTTGTTGGGGGATTACCATCTTTGGGAAGTATTTATAGAAACTGAGATGAATTTCAAAATTTCATTTAGAATACTTAGAAGAAATTTATGATCTGTGAGGTTTCAGAGACCTTATCTACCCTTCTTCAGCGGACTCTGGCAACTTGTCACTTAGGACATTTTCTGGGTGGCTGTGTCCACCTCTCTGGCCTGTGTCACTTTCTATAGCCTGCCTGATGTTTAGTGGAATGAACGGAACTGTCACTGGGCTCATCAACTGATTCTGAATAAATGAATTGGTAAGTCAATGAATGAATCCATGGGGAAACAGAGGCCATTCTGCCTTGGGTTTGAGCCAACAGCATGCAGGCTCCTGATTTGCTTTCAGAGTAAGCAAAGGGCATTTCCTTAAGGAATAAGGAGGAAAGGGACCATGCTTCACTTCCTTAGTTTCTTGGGCCTTTCAAGTTTTCAGGCAGCAATCTGTCTCTTGTCTCTCTGTCTTGGTACACAAGGACAATGGAAAATAAATTCTTTCTTGTTGCCTCTCTCAGGGGACATATGAAGCTGCTTGGCATGGAATATTCCAAACTCTTTAATGTCTTAGGAAGAAAGCAGTTTTATGAGGATAATAATAGACTGTCCTTGGCACATTAGAACCTGCACAGTACCCATAGCTAGTGGGGGCATCGATTTTGAAGAGTGTTTTTTTTATATATATTGTTCATTTTTGTTTACCTAGCAAGTGTTGAATTTATGCAGATCTAGCTGGGGTGAGGTATGTATAAACGAAGTTCAGTCATAATGACATGACTGTGATGATAGTGACAATGTGATGGAGGTTGGTAGTAATACTGCCACCAAACTGCATTGTTCCTCAGTTTACCATTCCATGCTCAATGCTTTCTTCCAGCCCTCATCACACCATAAGGCCAATGCTTTCATTGAGTCATCTATAAAGATGGGGAAACCAAGATCCAGAGGGGTCACATGATTGGATCTCGGTCATTCAATTGGTAAAAAGCAGAGTTTTACACAAATGATTTTCAGGTGGCACACAAGAAAAATATTCTCCTTAATAAAAGTGTAAGTTTAGTTCAAATAAAGTGTAAAGGAAAGGGGCAGGTTTCCAGTTCTCAAGAAAGAGCTTTAGTGAGGGAAGCATTTGGTTGATTGACTTTGAAAGGTTAGAAGATTGTGGGTGATGAGAAGATGCTGAGTTTGATGTCCAATATCAGTTCAGGATTCACATGTAACTGAGTGCTGTGAAGGGAAAATAGGGGTGACAGAGGATGACAATTGCAGAAAGAGAGGGTGGGACCAGATAATGGCGAGTGTAAAGGCTATTTTCTGCCAAAACCAATGGCCAAAGGACATATATGGAAAATAGTGACTGGAATTAGGAGATAAGCCTGTAGATAGAAAGTAAGACAGTGACTTTTCTTAAAGGAGAAGATCCAATTCCTCCCTCCAGTTCGCCTTTGTCAAAGGAACAAATGGGAAAACCCATAAGTTTCCAGTTATCATTATGGATAATGGATGTGAATTCCTGACTTTTGGAATGTGCAACCCTGAGAACTCTTGAGTCTGTTTACATATGGTTGAAGACTTTATAAGATGAATGAGAGAGTACTATGGCTTCCTGTAGGCAGATAGAAGGTTTGATTGGGCACTTGGGTCTGATTGGACAGACAGAGAGATGAACAAAGAGCAATCTAGGTACTGTGCACAAGGAAACTAAATTATTGGCATAGTAGCTTCCTTCGGGAGGGTCTTTGGGGAGGTCTGTTCTGTGCCTCCATCTTTGCCTCTGGTGCTTGCTGGAGATCTTTCTTGGTACTTGGCTCATAAAACATCACTCCAATTTCTGTACGTCTCTACCTTCTGGTGGGTCTGTGGATTTGTTTCCCTTTGTGTAAGGTCTATCTCAATCTAGTCTGACCTTATTTTCACTTAACTATATTGAGATAAAACCAACCTTTCCAAATAAAATAGCATTCTAAGATTCTAGGTGGTACAAAGTTTTCTGTCTGGGACACTCTCTGATCTAGTCCACACTATGTAAGCAAGAGCCAGGGTAAGTCATATGGGTATGAGGTCTGGGTGATTTGCTCAGCAGGGAGAATCCAGGAAAGTAAGTGTGAGAAAGGGGCTCTTGCTGGAAATCCTATTGGGGACCCAACCACCTAGGTTCTGAATGACATATGCATGATTATGAGTTTTATACTCCCAGGAATTTGGAGTCTGTGGCCCGGAATGACTGATAATAGAGATTGGGATGAGGGGGGAGGGTCACTAGCCACAGCCTGGGTCAGTTGAAAGGAGCTCATGACTGGGTTGGGGAAGGTGTACAGGTAAAGGGAGGGGAGGAAGAGACAGCTTAACCATTTTTATTTACTTTCATTTCATGTATATGTATGTTTGGCCTGCATGCATGTATGTGCACCATGTACATGGCCAATGCACACAGAGGTCAGAAGACAGTGTTGTATCCCATGGAACTAGAATTATAGACAATTGTGAGCTGCCCTGTGGGTGCTGGGAACCAAACCTGGCCCTCTGAAAGAGCAACAAGTGCTTTTAGCTGCTGGGCTCTCTCTCCGGCCCAACCAGATATATTTTAAAAGGAAGTCAACAGACCCAGTGACAGATGGGAGGTGGCAAGATGGGAGAATGAACTTTTGAACGTGGGTGAATCTAATGCCAAAAAAGAAGAGCAGCGTTCATGGAGGAGAACAAGTTCTGCCTTAGACATGATGAGTTTGGGCTGCCTCTGGGAAGCAGATTGGAGACATCTATCAGCCTGCTGCAAACATGGTTCTGCAGCTGTCTGGCTCCTTCCTGTTTGCTCCAGTAAATCTGTAGGAAAGGATGCTGAAGGATAAGGGGACCCTGCTCTTTGAGTAGTTCAGAGTCTCCAGAGTTTGTGGAATGTAGCCATAGTTGCAGATTCCTTGTGACTGGAATGTGTCAAGATCATTCCAGAAGCAAAGATGGCAGGAGGATCTTTCTGGAACACAAACCTGAGGATGTCTCAGAATACACTGTCCTATGGTGTGCTCTCAGGGAGTGGTCTCCACTGTCCTCATGATAAGATAACTGCTCATTAGCTTGCTAACAAGTTATCTAAAGGCCTGGAACATGTCTAGCCTCTTCTCCCCTCAACTCTATGATCCTTCTACAGTATGAAGAACACACACACACACACACACACACACACACACACACACACACACACACACACACACACACGCACATTCCCCCTCACTGAATATGTGAAGAACGTACCCAGTGCACCCTCTCACTTTTGTAATTTGTACTGGACACTTCCTTTTCCTGGAACTTCATAGGCAGATTTTTCTTTGAGACTGTCTGCTCCCCAATAATGGCATAGAGACTTATTAAATATGAAAGCTCAACTGATAGCTTAGGCTTGCTTCTAACTAGCTCTTATAACTCAAATTAACCCAATTCAATTAATTTACTTTTTGCCTCATAGTTTTATTACATGTATTTCCTATCTTGCCTGCTTGCTCTATATGTATGTCCTGGGATCTCCCCCTTCTTTCCAGTGTCCTCTGTGCCTGGAAATCTTGCCTAGCTATTGGCCATTCAGATTTTTATTAAACCAGTCAGAATGACAGTGTCACAGTGTACAAAAAGATTATTCCACAACAGAACCTCTTTGCTTCCATTTCCACAGTCCTTTACCATCCCAGCTCACCACTGAACGATCTGTAACATCCTAGGTAAAAGGTGTTCACTGGCAAGCCTTTCCCCAATGCCTGTAGCCTCCCTAAAATCTGGTGCATCCCCTAGAGGACTGACCGTGTGATGTTTATGAAGGAGCCATTCAATGCTCAGAACTGCATAGAAGAGAGAAAGAAAGAATGGATAGATGGTTCTGTGCCTATGTATGGGGAGCCAGCTGCAGAACCATACTTCCAGCAGGGGAGGTGTAGCAATGCCTGCCTACCTCTCCTCACAGGGCCCCAACAACAAACCAACTTAGGATTCATCCAGAGTTTACCCTGGGCAACCAATGAGTTTATTGGTCTTACTTCCAGAGCATGGGTATGATGGGGAAAGTACTTCTGTGTATGTTTATCTTATTGATGGTTGAATAAAATACTGTTTGGCCAATGGCTGCAAGTTAGACAGGACTAGGAGTCAAAGAGGATTCTGGAAAATGTAGTAGAGAAGTGGTGATCCAGGCTGGAAGTGACATAGCAAGGAGACTCATATTTAGCAAGGAGAAACAGGAAGTGTGTGTGTGTGTGTGTGTGTGTGTGTGTGTGTGTGTCCCCCCGCTCCTGCTCCAGCAGCGCAATGTGATCCACCGGCAAGGGAGGGTGCCAGCGAAAGGCATCCTCTATAAGTCTTATAAAACATATAGATTCATGATAAGCAGCATTGTACCTGATACAAGTCTCTCTGTGCATTAATTGGGGTCCTAACTCAGATGGACGGCTAGCATAGAGCGCACATGTGGCGGTAGGGCTCGGCGGCTTTTGGCAGAAAGATTTATCGTAACATGGGTGGCACTAATGTAGCTGCACTATAAGATCTGTGACCAACATGGATGACAGCTCCCCAGTGGCTGCATAGATGGAGACTCCTTCAGTTAACTTTCTCTAGTTGGGGGCCTCTTCTGGTATAACGTTAGGCAGTGGTCTGTGGAGAGGTGAGAATGAAAACACAGTTCACATAGACTTCATCAATCTGGATCAAACTTCAGGGAGTCTGATGCCAGGCAGTTTATTGCCAGCACATTTAAACCCAGTATAATTTGGAAAAAAGTTCCTGGTAATACAATTCCCAGTGCACAAGAAGGCATAATTACATCAAAACTCAACTCAGGGTACATGTCATTTCTCCCAAGAAGATGCATTCTAAAGACAGGCTACCTGTGCTAACTTAAGGACCTAAGGAAAGGTATGGCTTGGTCTCTATTTTACTGATAGCATAGATGTCATTTGGGCTATTAGCCACCTCTGGTCCTGGTTGTGGGAGCTTTGGGAGCCCCTAGCTATACAGATAATGTAGGGTCATTTAGATTACTGGGTATCAATGGTCCCAGTTGTGGTAGCTTAGGGGAGCTCCAGCTATACAGATAATATAAGGGTCATTTTGACTACTAGCCACCTCTGGTTCTGGCTGTAGGAGCTTGATATGACTTGGTCCAGCAGAGAACACAGACTGCCAGGTTGTTAATCACCTCTAATCCCCAGCTTTCTGAATGGAAAAACAGGTTTTTACATATTTTTCACTGAAAAGGCTATCCTTTGTGCTTAATGTTTCTAGTGTCCCTGAAGATCTGTAGGTGCAAAGACCTTTGTGTCCCCAACACCCAGTTTGTATATTGTAGCCACTCCCCAAGACTCCTGAGGCTGTGTGTAGTTGGGACAAATTTCATACAAATGGCTGAGAACTCAAGTTATAGTCCAATGACCCATCCCTCATTTTCGTCTAGTGGGGAATGTCTGCAGTCTTTAGGCCCTGTGAATTGACTCTTGCAAAAAGGCAATGCTGATCTAGATGAAGATGGCAGCTGTTTTGCTCAGAGAACTGTGCTCTATAATGTCTCACTAGAGACATGACATGTCATTAATGCTTAGTCCTTTCCCAAGGTGCTTCCCAAGTACCCCCTTTCTTCTTTTCCTTCTCTCTTCATTTCCTTTGTTTACAAGAAACATTGCAATTACTGGAAAAGCAAACTTTTAGTGACCTCGGACATCGTCCGCCATCCCTGTGGCCACTTGTCCTTCCTTGGCATTCATTTTTCATCTTTATTATCATTCATCATAAAGGATTCAGGATTACCAGCTGAGCAGCAAGGATCCTGTGGACCATCTCATTCTACTGAAGCATGAAAAGGACTTGCATGTTTCCAGAAGAATTTTCAGGACTTGTAAAGTCAAATGGAGGGCACTAGCAATTCATGAGTGTTCTTCATTCATTACTTTCTTTTGTCATGCAGGTCACACCTCCTAATACCATCACCTTGGATATTAGGATTTCAGCATGTGAAATTTGGAGCGTACCACTCTTTTAGTCAGGGTTGTTTTGGGGAACAGAATTGATGCAATTAATGCATACATACATACATACATACATACATACATACATACATACATACATACATACATCTCTCTCTATCAAATCAGCTTTCATTTTACTAGGAACAACAGTTGTCTCACATTTGGGAGCCTGAGAACCTTGTGGTTTCTGAGTCCTTGAGGTTGGTGTCTCAGTAGTCTGTGGAGTCCCCCAACAGCTGTCTCACATCACAGAGGTCAGGTACCTGATAGGTGTCAGTCCATGAGGTTATATGCCAAGTCTGTCCCAGACTAGCTCCAGAGTCATGGAAGGTTCCTGGAAAGTGCTGGTCCTTATTCAATGACAGATATGTGGTTCTGATATCTGGGGAGATATCAATAGCAGCAGCAACTGGGAGAATCAACTTGGCATCAGAAGGGGGGTGATGAACAGGCGGGTGGGATGGTCAAGGAGCAAAAGGTGAATGGTCTTCCTTCTACTATGAATTCTTTTTGTTTTTATTGTTGTTTTTTATTTGTTTTTTTATCTGAGACAGGGTTTCTCTTTGTAATCCAGGCTATCCTGGAACTCATCCTGTAGACCAGACTGGCCATAAAGTTAGAAATCTACCTGCCTCTGCCTCCCAAGTACTAGGAGGCTTGTACAAAGTAGTACAAGTACAAGTACTAGGTAGTACAAAGGCTTGTACTACCACCACCCCAGCTTGCTAGGAACTTTGGAAAATCTGGGCTGCTATTAGAAGGGGGTAGGTCTTTCCACAGCAATGAAAACAACCAAGAAAATTCCTTAGTTGAGGCTTCCTATTCTGGTGATCATAATTGTGTCAAGTTGACATTAAAACCAGAGAGCACACCATCTCTTAGACTTCATGAATATTCCTTACATTTGTGGCAAAGCCATTCGTACAGAATTGTTCCTAAGAAACCATTACTGGCAGATGTTTATTGAGATGGTGTCAGCCTCTAGGTTAGGGCAGGACCTTCTCTTACCTCACAGCTGTGGCAGATTCCAGTCCTTCATTCATTTTATAGCTGTTATGTGACTTTCCCTGGGGAATCTTGAACAGACATCTGTCTACATAAGCATCAATGACGGACCAGAGAAGAGACACAACTCAAATCTGTCTTGGTGAATCTAATGGTGTCACAGAAGCAGGGGTGACTCAAAAGTACCTCTTACTCACCTAAGCATGGGTGGTAACTCACGAAGCTGTGTACCTGGGGCTGTGGACTAGTTGGTTCCTGTTACGATAAATCTTTCCAACAGCCGCCCGCCCGAGTTAGGCCCAAATGAATACACAGAAACTTGTATTAGGTTCAAAGCTGATTGGCCAATGACTAGGATTCCTTATCTGTTAGCTCAGTCTTAATTATCATAAATCTATATATATTATAAGACTTATCTTATTGGACACCTTATTGGCATCCCTCCTTTTCGGTGGATCACATTGCACTGCTGGAGGAAGAGCGGAGGGGAAAGGGGGGACCCTTCCTCTTTCCTTTGCTTAAATATGAATCTCCTTGCTATGTCACTTCCTGCCTGGATCACCACTACTCTACTACATTTCCCATAATCCCCTTTGACTCCTAGTCCTGCCTAACTTGCTGTCTCATTGGCCAAACAGTATTTTATTCAATAATCAATAAGATGAACATACACAGTACATTCCCCATCAGGTTCCTCTTCCCCAGAAATCATTTAATGCTTATAAAGCTTGGGAAAGGACCTTGTGAATCTTGACACTTGCATGAACTTCTTAACCCTTTTAGGATCCAGGAGTTTCCTTGACTTATGAGCCACCCTCTAGAAGAGAACTCTTGAACACAAAGGAATTGGCATTGCCATTACAGGAAAGGAAAGGGAAAGAAACAAAAGTGACTAACTTGGCCAAGGCCACTGAGCTGAGTAGCTGTAGGTGATGCCTGAAGTACCAGCTTTCACATTGAATATGTCTTTGAGCTGAGGCAACTGAGTTTTTCAAACTGTGTCACACTCTGTATGATGCCTCCTGTATTTGAGACAGGAGGTTTGGTCACATCATGTTAGCAGACACAGGAGGTTTGGTTGAATTTGGAAGGTTGATGCCTGGTATGCCCATGTTAACAGACACTGTGCTAGAACTTATGGTAGAATATCTCTGGGTGGTGGGTTTGGGTTTCAAGTGGTCCCTGAAGTCTCCAGAATCCTGTCTAGACATTTTCCTTACATGTTTCAAATCAGGTGATTCTGTGGTATTTAGTTGGATAAGCAAACGTCTTAACGAGAAATATTAGTGTACCTAGATCTTTATCTCAATCATAACATTTGGTACAGTGGCTTTAATTTACATATCAAAGTTACTGAAAATAAAATGATAAATAACTCATGAAGACAAAAGTGGCTAAAGATAGTTGAATAATAAGATCTAATGCTGAATGCATTTAAATTTAGAAGCCAGTATTTCTTTCCTGAGAACATTAAAATCAAATATGTTTGTTTCTAAGGTAAAAATCAGAACCAACAAAATTCTGGACTTTCTGAGATCTCCCTGTTCCCTGGAAATGCTTTAGCATGTCAAAGGAAAGAGCAAATGATGTAGTTAACAGACAGCTCTCACATCTACTCTGCTGGGTGCTTTATTTTTAATTAAGTGATGATGAGGTTACAAATCTTGTCTAACCTTTTGATTGACGTGGCCATCTCTGGCATGCTCATCTGCACTTTCTCTCTCTCCACTCCTCTCCCTGATTCTTGATTTTAGATTACTTTGATTGTTCTAGGGAGATTTATCTGGAGTTGGAGTTACACTGTTTGGTTGGGAGCCTTGAATTAGAATGAGATACTATCTTGGTGACCCTTTGGAAGCTTCATACTTCCTGTGGTCTAGTGATTTCTGTGTAGAATCCAAATGATGTCACCACCCCTGGCCTCGAAGCTTTTTTCAGGAGATAAGTTTAAATCAGCTTATCTTCCCCACCTACTTATGCACGGAGGTGCTAGACATCTCAGCAAGTATATGTCTCTCTTTCTGGGGACCCACAGGCTCTAGTGGATCAGTGACCTATAGAAATAAAAATAATTTCAGTTCCTGTTGAGAGAAATGTCAACAGATGATTTCACCCATCAGATTTCACATTCATGAAAAGAAACAAAGACATTCAAAAACATGCTTCTCATAGCATTTCATAGTATGGCCTACAGAAAGGGAAGGCAGCCCTGGGAAGAATGGAGCTGGTGGGGCTGTCACATTCAAGGGGAAATTGAATGGGAAAGACAGAAGCAAAGAGGTAGAGATGTAAGAAAAAGGCAGGCAGACAGGACTGAATGGAATACAGTGGTTGTTGTAATCCAGGTAAGCCTGGCCCTGTCCTTTGCAAACCTGGCAAAGTGTGCCATCTCTGGGCATGGCAAGCAGTAACCTGGATCTCTATGCAGGTGCAAAAGTCCCTTTAAGAGGCAAACTCTGCCCAATTGTGCCCTTTTTTAATGCCGGTTCTGTGAGGAGGCAGCTTTCTGTCTCTGTCTTTACCCCCTTCTCTTTTTCTCTCTCTCCCTTCCCTTCCATTACTCCACCATTACTCTCTTCCCTTCCCCCAATAAACTTTCCACATAAGTTTTGTCTGCAGGTCTCTGTCTGTCTCTCACCTGCCATTTGTCCCTCATCTGCCACAGGTACCCCCATGCACCCTATTCATAACAGTGGTCTCTGGAGGTCTTGAGGTGAAACAGCCCCTACTGATGATTTTACCTTGGGTTTTGGGAATCAGAATAAATTATCGTTTGCTATTACTATGCAGGATGATATGATCTCATTTTGACTAAAGCAATCTTCCTTGATTAGGTTCAGCCACTCTGCTTTATTTCCAGATGTATTGGGAAATAAAAGGTTTTTTTTTTTTTTCTCTTGAGACATAAAAGGTTATGTTCATGGGGACTGGTAATCTGATTTTTCTTTAATTTAAAAAAAATGGTGTTCATTCTGTATTTCTGTTTTATGACTGTATCTTTTTGATCAATGTCAGAAATTAGAGAAATATAGGAAAATGTAGGAAATATATAGAAAAGAAAACCACAGCTCATATTTTAGAGTATTTCTATTTTGTATATGGAATTAAAATGCCATTTTAATAAATTGGGGTCTAACTATGCATTAAGCTTCTTACTCCCCCTTTTAAAATTGACCGTGTTATCATATACATTTTATTTGACTATTCCATTCTGGTTATTAGCTTGTTTAAATGTCTCCCTATGATTGTGCATAAAGGTCATTTGTCACTTTTGCTCTTGGGAGAATATTATGAAGAAGAATTTAGGAAATGAATCTTTGTATTTTTCTGTGATTATTTTTGTAAGTTAGAGTCCCACAGAGAGAGAAAAAATGACTAAGAATATTTCTTTTAATTATGTTTTAAGGTTCCTGTTCCACTAGTTTATACTTTTATCTATTTTCATTTTTAAAAAATTGCACAGCATTTGGATGCTCGTGGAGTGGCTGCATCAGAGTTAGATAGTGGTATGCACACAGCACACGGGTTTGCTTCCTGAGCAAACCCTGCAGTGGAGGATACAGAAGGTGAATATGTAAACAAAAGATTAGTATAAAAACGACAGCCCTCCCTTCATTGCTCAACTGTTTGCTGCATATAGATTCACAGACGAGGTAGATCACTGCTTTCAGTTGTCTACCCAACAAGGATACTCCAAGCTCCAATGGATACTTCCAAGATCGTGGTGATACATGTCACCTAAAGGAGTCACAAGAAAGTCATGCACCTTGAAAAAGGCTGGTGAAAAATGGGGTGGTGGTAGTAGGGATGGGCTGAGGTAAGAAAGGGTGTGGGAGAGAGGAATCAATACATTATATCCAACTTAATTTTTTAAAAAAAATGGGAAAATTATGGTTAGTCCCACGCCCCTCCTTGCAATGAGTCATAGAGAAGACAGGCAAGAGACAGAGTGCCTAAGAGGTCCAGTTAGTGGAGCTGCCCTGGGGGGGGGGTTTGCAGCTGAAGAACTAGAAGCTTGCTATGCACAGAATGAGGAAAAGAGCATTCCAAATAGAGGAGAACACCAAGAGGTGTGCAGAGGCACTGTGGGCAGGACAGGGCTTGGAATGTTCTAGGAATGAAGAGTGTGCACAGGGCAGGAAAGGAAAGAAGGAATAAGAAAGGGTGAAAGAGTGAGCAGGAACTGATCCCCGCCATGCAGGACTTTGTAGGAGGTGCCTGTGTGTGTGTATGTGTGCATAAGTGCTCATTTACATGTGGGATCCAAAGATCAACCTGGGTGACAGGATCCCCCATTTGGCCTGGAGCTCACTGGATTAGGCCTGGCTGGCTGGCCACAGAGCCAGGGGAATCCATTATTCTCTCATTCCCCAGCACTGGGATTACAGGTTCGTGCTATTATACCTGATTTTTTTTTTTTAAATTCAGGACATTGGACTCAGGTCCTTTTGCCTGCGTGGCAGAGACTTTACATTCAGCTATAGTCCCAGTTTAGGGAGCTGGCCTTTTTGTGAGGTTAGAGCAATAAGAAGCCAATGGGAAGTCAGGTTCTAAATCTCAGGTTTAGGAAGAACAGCCTAGTGGTGACATGATGAGGAGACAGTTATCAGGAGGCTCACAAGGAGGTAATTCTCTCTAAACATACACCCATGCACTTGGGTGTTTCCTAGAGACCACTGGCATCAGCTGCTGAAGTACTTAGGCAGTGTTCATGCTGAGCTGAAGAAAATTTTGAGGGATATTTACATCCCTAAATATGCTGATTATATGACCAAATTCTCATGAATTTTTTTCATTTGTCATCATTTAAAGTATATTAGGTATATATTGCCTCTAAAGTATTCTAGCCTTATATGTGAAGGGACATAAACTAAGTAGACCAGAATAACATCTTATTCTATTGAGATGATAAAAATGCATATACAATATGCAAACGAGTACTAAGAGATGAAGACGATGTGGTTGACATAGTTATGTTAAACTTACCGTGACAGACCTTTGCATTGTCTTCTCTGTTGTAATACAGTAAGGAAGATCTAGCTGTCTAGGTCTCCTGGATCTATTCTGATAGAATGGATGCCTTTCTAAGAATTCTTTACCAAAGGAAACTCAGCATAGTTGTGTCCAATTGAAAGTCTTATCAAAGACTGTGCAGACTACCCACCATCTTTGTAAACACAGAATAATATTCTGCTCTAAAATCTTTGTCTGTCTCTTACTTGAATATGTGTTCATTGGCATCTCTTTGGTTACTGGGTGTTATGTAATCTTTACTTGTTAAAATGTCACTTTTCCCCCTGCTGCTGCTGCTGCTGCTGCTGCTGCTGCTGCTGCTGCTGCAATAGCAGAATCTAGAACAATGCCTAGAGATTGGTGCTCATTGTCCATTTGCTTCTTATCTAAAATAAAACCCTGTTTTATTAACTCTTTCTTTAAAACTTGGTTAGTACCATGGATTACTAGAGTGGCTGGCTTTTCTGGGCATGTTTTGGTAGTTCATTATTTTTTTATAATAACCCTTTGTTTGAAACTTCAAGTCTATTATCTTTGGCAGCTTTTTGTTACATCTTGTTCATGATTAAAAGTTTCTTTTGCAATACAGATTCTTAGAAAAATGGGTTTAAAATACCTCAGTCATTTTTATGATTTCTGGCTTGGAATTGGATTCATAAAAGTCTTCCTCTGCTAAATAAATTTACCCATAGTTTTCTTTTCTCTTAATAAATTTAGCAATAAACTGTTGTCACACACTCCGAATGAGCTCTGTTCCCTTTTCTGTTCATGATTTATTTAACAATGTGGGATTCCTTTCTGTTGGAAATTTCAGTATGAAATTGTGTGTGTGCATGTACATGCAAGCGTTTGTGTATGTACGCATGCATATGTATGTGTGTGTGCATGTATGTGCAGGTAGGTATGCATGAACCATGGTACGGGTGAGGAGGGTAAGAAGGACATTCTCAGATGTTGGTCCTTGCCTTCCATCTTGGAGACAGGGTCTTTTGTTTCTCGGCACTGCTCATGACAAGGTAGATGGCCTTTGAGCTCCTGGGATTCTCCTGGTGTCTTTCCTCCTACTTCTCTTTGGGAGCCAACCCTGTTGTTAGAGCTTTGTGTGTGTGTTCTGGGAATCTGGACTCAGGTCCTCATCATTGACCATCTTCCCAGCCCTCATCTTGGGATTTGGACTCTATACATGTAAAATATTCTACCATATTATGTTAAAGGGATTTTTGTAGTTTTCAACTGTTCTCTGTATCTAAAAACATTTGGCTACAAATCTCCTGGGGAGTTTCTAAAAAGGAAGCTGATGATTGAGTAGGGCCAAGTTAGGTTGGAAAGTTAGTCTTTTATATGTGTTCTGGGGTTGGGGGTGGGGTTGGATGGGAGCAGAGTTCTGGAGTCCACCCAGGATCTTGTTCATGTTGGCAAGTGCTCTAACATCAAACTGCAACTCTAGTCCTAGCCATCAGCTAGTGATCTGTTGCTGGCCTATATAGGCCCCCTCTTCTGAGAGGTGTGAATATGCACAATACACTTGGGTATACACAGTTTTCTTCAACTTCTCAAATTATTGGCAGATGAAGAATTTTCTCATGACTGTATGCTCGCATATTTTTTCTGCATCTCATTCTAATGTTTGCTTGTATCTTTGTTTTTCTCTTTGATTAGATTAATTCATGACTTATCTACTTTATTGTCTTTTCTCAAAGAACCAGCCTTTAGATTTATTTATTAATTCTGATGTTTCTGTGCGATTTAATGAGTTGATTTCTTCTTTGATCTTTATTTTGCCCTTCGTTCTGCCTCACTCTACTCTGTATTTTCTTCTAAGTTTACATATTAATTTCTTGACGCTTATTTTAGTTCTTGCTCAGTGACTAAAGTATTTAAGGCTCTGAAATTTAGGTTGAGTGTATGTTGGCCAGTCTCCACATATTTTGATATGTGTTAGTCTCACTATTGCTAGTCTCTAAAATTCTGTAATTGCTATTTTGGTCTTACTTTTTTGACCCAAGAACTATTTCCAAGCTGCTGGAATAATTATTTTGTTCTAGTTTTGAAATTAATTTATGGTTTCTTGTAGTGTGTGAGAGGAGAGGCTATAATCTATACTATTAATTTCCTTTTTTGGAAATTTAATGGGATTTTCTTGGTTGTTGCATATTGGCTGATTATATAACTATTTAGTGGGCATTTGAAAAGGAACCCAGTTATTTATTTGCATGGATAAAGATTTCACATTGACTTTAATAATATGAATCATAGTCTCTAATTCTTATTATAACAGTGAACAGTCTTCTATTATTTTTTCATGCCATCATCTGGAATTTAAACCAGATTCAGTAATGCCTTAGGATCCTACTGTCCACTGCTGCAGGGGGACAGTAGGATCCTAAGGCATGACTGAATCTGGTTTAAATTCCAGATACACATCCACACTTGGACTCTGAACTCAGGTCTTCACAGTGGATTGTACCCCAAGCCCTTTCTTGCTGAGCCATTTCTCCAACCCCAGTCATTTTATGTTTTTTTCTAATTGTATGTAAGTTCTCTCAACAGTCAGACTTTCTTGAAGACCATGAATATTTTCTCTTGCAATATCACTGATTGTAGTTTCTACCTTGCTTTCTTAATTCTCTTTTCGGGAAACAGGCTACCCAGAGCAATGACCTGACTTTTCTTTCTTTAAGCTTCTAACATTATCAAGTTGTTTTGTTATCTAGCTATTATACACTTATGCATTCCTCTAGAATTTCAAGTTTGCTTTTCTCCTTCATTGTTGACTTTGCTCCTTTTGCATTCTGGAAGGACTTGTTTCTTTCCCTTATTTTCTTAGCTCTGTCATTCCACTTTCTCATCATATCTCTCATCCACTTTCAGATTTGATGTAACGTTTTCATGATGTTCTGGTTTCTCTGAGAGTTCAAACCATTGCTGTCACACATTTCCTTTTCTACTTTTATTTTGAGTTCATCTTCATGAAACATATGATCTCAGAAATGCAAACCTATAATCTATTTTTAAAATCTGTGTTTTATTGTTCCAGAAATGTTATATAAGCCTCATTTGTACTTTTTGCTGCCTTTAAACTCATCGTGAAATGGAACTTCATATTTCAGATCTGTTACTTGTTTTAAGATCCTGTGGTTGACTTTCATACACAGTTTGCTATCTTGGTGCCATCAAATCTCCTGTTGAGGCAGAGATGAAGGCCAGCTTTGAGGTTTACCATCAGTTTTGAGTTTTCCTGTTCCTTTGAGAGGCAGGGGAAGAAGAAAGGGTTGGGCCTTTGGTTTATTGGCACTGGGAAATTTTGTGTTAGTAGGCCTACAATATTTTCTATTTTCTCCCTTTTTACTGCAATTATTTCATCTTGTGTTAAAGCCAGTGATTTGAATATGCACCATGTCTCATGATGTGATGAGGGACCCAAATTGTCCCCCATCCCACAATGTCTCAAAAATCTACTATATTGGTAAGTAATTCTTTTTTTTTAAATAAAATAAGACCAAAATATATATTGCTTCTATTAGAGATACCAGCAGAATTTTCATTCCCTTTCCCACTCTGATTTGCTGTTGTTTTTAGGAATAATCAGTTCTGCCACAAAAAAAAATTCTTACTGTGTAAATCTCTGAGAGCGATTTAACAATATCCAAAGAAGGAAACAGAAGGTGTTGTCATCTCACCATGAGGAAGTAACTGCTTACTTCTTGATACTGTTGTACTTGTCTATTTCTGTATGTGTGTGGGGTTAATATAATGTGGATACTATACATGTGGTTTGGAAGCTTTATTTTCTTTTACTTAGCAATATACTTTAGCAATTTTCCTGAGTGTCTAGATATTCTTTTTCATCATCAGTTTTAATAACTTCATGACACTTCCCTTCTCCTTGTGCTTTCTTGTGTCTCTTAGTTTCCTGTAAAGAAACACTTAGTATTATACATAGTATAATAACCAAACAAAAGTCAAAGCTAGAGGGCATGCAAGATGCATTAAGCTATACATTCAAAATAAATGTAGCATTGGTTTATTGTGGGGAATTTTGGGGAAGCAGTGGGTGGTTTTAGCATGCCTCTGCACAGACATACACACTTACGTAGACACATGCGTGCCCATCCTTGAGGACAGCAGACAGGATGTAGCAGGTGTCGAGACTCTATCTCATTCCCACTGTGTGATGGGATGTGGCATGTGATTGCCACATTGGTCTTTTTTATCTTAACAATAAAGCAGGAGGTGCCACATCTGCCCCTACATGTCTTTCAGAGCCACTTGATTCCTAAAATGCTAGTGCAATTGCTTACTGAATGGCTATGTCTCTGCACCACATAGGGATAATGAGGGTGGTGAAAATCCATTTGATTCCACTAAACTCATCAGCACCTACTCTAAGCAGAAGCCAGGGTGGTAAACCACTACCAGGGCACCGCACTCTCTGCTGAAGTGACTTGCTGGGCAAATTTCTTTCTTTCGTTTTTAATCAATGATCTTCTGGGTGACAGTGCAAGGCTCCTCTCTTCACTCTGATATGATTAATTCATTCATCATGTTAGGCTGATTTAATTATTTATTATGTCGTTATGTTTATTTAATTTGCATATCAATGGCCAGGGTGCTGCATATCTCGGCTTCCCGCAGAATCATATTAAGAAAGGGTTTCTAGGCTGATGCAGGTTCCAGGGGCAAAAGAAAAGGAATAAAAGAAAAACAAAAGCAAAAAGCCCAACAACCCTCCCTCCTCACAAACAAACAAGCAAAAACTTCTATGTAATTGAATAAATACCCTAAGTATTTTTAGCTGTTGCTGAAATGCAACAGCTAAAAATTTCTTCTGACCTGATGGCCAACCAACTCATTCTGGATCATTCCAGGGAGACAGTGACCTGTGAATTATTCATTCTCATCTACCCTCTGGTCATTGTTGGCATATTTTACCTTTCCATTCAGAGGGAAGCTGTTCCCTTGAGACACAACCATCTCAAACTCTTGGTCCTTGACTTCAAGGAGAAACAACACTAGTAGTCGTTTCCTGATTCCTTGTCTCTGGACTCTATTTTCAATACAGACTCTAATAAGATGGGGGCCCCAAAGAGATATTATTCATGTTTCCATCTCTAGATCTCCAGCTTGGAGCAGTAGGAGGAAGGTAATACATTTTGTTATCTACTTGGCCATCAGCATCTTATGAAGTAGAATGATGCCTGCCACCAAGCCTGGACATGATGATTAGTGTGACTTTGGCAACTCATTGAAAGCTAATTCATATCTCCCAGGCACTTTTATTGTCATTTTGTCATCTTCCTCTTTGGTCACTATCACTGCATAACAGATCACCTAGACACTTGATGGCTCAAGACATTGACTACTAATGTTACTCATTTGCATGTCTTGTAGGCAGCCTCAGTAGAAGCTTGTCTATGCCTTGTAGTATCTGCTAGGACAGTTAGGGATTGAAGAATGCCTTGTTTACCCACCTACCAAGTGAGTGCTGGAGCTCAGTTGGACTGAGGACTGAGAGGCCTCAGTTTCTTTCTTCCTGGACTGATCAAGCTTCTTCATAGCGTGGAGTCACAGGAATGTGCTGCCTGACTTTTGTAACTTTGCTTAAAAAGTTACACAGAATCACCTCACCACACCCATTCTGTATGTGTGTGTTTACAGTCTCTTCCAGGTTCAGGTTCGGGGGTGGGGGGTGTGGATGAACCTGCACATAATGATGGGGCAGTGCTAAAGTCAAAAGAGCAGAAGAACATGTGGGTGGAATATTCTGTTGCCGTCATCATTGGAAGATGCAGTCTGCTTCAACTTGTCAGAGCTTGAATGCCTTCCCCTTCTTTACAGATGAGAAAACGGAGACCTAGGAAGGTTGAGTAACATCTCCATGGTCACAAGTTGATGGGAGTGATTGAGATGAGCTTGACATACCATTGTCCACTAGCTATCATGCTAGCAAATGCATGTGGAGCTATTACTCTCTAGTGTTACTGCATAGTGTCTATTTATGAAGCTCCTGCTGTACTGTCCACCCTTCTAAGCACTTAAAGGTATTACCTCACTTAAACTCTTTAGTGAAATTTAACACAGATACTGTTGTGACACCAAGTCTTATAGTTGTTTAGTGGCAGGGTTGAAGGGGTCACGCAGGCAGGTGTCAAAGGTGAGATTCAGACTCAGCTTCCAAAGACCACATGCAAAAGACACGCTTCAGATTCTTAAGTAACTGTATAAATTGGTTGTAATGGCCACTTAGGTCCCCATTTTTCTGCAACAAAGCTATAATTTTTTTCTCATAATAATCCTCCTGGTATCCTATGTTGTATGTACCCCCTTAGGGTTATTAAATCAGTAGCAAGAGGAGTTTGGATATGCAAAGGAGTCCCAACCTTGTAGTCCATGAAGAAGAGTGATGTTCTCCTTATGACATTGGCTTTTGTCTTTGTTTCTTCTTCATTCTTCTCTTAATTAATTAATTAATTAATTATTGGTTAATGTGGATGTATCTGTGTCACAGTTCAAGGCAAGTTGCAAACGTTGGTCCCTCCATCTACCATGTAGTCTCCTGGGATTAAACTCAGGCTGTCAGGCTTGGCTGTGAAGTACATTTTGCCCATTGAGCAATCCTGCTGGCCCAGCTCTTCTTCATCCCAGCAGGATTTAGCATATGCCATTTATACCTTCTTTATGCAATTGCTGTATGCTATTGCTTCAGGTACCTGTGCACAGAGAGCCTGGCTGTCCTAACTCTGTAACGTGTGGAGACCTTGTTGGGTACTGGAAGGATTTAAAGACTGAACATGAAGAACTAAAGATAGAGTTCAGTGACAGAACACCTGTTTAGCATAAAAAAGGTCCCCAGGTTCAAATTCCACCACCAAAATGAGAAAAGTAAATGTGCATGGATGCAAGCATATTGACATCTGATATTCCCTGAAGCACCCATGGTTGGAAGTTATTTGTTCCCTCTCAGTCATAAGGAGGTTGTTGCCCTGGCTGTGTTCAGCCATGGGGGCAGAGGCAGGCTGTGATGTGTTAAGTAGGCAGCAGCCAATTAGACTGGAAGCAGAGAAAGGAAAGAATAAAACCACAAGGTTCTTGATTGAGGCACTGGGGCCCTGTTCTGAGTTTGGGGATATGATTCTTTCCTGGAGTGTGGTATCAAACTTTTGTCCTCACTGGGCACACACCTGTCCTACTCTCTCACACCCAGTGTCAGGGTTGGGGGGATGGCTAATGGGCCCCTGGAGTCCATCTTTTAGAGGTGCAACGACTGGGGATGCTCTGAGTTCTCAGGCAAGTACCATATGGTGGAGCCAGCTCATTTTGCAGGTTTGTAAGGCAGAAACAACCTGGAAGCAGGCTCTTCTCAATCCCCTGCTCCCATTCCCTCCTGTCTGCTGTGATTCTTTCAATGCCTGCCCTCATGTCAAACAGAACCACTGGTTGTGTTTCTGTTTCTGAGTAACATCATCTGAATGATTGTACACTTGAATCATCCAGCTAATGACTTCCAAATTCTCCATCAATAGAAACTATAAAATAATAAATATCCAATATTTTAAACAACTACAATTTTGGGTAATTTATTATGTGGCAGTGGATAACTATTACAATATGAAATCCCATTGTTCATTGCCCTTTATGAGCTCTGGACTCTTGTTACTTCAGTGTGTCCCCCTGAATTTCCATTTGTCCTTTAAAGCTCCATATTAACAGATTGCTGAATATTGTAAAATTAGTATTAATTATCATAATGAAGAATTTTGTGTGGGGGGAGCTGTATGTCTGTGTGTGCACAGGTGTGTGTTGGTGTTCCCCACCCATCGATGTGTGCATGTGAAAGTTAGAGGAATACATCACTATCCTGCTCTAACATTGCCTGCCTTAGATCCTTAAGACAGGGCCTCTCACTGAACCTGGAGTCCTCCTTGGAGGGCAGCCAGCAAACTGTGGGAACCACCTGTATCCACTTCCTGTAGTCCAGGGAACATAGGCATGGCCGTGGGCCTTGGTGCTGAGGAGTTGAACTCAAGTCCAAAACAAAACTTTCAGTTTTTTTTTTTTTTAATTTTTTACTGTAAACTAGGAAGATGGCTCATTTGGTATAGAGCTTGACAGGTAAACACGATGACCCGAGTTGAGATCCCCAACACCCACATAGAAATCTAGATGTTGGGAACTGAAGAGATGGCTCAGGGGTTAAGATTACTCATTGCTTCTCCAGAGGGCCTGGGTTCAATTTTCAGCACCCACACCATGGTTTATAACCATCTGTAACTTCAGGACCAGGGGAGTCAAGTGCTCTCTTCTGGTTTCCAAGGAAAACAGGCATGCGAGTGGTATGCAGACATGCCTGCAAGCAAACACCCACATACATTAAAAAATGTAGTGGTGTCCACTTGTAATCCAGCACTGGGGTGCTGGAACTCACTGGCCATGCGGTCTAGCTGAATCAGCTCTATGTTTAGTGAGAGACCCTGTCTCAAAAAAAATCAAGTTGGCTGGTCCCTGAGGAATGACACCCAAGGTTTCCCTCTTGCTTTCACTGACACATACGCGTGTATGTGTGTGTGTGTGTGTGTGTGTGTGTGTGTGTGTGTGTGTCTGCACACTCCCAAATATACCCCTACAAATCATGCATATACACCACATGCATAGCAACACACAAATGACTTTTTAACTTGCTTTAAAATTAAATTTGCAGGGGCTGGATAGATGACTTAATGGTTAAAACTGATCTTGCATTAGACCTGACTTCAATTCCCAGCACCGATATCAGGAAGCTCACAACACCCTGTAACTCCATTTCCAGGCACTCTGACCATGTCTGGAAATTGTACTCACATGAACATACTCACATGAACATACCCCTCCCACACATGCTTAATTCTAAAAAAAATCATCAAAATTAAGTATAGCAATCATAGACATGTCCAGATTAGCCTTGCATTCTATGAACGCATTAAGAGTTTTCCTTAAAGAGAAAGTCATTGCTTCTATATGACCAATTATGCTATTCTTCCAGGCCAGCTGGCCCAAATGGCAGCCAAATTTTGCAACATCTCTTCCCCTACCATATAACCTGAAGTCTCAGAGAATGGTTATGACTTCTCCAGCAATCTCAGGCAGGGGATTAACAGAACTGGGCTTCATCTGGTTCCGTTGACTATCTCTTGGATGTGCCCTAGGATGCTGCCTGGACATTCATACTGGTTTTCCTAAGAGGAGTATGTGTGGCTGCTCCCAGAGGTTGGGAGCATAGCCATGTGACCTGCCCCAAGTGGGGCATTTCTTTAAAATTTCATGCTTTCACTTAAAAATTCATGTGGATTTTTAATTCTTCTTATAAATATATTCATGTTGCTTTTAGCATAATATTGTTAGTCAGACTAGTCTTAGTTATATCTTAATAACAAATAAGCCTCAAACCCCTGTGGCTTGTTGGATTGGGGAATGCGTGTGGCTCTGTTGTCTCTTCAAGGTATGTGGCATCCTAGATGAAGCAGAAATGTATTATCTCAAATTCCAGTATACCTCAGTGTTACGTTTCTTAGTTTGGTTCTCATTTTGAAGGCAGGAAATCAGCATCTTAATAACTTAATATACATGCACATATGCACATGTGTGTTGCTTGAGTAATTCTTTTTATCCACTAAGTGGGAGATACTTCTGGCATTCTAATGGTGAGACACACATTTGTAATGAAGAAACATGTGACTGACTGTGTGTGTGTGTGTGTGTGTGTGTGTGTGTGTGTGTGTGTGCATGTGGCCCCCGTGTGTGTATGCACACGGAGTCTGAGGTCGATGTTGGGAATCGCCTTGGATCATTCTCACACCTCATTCAGTGAGGCAGCATCTGTCAGTCAGTATCAGCGCCTGCAGACACTGTTAGTCTTTCCAGCTTGCTCTGAAGCCCCCGTCTCTACGTTCTGAAGTTGTCATTACAGGTGGGCTGTCACACATATCCAGCATTTAAAGTGTGCATTCTGAGGATCTGAACCCCTGTCCTCATGCTTTAACCCCTGAATCATCTTTTCACTGACCATGTGCATATATCTTGGAGAATATTTAAGAATTCTTCACTGTGACACAAAACGCCTAAGGCAAAGCTCACCATTTTAACCATGTTAACTGGCTTTCAATATATTTACAATATTGTGCAGCCATCATCGCCGTCCATTTCCAGAACTTTCTCATCACTCTCAAAGAAACTGTAGCCATGAAACAATACTTCTTCATTTCCTACCTGCCAGCCCCTGTCAACCACCATTCTGCAGTCTGCCTCTGTGACCCTGCCTGCTTTAGCCACTCTGTGTAAGCTGAGTCAGACATAATGTTCCCTTGGAGCACAGTGTTCCTTGCTTGCTTGTGTTTTGTCTGACTGCATTTGTGCCATGCTGCAGAGGTGAGCAGCTGTGATCGACACTGAATGTCCTGGGGACCTGAAAATATTTGCTATTAGTGCTCTCCAGAACAAAGTTTGCAGACTCCGGAATGCGATTGGAGGTGGCTGACCTCTATGATTATTTCATTAGTGTGGGAGAGGAGCCTCATTTCCAGACTGTCAGGGATAGGCTTTTGTAGCATAAATGTAACCACGACCTTTAACTCTACCTGCTCAAATTCCTAGTGTTTTCAGCTTCCCCCAGTTTTGTAGCTAAAAAGACGAAAACCATTTGGGGACTATACTTAATGTATATTTCAGAATAGCTGAAAGAGAAATTTAAATGTCTCCCCTAAAAGAAATGAGAAATATTTGAGATGATAAATGTGCTTGTTAATAAGAATTGATCATTCCACCACCTCTGCATGCACTGAAATTGCGTACATACGAACACAGATTTGTCAATTAAAGATAAAACAAAATACGTGGGGCCAGCAAGATGGCAGGCACAGGGGATGAAGATGCTTGCCACCAAACCTGATGACCTGAGTTTGATCCCTGGAATCCACATGGTAGAATGAGAGAGTTAATCTCTGCAAGTTGCCACCTGACCTTCACATACTTGCCATGGCACCCAAGTGTTTACACACACACACACACACACACACACACACAGAGAGAGAGAGAGAGAGAGAGAGAGAGAGAGAGAGAGAGAGAGAGAAAGAGAGAGAGAGACAGAGAGAGAGAGAGGTTGAGAGAGATATTGAGAGAGAGAGATAATAAATAAATGAATTTTTTTAAAACTTTGGAAAAAGGGGCAAGAATATAAGGCATTCTTTCCTGGCTTGTTCATTTTTCTCTTTTTCTGTAACAGAAACACTTTAAAATATAATAATTTATTAATCCTTAGAGAATTTCATGCAATATATCTTCATCATATTTATTCAGGATTTCCCCCCTCAACTCCTTCCAGAACCAAACCCCTAATTCCTATCTTTTATTTTATTTTTTAAGAAGAGCCAGTCTCACCGTCGATATCCCAGTCCTCCACCTTTTATGGGCTTTCTGCCCCCTCTTCTGTAATGTCCCCTGAGCTTTAAGTGTGGAGATTGTGTTTTAAATGTCTGAAACGTGGAAAGGCACCCCATCCTACCCTGATCTCTGCATTTTGTCCAGTTGTAATGATCTTCATCTGCTGCAAAAGAAACTTCTTTGATAAGGATGACAGCTACACCTATCTTTGGGTGTGAGGGCAAGTGTGGAGAACGCAGTTAGAGATTATACTGGTTTAGGAAAGTGGTAACAATTAGCGGGTTCTCCTGTAGGGCCCATGACTCATCAGCCATGGGTAGTTAGCTAGGTTTATAGAGCAAGGTATGAAATTCCTTCCTATTGATTATACCTTGATTCCACTTAGGTAATGGGTAGTTACCCTAGGAAATAAGTGCCATTATTGTATCTTTCAGGACATCTTTCTGTGCTGGTCATTGTTGTCCTTCATTAGCCTTATAGCTGGATAGGACTATTAATCGCTTTTCTCTTTTGGCAGCTTTCATGGCCCTTTCCAGTACTCTGAGAAGTAGTCATTAGTGAGGAGGTCAAATCCATGTCAATTCCTCCACATCTTGTATTCAAAGTGTGTGTTGTCTTTAAAAGTAGGGCCTTAGCTTCCTTTTCTGGAAGGCACCAAAGGAAGTCTATATTGTCTGGGGAGGGGTCTCTTTGAATCCCCTGACCAAAACCTGGAAAGGAGCTTTCCCAAGCCTGGCACTGGGGATTTCACCAGCTAGTCTATAGCTGTGTGTACATGTGGGGGAGCATTTTCTCCCTAATTTCTATACATCTTCAATTCAAATATATGTATATATATTCATAGACTTATATATATTTATGTGGCTTTAAGTAGGAATAAGATAATATAGTTCCTCATGTCTTTTTAAAATACCCTTGGTGCTATTTATCCTCCCTCCTATCTCCTCCCTCTGTGGTGCCATTACTTCTCCCTCCCAGGAACATCTGCCCCCCCTTTCTCCCCATTTCCCCCTTCTTAGTAACCGTGCCCTACTATTCCTGCAAGACCCTTTCTGGTCAACACTTGTGTTACTATATTATTTATGATTTATTAAAGCTTGCCTGAAAATTAGAAAAGCAAAATAGCAGGCCACTAGTTTTTACCACTACCTCAGGCTGAATGGGCTGCTGCCTCTCCTCAGTGTGGCTGAAGAATCCTGAGACTGAATGTCCTCCTATCCTCAATGTGGCTGGAGAATGAATGCCTGATACTGAGACCTTACTCCTGTCTTACATACCTCCCTAATGAGGATTAGAGGTGTGTGATCCCAGGTGCTGAGATCATCTTTGTGTGAGTTGTTTCTCTCTAGGACTTGAGCAATCTTGTGTAGGTCTGGGTGGCCTTGACTCACAGAGATCTGTCTACCTCTTAATCCTGACTCCTAGTATTAAAGGTGTATACCACCACCTGCTAGCTTCTGGTTGCTGGGATTAAAGGTGTGCCTGGTTTCTATGGCTTGTGCCTGACTTTGCTTTCTGAATCCTCAGGCAAGTTTTAATAAATCAAAAACCACACGCACTGTGTATTCCACACATTTTTTTCTAATTATGAAATGATACTGGATGAATCAGCTAACTTTGCAAGCTTCCTTTACATTAGTTTGAATGATAAATTTGTTTTCCCTGCTTAGATTTTGACCTTTCTTTCTTTTATGATCTTATCTCTTCCATGAAGAAAAATCAGACTTGGAGGTCTAAAGCCACTGCTGCGCACCTGTCTTCAAACTCATTGCTTATTTTATTATTTATTTAAAAATACAATTTCTAATTTTACAAGACCCATCACTTTTACTGTCCCATCGAACACATTAATTGATGAGAGATGGTGTCGTGAGTGATGTAGAACTACTTGCTGTCATTTGCCAAACAAATGTTTTCATAAATTATAATGATACAGGACAAAGCCTCAACTAAATTATCCATCAGAGTTTGGCAAACATGTCTCTAAAGATCCAGATAATCAACACCTGTATAACAGGTGTGTGTGTGTGTGTGTGTGTATGTGTGTGTGTGTGTGTGTGTGTGTGTGTGATATGTATTCGGCACATGAACATAAATGCATGGGTACGTTCCCATGTGTGTGCATGTGGAGGCCAGAGCAGGACAGTTGATGTCTTCCTCATTTCTCTCCAAGTTATTACCTTAAGACAGGGTCTCTCACTGAAATGGAAACTCTGTTTTGGTAGCTAAGCTGGCTATCCATTCAGTTCTTGGGATCTGACTGCCTCTTTTCTCTTACATTTGGGTCAGAGGCACACACAACCAAGCCTGACTTTTTACTTGGGTTCTGGGGATCCAAACTAACATACTTAGACTTGCAGGGCAAAAACTCTCACCCATTGCCATCTATGCAGCTCTGTTTGTTTGTTTGTTTGTTTTAAAGATAAGGTCTCACTCTGTAGTCAAAGCTGGCCTTAAATTCTGGGCAATCCTTCTGCTTCAGCCTTCCCAGTCCTAGGCTGATAGACATGAGCCATCAAACACCTCACTCCCAATGTATTTTATTCCAATAAAACTTTATTGGCAAAATAGATAACAAGCCCCACCCTATTCTAAATGATGCTGTTATCTCTCCTAACCTTGCATGTATTGAACGTGTGTATTATTGTTAAATCTCCTTTTGCAAAGCTGATGGCTTCATGGGGTAGGTAACTTTGCATGAGTGCCACCATACTTGGGCACATTCTTTTTGTTCCTAGCATAACCAATAAGAATAATCCATGTTGGAAGCCAAAGCTCCAAGTGTGACCTGTTCTACATTGTTCCTTCTGCCTCTCCATTTCTGGTCAATACTGCCCACTGTACACAATTCAGCAGCTCCCTAGTATTGTGTGTTATTGTAGGTAGACTGAGGGAGAACATGCTTGTGGAGTGACCTTCTCCAAGTCGAGATTTCTCTATGTTTCTCTTGTCCTCTTTCAAATTCTCAGTGATTTTAAGATTCTGTTTCAAGATTCTAGTTTCCCCTATTTGAAGTCAACTAGAAAGATAAACAGAAGGTGATGGGAAAATAACAAAATATATGAGTGTTCACATTCCTCCAGCAGGAAGGTAGAGGGAATGTTTGGGAAATAGAACCAAGTGTTTGTGAATGGAGGCCTTGGTAAGAACTGGAGTTGATGGAAGAGAACAGATGGAGTTTGTGTAACTAGACAATGTCTTTTTATTTATTTATTATTTATTTATTTTAGAACAGCACAGTCTATGTTTCTCTAGTTCTAGCTGGGGGCCCTCTTCAGTTTTGCTGAGAGAGCTCAACTCCAAACTCCCATGCTGTGTCTCAGAAAGAGTGTGATGGCATGCACCAAGGTGGGTTCTAAGTACCCTGATAAACTGCTGAGCTGAAACCCTAGATTTCCCAAACCACAGCACTGTCAGGATTCCTCATCTCTCCCTGTCTGTGAGCATTTCTTAGTCTCTGTGTTTTGTGAAGAATTATGTTCCTGTGTGGAATCTACTTGTAAAATATTTGCAGGTTATTTATAATATAAAAAGGACTTTACACTCAGCACCCTAGAGTTGAAAGTTCAAATCTTCCTTTCTGCTCAAGTACAACCCTCAGTACATAGACCTCTATTTTTCTATTTTGTAAAATGTTCATAAGAGTATCCATCTTATAGTATCTTCCTGTTCATTCAGTAATTAATTTAAGCAATGGTTCTTGGGTACTTCCTGTATGTCATTTTCTATAAAATATTGTTGTGAGACATAATGAATGATAGATGACAAACTGATGTTGCAAGGATTGGGGATAAAATATGGAGGCTGTCTTAGGTGTAATATACTGCTACTTACTAATAAAGGAGGTATGTTTCCATTCAGTTATCATATTGCTCATGGATGTTAGATATTCCATGTCACAGTTAAAGACTGTTGCCCTCATTTCTATAATGTCCTATTGGTTGGTTGGCTTTTTGCCTCAGGGGTTAAGATTTGGTCTTCATTCTCTGTGGCAAGTGACTGGCCTGATCACAGATTTGACCAGGTCTCCTGTTTGCTGTAGTTCTGTCTCCTGCAGTTAATTTTCAAGGAAAACAACTTATAGACAATAGATTGCTCTTCTGATCTTGCATGAGTGTGTACTTCTCTCCTGCACAGGATATAATTTCATTGACAACCATGAATCAAAAGACAAAGTGAATAGGAAGGGGTTTCATAGCTTGGGGCCTGATGCCTTATTTTTCTTAACTGTGGGAGTGAGGCCTATTTAGAAAAGATACCCAATCCCTCTTTATTTCATTAACACATATAAAACAAATCATGCTCATGTTCTGGAGGCAGAGAGACAAGTGAGACAAAGAATTTGCTAGAACCAGCCCAAGTTAGCTCAAGAAATCCTACCTCCTGGTTTCTCACCTTGAGGACTTCCAGCCATGTGGCTCCAGGCTGGTATGAGTAAACAGTGGAATTGGGCAGAAGTTGTGATTGGTCATTTCCAATAGTAAGTAGGTCATAATATGATATTACAACTTCTACCTGGAACTTTTCTCTGTGTGGTATCCCTGACTCTGGCGGGAGCCAGTAGCCTCAGCATGAGAAATCTTCTAAAGTGACACATGTGACCTCTGGACAATAGCCATGGGTGTGAGGTTTCACTGGCCTGTGGCCAGTGAAAGGGCAATAAAGCCATAGCAAGAGATGACAGTACCTAAAGCAAGTGATGTTGAATGTAATGAAGTATTTGCCAAAGAGATAGTGCAAAATTGACAGGTATGTGTGTAGTTGCTCCAATTGACTGATATTGAGTAGCTTGAAAAGATAAAGAGACCATGTAGCTGGATTATAACCCATGGGACTAGGGGTTCCACTGGGGGAACTATCTAGGTGAGCAGGGCCTGGATGACATGAGCAGTGCAGGCTATAGAAGCCATGTGTTGGACAGTACTTCCTGTGGTCATGGTCATCCTGTATCTATATGGTCCAATAAGGTAGCCCAGCAACAGGTGGCTATTGAGGACTTGAAGTTTGGCTAGTATAAATGGGGAATTGAGTTATAAAGTTTATTCAATGTCAGTGGCTTGAATTTAAATTTCTCTGTGAGGATGGTAGTTACTATATGGGGGAGTGTAGACAGGGGAGATTGGGGGAGTGGCTTCTGGCTGGTCAGTGGAGATCTGGATTACAGGCCTGCTTTATCAGGATAGGTGACAATGGATCTTCTAGGAATCTAGGAAAACTTATTTATGGCCCTGGAGGATGGATGGAAGATGGCAGAGAGATTCCAGGAGGAGAGTCCAAGAGAGAGATGATAGGCATCCTACCAGTAGCCTGGATTCTATGGCCTCTTGGGCCTTCCAGGAGTCCTAGGACCACCTGAGAACTGGAGCTGTGGTAGTTGAGTAGATCCATTTCTGCCCAGACAGGCTTGAATGAAGTAATGCAACTCCCATAATGCCAGTTCCTTGATTACAAAAGGATCCATCAGTTTACCCCCTTTATAAAAGTGTCATCTCCAGCTCCTGGAAATCACAGAAGTCCCTCACCACTGGAGGAATCCATTTCTACAGATTCTTTGTATATGGATCACTGCAAAGGAAGGCTGCTGCCTACCTATACATTGAATTCTTTTCCTACAGAATGAAATCTAAATACTATCTACCTTATACAAATCTCATGAGCCTCATGTAAACCACTTATGAGAATAATGGCACATGGTAGAATTAAGGACTGCTTGGGGCTAGGGAGATGGCTCAGGAAGTAAAATGTTTTCTGTGCAAGCATGTGGACCCCAGTGTCCACGTAGAAAGCTGGGTATCGCAGCGTGTGTCTGTAAGCTCAACATTAGATGGAGTTTTGGGATGGGAAGGTGAAGGTAGGTGGATCTCCATGGCTGACTGGCCAGCCAGCATAGCCAGTCAATGAGTTCTAGGCTCAGTGACAGATCCTCTCTATAAGCAAAGTAGAACACAACTTTACCTCTGAGTATTGTGATTAGAGGTGTTCATTTCCACATTCAGTGTTTTTATGATTTAAGTTTTTCCTTTTTAATTTAAAAAACACATGATATTGATGTTAATGAAAGAGGAATATTGCCACATACCTTTCATCCCAGCACTCAGGAGGCAGAAACAGGTGATCTCCGTGAATTCTAGGATAGCCAGGGCTGCATAGAAAGAACACATTTCAAAATAACAAAAAAATGGAAGAGAGGGAGAAGAGAGAAGGGGAGGGAATACATGCACACATGTGCATGCACACACACACACACACACACACACACACACACAGAGAGAGAGAGAGAGAGAGAGAGAGAGAGAGAGAGAGAGAGAGAGAGCGAGAGAGAGAGGAATGCACATTCATATGGACTTGTACGCACATACAAACGTGCTCAGGCACATATATACACCAAATAAGCATAGGCACACATAGAAGAATTGAGGACGGCTTGCTGTTGTCATTTCATTACCAGCATCATCTTTGAGTTAGGAATCTCTAGTTCCATATATTGACTTCGTCTCATCTCATCTGATGTCCAGGGCTTCTCTGAGCCCCATTTAGAAACTCCCAAGGTGGATGCTAGGGTTAACCCAACAAGATATGGCAGAGGGGAACAAAGACCAGGGATGAACAAAGTGGAGGATGATGTTAGAGTACTCTCTAGTCCATTTCATCCCATGGCAGTTGTCCTGAAATGGGAAGGTAGAGGGCCAGGAAGCTGTGTGGCTTTGGTGGCAGTAGATGAGCCTAAGTGAGACACAGAAAATGTGGGAATACCCTGGGCTTGTGTCCTACCCAGTGACACTATTAGGGGAGCTTCTCTTTGAGAGGGTAATCTGGCTGGAGTTTCTTCTTTCTTCCTGTGGCCTTGGGAAGGCAGAGCATACATGCAATGAAATGTTAATTGGCAAAGGTTTGTAATGTCTCATTCTTGCCAAGTACTGGCTAGTATCATGTTAATGCACAATCTGTCTTCTTGTTGCTCAGTTCATGAAATGAGTGACCTAAAGAAATGAGTGAAATGCTCTCCTGTGAGCCTGACCTTACTCTGGTCACACTCACCTGACTTCTCTTTGCTCTCATCTTTTGAGGAACCTGTGGCTCACAGGGGTAAATTTACTATGTCCTATTTCTCACCTCTTCCTTCCCTTGATTTTGACCAGACTGGCTACTGGGCTGTTCCTTGAGTAAGGAGACATACCTTGCCTTACTATTTTGAACTGTCTGAACTTTTTTTTTTTACCTCACCTACACCACCTGCAGGACCACTCTCTCACATCCCCCAAATCTCAGCAGGGGCCATTTTCAATGGACCAACCCTAACCCCTCTACAATGACATCATCCTTCTGTGTTCTTGATCTGCCTTAGTTATGCTTCCCCACAGTGTTCACTAAATTTATGTGATTTAACTTTTTATCAAGTTTTTGGGTTTTGATGTTTGCCACCACAAATTAGCAGCCTCCCTGGAGAAGCATAATTTCAGTTCTGTGCGGTCACACTGTGTTCTCATTTCTTGGCATACTGCCTGGCATAGATTGTGTGACCATCAGATGTAGAATGAATGGGTTTCCAGGGCCCCAGGCTGCTGTTCAAGGCTCTGACTCTTAATCTTGCTCTCATTCCACTCTCTTAAGATTCCCTCCTGTCCCACATAAGTTCTCTCCGTGTGCCTTTCACTTCCATATATTCTTAATTTCCGGATGAATCTGCTGTTGTCTCAGTAAACTCTCTTTTGCCAAAAGGATGCTCACCCCCTCCTAAAGACTACATGATGGGCATCTCCAACCTTTGGCACTGTTATGTGACATTATCATCTACACATTCCACTGAGGACTGGACTTGTAATCAAGTTACCAGAAATAATCTCATAATGTTTTAAGTTAGCTTTAGGTTTTGTATTGGACTATAGTGAGAGCGAGTCTTGGTCACATGCACATACAGCCACATATGGACCATAGCTTCAGGTTGGAGATGCCTGTGAACCATCTTGTCATCCTCTGCCATAGCTGCTCATTGACTTTGTTTGCCATGCTATAGTCATTTGTTTTTATGGACAGCTCTTGAGTCTTGAGTTTTTCTTTACTCTTCATGCTTCTGTTCATTATTTTTCTTGTGACTATAAGAAAATACCTGATTAGAGCAACTTAATGAAGGAAGGGTTTATCCTGACTCATGATATAGGGAAGCAGGAGTGTGAGGCAGCTGGGCACAATGCATCCATAGTCGGGAAACAGAGGAACTGAGTGCTCGTATTCAACTCACTCCTTCCTTTTGATCTAATCCTAGACCCTAGCCCATGGAGTTGTGTGACCTAAATAAACTTAATCTAGATTTTGCTGAGAGTTGTCTCCTAGGTCATACTAGAACCTGCCAAGTTGATAGCCAGTGTTAACCATCACAATTTTCACACTTGGACTTGCCTTGGCTTTGGTTTAGGACAATGGACTTTGGTGTCAGGCATACCTAGATTTTTCTTTCACTGCCTCGAATACTTGGTCAAGCTAAAGTACTTCACTGAACCCATTTATTTCTCCCTTAAATTATGAGTAATGATACCTACCTGAGAAGTTACTCTGAGACCCAAGGAATATAACATGCATGGGGGCACATAGTAGGTGCTAAAGAAAAGTGCTGAGGGGCTGTGGAGTGAGACTGGAGTCATGGGTAGGTGTGAGAATCAGTAATGCTAATTAAAGATATGTTATTTCCATGTGCTGAATTTGGAATGGGGGATTGTTTTTGTTCTATATTAGAATAATGAGAAGACTCTTATCTTTATTGAAATCCTTCTGCAGAAAGAGGCGAGCTGTATTTGTGTCAGAGATAATGCTGGCTTTTTATAAGCCTTCGGGTGGTAGACAATAGCAGGGTCTTTTAACTGATGTGCTTAGGATTTTTCTGTCTGTCTCTCTATAAGATCTGTCAATTCCAGTCTTGCCTTGGCTTTCAGGTGACTTTTGTGACATTTGGGAAGTCACTTATTTGTGAATTATGGAGGGGTATGTGTCTGCATATACATGCACACCTATCATATATACTATGATACATGAACATACCCAATATACCTAGGGAGATATGTGCTTATGCACATATAGATAAATGCATATTAGTAAATATGTATAGACACAGTGTGGTGGCTGCACCCTCCATTTCATGCATATGAACTTGGTACTCTTCTGTATGTAAAGCCTATGGGTATGGTAGACCTTCCTAGCCAGCTCTAGCCCTGGGGACTGAGAGCAAAGTGGAATTGGTTGGTTGGGGTAAAAGAGGGAAAACTAGGGCTCATTGGACTATTGTGTAGCTGCTGCTATGCCATGAGAAATGCTGCCTGTGTTAAACAGGGAATATAAAAAATTAGGCCGCTAGAAGCAAAACAGGAAATGGACCATATACAGGTCGTCATGTAGGAGAGTGGGGGCTACTGGCATCAGCTTCAAAAGGCTTGGAACCACTATTCTATTCTAGAAGGCTATGGACAGAAGCTCTGGCCACCTACCCCAGAGGATTTACTTTCCCTGGGAATGTGGTATGAGTATTTCCAGATCCCAGGAAGAGGCTTGGACTAGCAAACAGCTCCTGTGTTGATGTCCCTGGGTCAGTGAACTTGACATGGAAAGGGAGCAGATCACTTGCTGTTATCTGAACCGCCACTATAGCTGTGACTCTTGGGGAGATGCTCAGCCCCCTGGACTAATGAGGGGGCTAAGCAGTATGATGATGTATTCAGAAGCGTAACTCTGACTGGCAGAGAGTCACTCAGGCAACACAGGATGTGCCTTCTCTGCCCAGCTGCATGGTCATTTCTACTCAGAGTTAGCAAGACCCTAGTGGGCAACAGAGAGGCATGAATGAAACATAAGAGGTGTACTTAGTCCCCATGGGGAGTCAACAGTTTAATGGTGTGCACAGAAGACAGAGCAGAGGAGAATTCAAAATAAACAAGAACACAAGGAACCAACGTTGAGGTGCCATAGTACTGAGAGACAGCAGAGTCAGCCTGGAGTCTCTCCATAAGCAAGGCCAAGCTGTGTGCAGAACCTTGCTGGCTGTGCAATCTTGGACAGGTCACCTTATCTCTTTGCGGTATGAGGAAAGTGGTGGTTGTACATACTTTATATGTCATGAAATGATAGGATCTGTCCATGATAGGGACTGTGATGACAACCTACAGCATGTTCTCAGAGGCAGGTATGAGAGAGGGTTGGAAGGGTGAGTTGCTGAAGTTGGGAAAACCCAGTGGATCGGACATGGGTATGATCCACCTTGTGGTTTCCTCTTGTACCCCTAATTCCCACTGAGCTCTTTCTACACAGGCCACTTCTCACTTCCTAGAGGCTCTTGTTGCCCCAGAGCTTGTACCCAATTCTCTTTGCCTGAGACATTTTCAGTGTTTGACATGATGGGCTCCTTCACACTCTTGGATCTAGTTTCATCATTTTATCATCCTCCTTGAGACCCTCTCTGTCCATCCTGGCCAAATATGTGCTCATGGTCCCTAGGTCAATCAGTCTCTGCCAACCTCCATTCTTCTTTTCTAACCTCACAGTGTAATCCTTTTCTGTTGGTAACTCCACTGTGAACTCCATACACCACACCGAGATCTGTGAGGCCAGTGGAGAGCTGCTTAATCACTGCTATTTCCTTCTCCTTTGCCCAGTGCTGGCTGTATAGTGATGCTGAGTGATTATGGATATCTAAGTGCGAATGATCCAAGGGTGACATCTCTGAGTCCATATAAGGAAGTAATTTCATTCTTTAAAGACTGAGTACCCTTCCCCAGAGGGGTGTGAGATAAGACAGTAGACCCACATATTATTGGTGATGCAGTAGACAGTTGGTATGTCTCTCTTCAGAGGAAGTTAGGGCCTTAATGACACACTCTGGCACATAGCTTCTTCCTGTGCATCTAACTCTGGCCTATTTAGTTAGAGGTGGCTGGAAGTAGAACCAGCTGTAGTGTGATGCCCTGTCTGACTGGCATGGGGACTCACTTGCTAATACTCATCTCTCCTAGGTATGACCAAAAGCCATCCTGAAGAATGTGAAAGAGTTGAGTAGTGGTGGTGCACGCCTTTAATCCCAGTACTCAGGAGGCCGAGGCATGTGGATCTCAGTGAGTTCGAGGCCAGCCTGGTCCATAAAGGGAGTTCCAGGACAGCCAGGGCTGTCAAACAGAGAAGTGCTGTCTCAGAAACCAAAACAAACAAACAAAGAATGTGGGAGAGAGAAATGGACATGGATTTTGGATATGACACTGTCAGATAGTTTTTGCCTTGTCACAAACTATCCCACAACTTAGTGGCTTAAAAATAACTGGCTTTTCACTTCCCTTGTGTCTGGTCCTGCTGTGCCTGGCTTGTTTGGAAGCTGTTGGCTTCTCTCCTGTCTAAGATGTCTCTCTCATATCTGTGGCGTTTAATAGGCTGCTACCTCTTAAGATTTTGTTCTTCTCTGAGTGGGTTCCCAGAAACCAGTGATTAGCCCAGGTTCATGTTTATGGTGCCTTGAGTTTCTTACTGTACCTGAAGGAATGTCCCATGCCCATGCTCTTTATGTGTGTGCACACATACACATGTATGTGTGTGCATGTATATGTGAAAACAACAGTACAACCTTGGCATGTTCCACTGTGTTTTTAAGAGGGAGTCTCTTGTTGTACTCAAGCTTGCTAAACAGGCTGGGCTGGCTAGCTAGTGATCCCTAGGGATCTGCCTGATGCCGCCTTCCTAGCACTGAGGTTATAATAGCATGTCACCATGCCTAACATTTTCTTATGTTGGTTCTGGGCATCAAATTCAGGT